>NW_027397082.1:29603291-29605782 GCF_003265705.2 Callorhinus ursinus
GCACAATTCACAGCGCTCACCGTAGCACATACCCTCCCCAATGTCTATCACCCAGCCATCCCATCCCTCCCACCCCAACCACTCCAGTAACACTCAGTTTGTTTCCTGAGATTAAGAATTCCTCATATCAGTGAGGTCATGTGATACCTGTCTTTCTCTGATTGACTTATTTCACTCAGCATAACACCCTCCAGTTCCATCCACGTCGTTGCAAATGGCAAGATCTCATTCCTTTTGATGGCTGCATAATATTCCATTGTGTATATATACCACAACTTCTTTATCCATTCATCTGTCGATGTAGTGCCCCCATTTTTATTGCACCTCATCAATAGCCTTTTTGATTTCGACTTGGTTAGATTTTAGTTCTTTTATTTCTCCAGAAAGGGTTTCTCTAATAACTTCCACGCTTTTTTCAAGCCCAGCTAGTATCTTTAAAGTCATGATTCTGAACTCTAGGTCCGACATCGTACTAATGTCCGTATTGAGTAGGTCCCTGGCTGACGGTACTACCTCTTGTTCTTTTTGCTGAGGTGATTTTTTTCATCTTGTCATTTTGTCCAGAGGAGAACAGATAAATGAGAGAACAAAATGCTAACAGGTTAACAATGTCCCCAGCAAATGTACTCTATACAAATCAGAAAAGACCTGAAACCAGAGGAAAAGAAAGGGAAAGAAAGAAAAATGAGAAAAAAAAGAAAAAGAAAAAGATAAAAACAAACAAAAACAGAACAAAACAAAAAAAAACCAGAATATGATCAAATATGATCAGGCTAGTGCATAGATCAGTGCCACACACTAGATTTTGGGTGTATTTTAGTCTGTTAGAAGAAAGTGCCTCCTAAAATTTTAAAGGAAGAAAGACATATCTCTACAAAATAAGGGTTGATACAATTAAGGGATGGAAGATGACTGTAAAGATGAAACTTATAAAAGGTTTTATAAACGGAATTGATAAGAAGTTGTTTGAAAGAAGAAAGAGGAAGATTTAAAAAAAAGAAAAAAGAAAAGAAAAAAATGGGAGAAACTTTGATCAGGCAGGAGACTAGATCAAAGCCATACACTAGTGATTTAGGGTATATTTTGATCTGTTAGAAGAAACTGTATATCAAAATTTTAAAGAGAGAACTTATATATGTATATGCCAAAAATAAGGGTAACTACTATGAAGGGATAAAATATGACTCTAAAAATGAAAAATAAAAAATATTTTTTTAAAAAAGGGATTGATAAGATGTTGGTCGAAAAAGGGAAAAAGAAAAATTAAAAAAAAAACAAAAAACAGTTAAAAAAATTAACTTTGAAAAACTAAGGAATCCTGGTAAAAAAGCCATGAATTCTATGTGCAGTATTGCCCTAGCGCTGGAGTTCTCCTGTTCTCTTTGATCGGTAAACTTGGTTTTGACTTGCTGGCTGTTCGTGCTGATCTTCTGGGGGAGAGGCCTGTTGCCGTGGTTCCCAAATGTCTTTGCCGGAGGCGGAATTGCCCCGCCCTTGTGAGTCCGGGCTAAGCAAGCTGCTGGGGTTTGCTCTCAGGAGCTTTTGTTCGCTGCAAGCTCTCAGTACAGCTTTGGAGGACCAGGGTGAAAATGGTGGCCTTGCACTCTCTGCCTGGAGGAGCTGAGAACTCGGGGCCCCGCTCCTCAGTGCGCCCCCCAGAGAAAAGCAATCACTTCCGTCTCCCCAGTCTCCGGCCGCACTCCGTGCTCACCCGGCCTGTGACCGAGCGTTTCTATCTCTGGCACCTGACCCCGTGTGGAGTCTCCAAACCCAGCAGATCCCTGCCGTGTGCTCCCGCGCCGCTCCTCCCGGGGGAGGAAGGGGAGTCTCCCCGGATCTGCTGCTTGTTGGGTCCCTGCTGGAGGAGCAGTGGCCCGACTGGGCCGCGGATCACAGTTTATGGCCACCCCGAGTTGAGAGCTGGCGCCTCGGATCCGTCTCTGCAGCCAGCTTCCCCGCTCCGATACCTGGGAGCTCTGGCGCACTCAGACATCCCCGGTCTTTCTGTGACCCCGAGGGTCCTGAGACCACACTGTCCGCGAGGGTTCCATTCCCCACTTAGCCACTGCAGCGACGTCCCTCAGCGGAGCCGACTTCTAAAAGTTCCAATTTTGTGCTCCGTGGCTCTATCACTTGCCAGAAGCGGCCGACGGACGCCCCCTCCCCCTCCATCTATCCTCCCAAATATTGCCTCAGATTCACTTCTCCGCACATCCTACCTTCCAGTAAGTGGTCGCTTTTCTGTTCAGAGAGTTGTTGCTACTCTCTTCTTCGATCTCTTGTTGAGTTCGTAGGTGTTCAGCATGGTTTGATCCCTATTCAGCTGAATTCCTGAGACCAGACGAAATCCAGGTCTGCTACTCCTCCGCCATCTTGCTCCGCCCCCGGCATCTTCCTTCCTTCCTTCCTTCCTTCCTTCCTTCCTTCCTTCCTTCCTTCCTTCCTTCCTTCCTTCCTTCCTTTTCTTTCTTTCTTTCTTTCTTTCTTTCTT
>NW_027397082.1:29605882-29731854 GCF_003265705.2 Callorhinus ursinus
TTCTTCTCTTTCTTTCTTTCTTCTCTTTCTTTCTTTCTCTCTCTCTTTCTTTTCTTTCTTTCTTTCTTTTTCTTCCTTCCTTTTTCTTTCTTTCTTTCCTTTTTCTTTCTTTTTCTTTCCTTCCTTCATTCCTTCCTTCCTTCCTTCCTTCCTCCCTCCCTCCCTCCCTCCCTCCCTTCCCTCCCTTCCTTCCTTCCTTTCCTTCCTTCCTTCTTTCTTTTTTAAAATTAATTTATTTATTTGAGAGAGAGAGTATGAGAGACTCATTGCAGGGGGAGGGGCAGAGGGAGAGAGAATCTCAAGCAGACTCCCTGCTGAGACCATGACCTGAGCCAAAAATCAAGTGTCATTGCCCAACTGACTAAGCCACCCAGGCACCTCGACATTTTCTTAAATATATGGTTTTGTCATTTTTTTTTTATGGTCATTCTATTTATTTTTTTGAGGAATTTCCATACTGTTTTCCATAGTGGCTGTACCAATTTATAATCCCACCAACAGTACACAAGAGTTCCCTTTTCTCCACATCTTCACCAACATTTATTACGTCTTGTCTTTTTTTTACCTTTTTATTGTTATGTTAATCACCATACATTACATCATTAGTTTTTGATGTAGTGTTCCATGATTCATTGTTTGTGCATAACACGGTTTTGTCATCTTTTATTTAAGATTTTTATTTCAGCATTTATAAGTCAAATTGATTTATAGTTTTCTTTTTAGGGCAATATTGATTAGGTATTGATATCTATGTTAAATTTGCTTCATAAAAAGAATTTGGAAATTGTAATTATTTTCCCCCATGTTCTGTAATCGTTTAAATAGCATGGGGATTATCTGACTACACAGGATTGCTAAATTCCCCAGTGAAACCATCCAGGCCTGGTGTATTATTTGGTGAGAATGCATAATTTTTTCCATGACTTCTATAGTAATTGATCTCTTCAAATTTTTCATCTTAAGAGGTTCAGATTTGGCAAATTATATTTTCTTAAAAATTATTTATTTTATTTGGATTGTCAAATTTATTTGCATAAAGTTAGCAAGATATTTTAAGATGTTAAAAAAATTCTCTTATTTTGATGGCAATTTCCCCTTTGTCTCATTTTGTTTGTATATTTGTGCTTTTTTCTTGTTAGTGTTTCTTCACTTTGTGGATTTTTTTTCCTAAAGCAATAACTTGTTGATGTATTTATGACATCGTGATGTATTTATTGCTTTGTAGCTTCCTAACTCAGTGTCTGATTTTTATCTTTATTAATTTACTTCTGTTGAAGTACCTTAGTTTTATTTTTTCTTAGTTATTTTTATTGCTACAGATATTTAATACTATGATTTTTCCCTGACTGTAGCTTATCTGTGTTCTCTAATCTCCAGCATGTGTCTACATATTTCTCCTTTCATCTCCTAGAACATCTACTTGGCAAACTCAATGTGTTATCAGGTGCACAGATATTAATAACTACTATATATTCATTATGAATTATAGTCTTTAGCATTAAAAGGTATTTTTCTTTGTCCTCTTTATTGCTTTTTGGCTAGAATTCTACTTTGTCTGATAGCGAGATATGCCTAGTATGAATTCTCTTATCCTTTCACTTTTATCCTTTCTGGATGTCTTTGTTACTTGTCTTTCTTTTCTAGAGCACAGAGTTGGGTTTTGCTTTGTTAGTCAACTTGATAAAACTTTTCTTTTCATAGCTAAGGTAAGCCCTTTCTATTTATTGCTATGAAGGACATGTTCAATCTCAGTTTGACATGCTATGTTTTACTTGCTCTTTTATTGGGTATTGACTTTTGTATTCAGGAAGATTTGTGTGTGTGTTCTATTAATTACCTCCATGCCAATGATTTATGTAATAAAAATCTTAGTCATCTTTTTCTTTAGATACTATCATTTGGTGTCTTACTTTGAGCAATATGGAAATTATAGAAACCACTTCTCTTCCCTCTCTTTTCCTAAGCTTTGAATTTTAGACACCCAATTTTATCTTATTATTAATCTTTGTACTCTTCAATTTACTTAAGCTTCTTCTACTTGACTTGTCAGCCTCCGTGGCTTCTTTTACCTTCAGCTAACACTAAGAAGCAAGTGATGTACTTTCCAATTACTCTCTCTTACTTCCTCATCTACTCTTTGATGAAATGTTTGAATATTTTGCTCCTTTTTTTTAAATTGAGTTTTTTGCTTTTTTTTTAAAGATTTTATTTATTTGACAGAGAGAGAGAGAGAGACAGCGAGAGAGGAAACATAAGCAGGGGGAGTGGGAGAGGGAGAAGCAGGCTCCTGGCTGAGCAAAGGAGCCTGATGTGGGGCTCGCTCCCAGGACCCTGGGATCATGCCCTGAGCTGAAGGGAGATGCTTAACAACTGAGCCAACCAGGTGCCCCACTTGCTTATTATTGAGTTATTATTTGAAAAACTATTATTCATAAGTATTTTCTCGTAGTCTCTATTTAATCTTTTTATTCTCTTAACAATCTTTTTATGCTCTGCTTTCTTTGAAGAGCAGAAATTCTTAAGTTTGATGAGGTCAAATTCATCAATATTTTCCTTTATAGATCATGGTACGAAATCTTTGTCTAAATCAAGGTCACAAAGATTTTCTCCTATGTTTCTTCTGGAAGTTTTATAGTTTTAAATGGTTTTATTTATTTATTGTAATTTAAAAATAAAAAAATTTTTATTTTAGAGAGAGAGAGAGAAAGAGAGAGAGAGCACACATGAGTGGGAAGGGCAGAGGAAGAGAGAGAGATACCCAAGCAGACTCCATGCTGAGCATGGAGCTGGACACTGGGCTCGATCTCAGGACCCTGAGATCATGACATGAGCCGAAACCAAGAGTCAGACGCCCAACCAACTGTGACTCCCCAGCACCCAGATATAGTTTCAGGTTTAAAATTTAAGTCTATGATCCATTTTGAGTTAACTTTTGCATATGGTACAAGAAATGGGACAGGCTATCATTATTATTATTATTATTATTATCTTTGTATATGACTGTCTAATTGTTTCAGCCCTATTTGCTGAAATAGCTATCTTTTATCCATTGTATTGTCTGGGCACCTTGGTTGAAAATTAGTTGTCTGTATAGGTCAATTTCTGGTCTCTATTCTGATACACTGGTTTCTCCTTAGTGTCTTTACACTGATACCACATTCTTGATTCTTATGACTTTATAATGAATTGTGAATCAGGTCCTTTGTTTTCAAAGTTGTTTTGGCTACTCTCTGTCCTTTGCATTTTCATATAAATAGAATTTTGATTTGGATAGTGTGGTGTATTTACAGATCAATTTGGGAAGAATTGATATCTTCACAATATGGAGTCTTCTGATTCATGCACCTGTTCAGTCTCTCCGTTTATTTCCATCTTCTGTAATTCCCTTCAGTGATGTTTTATAGTTTTCAGTGTATAGGTGTTATAGTTTTTCTCATATATTCCTAAGTATCTCATAGTTTCATGCTATTGGTAATAGTTTGGTTTTTTAATTTCAAATTCTGATTTTTCATTGCTGCTACATAGAAATATGATTAATTTTTTATATTGATCTTGTATTGTACAAACTGAAGAAACTCTCTTATTAGTTCTAAGAATATCTTTGTAGATTCATAGGAAGTTTTGGTTGTATGATCATGTTTTCTGTGAATAAAGACAGTTTTTATTCTTCCTTTACAATCTGGATACCTTTTCTTCCTCTTCCTTGGCTTACTGCACTGGCTAGAATTTACCAGTGATAGATTTTACCAAACTTCTGGACCTGCAGTTTAATTTGTAGGAAGGTTTTTAACTACAAATTCAATTTCTTTATAAATATAAGGATTTTTTTAAAGTTACCTATTTCTTCTTGAGTTAGTTATGGTAGTATGCGTCTTTCAAGGAAATTGTCTATTTCATTGAAGTTGTCAAATTTATTGACATAAAATTGCTCACAATATCTTTTTATTATTTCTTTAATATCTATAGAATCTCTAATGATACTACCTCTCTCATTTCTGATATCGAGGATTTTTTATCTTCTACTTTTTTCTTTAGCTGTTTGTCTAGAATTTTAGAAATTTCATTGCTTTTCCCAAAAAACTAACTAGGTTTCTTTACATTTTCTTCATTGGTTTTCTGTTTTTTATTTTATTGATTTTTTTTGTTCTGACCTTTATTATTGCCTTGATTTTGTTTACTTTAGGTTTTTTTTAAATTTTTAGAACATTTTTAAAAAAGATTTTATTTATTTATTTGACAGAGAGAGCGAGAGAGCACAAGCAGGGGGAGCAGTAGAAGGAGAGGGAGAAGCAGGCCTCCCGCTGAGCAGGGATCCCAATGCGGGACTCCATCCCAGGACCCTGGGATCCTGACCTGAGCCCAAGGCAGATGCTTAACCATCTGAGCCACCCAGGCGCCCCTACTTTAGGTTTACTTTGTTCTTCTTTTTCTAAATTTTATTTATTTATTTATTATTTATTTATTTATTTTTAAAGATTTTATTTATTTATTTGACAGAAAGAGACACAGCGAGAGAGGGAACACAAACAGGGGGAGTGAGAGAGGGAGAAGCAGGCTTCCCACAGAGCAGGTAGCCTGATGCATGGCTTGATGCGGGGCTCAATCCCAGGACCCTGGGATCATGACCTGAGCCGAAGGCAGACGCTTAATGACTGAGCCACCCAGGCACCCCTTCTTTTTCTAAATTTTAAAGATGGAAGCTGAGAAAATTGATTTGAGACTTCTTTTCTTTCCTAGTACAGGCATTTATTGCTATAAATTACTGCCTACATACTGCTTTTAGTGGAATCCCAGAAATTGTGGCATATTCTGTCTTCATTGTCATTCAGTCTGAAACACTTTTAAAATTTCTTTTAGTTTCTTTTTTGTTCCATTGGTTATTTAGAAAGTGTGTTATTTAGTTTTAAATATTGGAGAATTTTCCAGAGATCTTTTTGTTATTAATTTCTAATTTAATTCCTTCATGGCCAGAAAACATATTTGATGTAACTTGAAACCTTTTACGTTTATTAAATCTATTTTATGGTCCAGACCATATATGGTCTTTCATGATGACTATTCCATGTGCACTTGAATTGAATGTGATTCTGCTGCTGTTGGATGGACTATTAATGTCAATTAGGTGATGTTGGTTGGTAGTTTTATTCCAGTCTTCTAAATCCTTACATACTTCCTATCTCTTTGTTTCATTGGTTATTGAGAGAAAGATATTATAATTATTGATTATAATGGCTTCATATATTTTGAAACTCTGATTAGGACGTAAGTGTTTAGGATTGTTATGTCCTCATGATGAATTGATGCTCTGATTAATATGAGATGACTATCTCTAACTCTGGTGATAATCTTTGCACTGAAATGTACTTTACCTGATATTAATAATAGACAGTCCAACTTTCTTTATGCTTGCCAGTTTATTAAAGGATGTGATAAAGGAGGCAAATCACCAGTCAGATGAAGAGATACATAGGGTGAAGTACGGGGAAAGGGCATGCCCTCTCCAGACATACTACTCTCCCCAATCTCCATGTGTTCACCAACCTGGAAGCTCAGTCCAACTTTCTTTTGATTAGTGCTATCATACTGTTTTCCACTCTTTTTTTGCTTCTATCTGTATCTTTAACTATTTTTGCTTCTATCTGTATCTTTGTGTATTTTGAAGCTTTGTTTTTAGGTGTACAAACATTTAGGATTTTTGTATTCCTTAATGAATTGATCCATTTATCACTTTGAAATGACCTTTATTTCTGGTAATATACTTTACTTTGAAATCTATTTTGTCTAATATTAATATAGCCTCTTCAACTTTCTTTTGGATCAGTGTTAGACTGCTATATTATTACTTTTAACCTGTTTGTGTCTTCTTTCTGTATAAAGTGTATTTCTTGAGGGCAGCGTAGAGTTGGGTCTTGCTTTTTTGATTTAATCTGACAACTTCGGCCTTCTAATTGGGGTATGTAAACCATTGACATTTAGTGTTATTGTTAGATTTAAATCTGTCATTTTACTTACTTTGTCTCATCTATTTTTGCCCCTCTTTTTTCTTTTTCTGACTTTTTTGGATTACATATTCTTTTCTATTTCATATCCTTTGTTGGTTTTTTAGTGGTGGCTCCTTTGTTATTTTAGTAGTTACTTTAGAATTTATAGTATATAACTTATTATAGACTACCTTCAAGTAGTATTACATCACTTCATGAATACTGTCTTCCTGTCCTACGCTATTGTTGTCATACATTTTATATTTACATGTTATATAATCACCACACTACATTATTATTATATTTGTTTAAAACATACACTTCTTTATCTTTCATAGAGATATTTATAAAGTTTTCTACTCTTTAAAGATATTTAAAGAATAACAAAAAGTCTTATATATCTTACACATGTTACCAGTTTCAGTGTTCTTCATACAGTTGTACAAATCTATATTTCTATCTGGTGTCATTTTACTTCTGATGAAACAGTTCCTTTATCGTTTTTGGTATTATGAATCTGCTGGTGATAAATGATTTCAACTTCCGCGTGTCTGAAAAAATCTTTTTTTTTTTAGAAATATTTTTGAAACATGCTTATTCAGGATATAGAATTCTAGGTTGGCCATTTTTCCCCCTTCTATATTTTAAAGGTTTGTTCCACTGAATTCTTGCTTGAGTGATTTTCAATAAGAAATATGTTGTTATCCTTATTTTGTTTATTAGTATGTAACATGTCTTTTTTTCTTTGGCTGTTTTAAAAATATTCTCTTTGTTACTGGTTTCAAGCAATATGTTTATGATGTGTCTTCATGTTTTTTGTGTTTGGGGTTCATTTGACTTCTTAGATCTGTGAGTTTATAGTTTTCATTCAATTTGGAAAATTGCAACCATGATTTTATCAAATGTTTTTTGCTTTCACTCCTCTCTCTCCTCTCCTTTAGGGACTCCATTTATATGTACACCAGGTGGCTTGATATTGTCCCACAGCTTACTTATGATGTGTTCATTGTTTTTTATTTTATTTTCTCTGTTTCATTTTGAATCATTTATATTGCTTATTGAAGGAAGTGGTTTGTTTCCTTATAGAGTTCCACTGTTTGAATTTGCCAATTTCCTCTTTATTCCCTGTATTTCATGTAAATTTATAGTTAGGTTTGAAGGCTAATCAGATTCAGATTTTTTTTTTTTGACAAGAATACTTCATAGGTGGTCGTATGCACTTGCATCAAGATTCACATAATGTCCAATTTTTTTCTTTTGTGATGTTAACAGCCTTTGACAATCATCACTATCAGTCCATATGTTAATTTATTTTCAGTAAATTTCTCATGAATGACTTGTGGGAACAATATTTTTGAGCTCTTGCTTTTTCATAACAGATTGTCTTCAGCCTTTACATACTTAAAAATTAGTTTTGCTGGTTGTAAAATCCTGGCTTCATTCCTTTCCTAGGTTATCTTAAATATGTCACCCCATGGCCATTTGGCAAAAAGTGTTGCTGTTTAAAATGTCTGATGTCAATTTGATTTCTTTTCCCTTTTAAGTTACTTGATATCTTTATCTGGTTAACAAAATAATTCTTTTTAATACTCCTTTTTCAGTTTCAATTACTGTTCTCAGACTGGCCTCTTCTGCTTTCTAAGTTACTATCCATTGGATATTTTTTTGTTCATTGTTTATCAGAGTTATGAGAAGTCTCATTGTCTAATGCCCCCAGGTCATGGGGCTATAAGTGGATTGTTACTCCTCATTTGGGATTCAAGGTGTGTTGTCATCTCCATGTTTTGGTAGATATTACCTGTGGGCTTTTGGTTTTGCTCTCCTAGTTGCTCTATTTATAAGGAGAGAGGGCTTTTAGGATGATTCACAGCCTACACAGCTGCCATTGTGGCTGTTTTCTTAGAATCCTCTTAATATGTTCTAAAAATTTTGGATGGGGGCACCTGGGTGGCTCAGTCAGTTGTGTCTGACTTTGGCTTGGGTCATAATCCCGGAATCCTGGGATTGAGCCCCGCGTCGGGTTCCCAGCTTGGCGGGGAGCCTGCTTCTCCCTCTCTCTCTGCCACTTCCTCTGCTTGTGCTCTCTCTCTCTGTCAAATAGATAAATAAAAATTAAAAAAAATTTTTTTTGGATGAATTTATCTGTGTTTTCATTTGTTTGGTTTTTGTTTTTGTTTTTGGTTTTCATCACTTGTAGGGTACTGAGGCCTTCCTCTCATTTCCCTAACTTGAATCCCACAACAGCTGATCTTCTGTGGTCCTGCTCATTTACCTCCTTTATTCAGGTTCATAGAGGATTCCATAGCCCAGTGTTATTGAGATGTTATTTATGGATTTATTTTTCCTACTTTTATGTTTGGTCTGTTTATTTTATTTTTATTTTTTAAGATTTATTTATTTGAGAGAGAGAGAGAGAGAGAGAGAGTGCAGGGGTTAGGGTTAGGAGGGGCAGAAGGATAGGGAAAGTCCCAAGCAGACTCCATGCTCAGCTTGGAACCTGACATGGACTCGATGGGGAACCTCGATCCCACAAGACCAAGATCATGACCCCAGCCAAAACCAAGAGTCTGAGGCCCAACCGACTGTGCCAACCAGGTGCCCTGGTCTGTTCAGTTCTAGGAAAGAGTTTAGAAGATTAAAAAAATCTACTCTGCTGCTATGGTCAGTCATATTATTGGAAGTTCATGGCTTTTTTTTTCTTCTTCTTAATTTACAAAAGTGTTATTAAGCATTGCTATGTCGTTATGAATTTCCTTATTTTATACTTCAATGGTTTTTGAAATCTATCCATGTTGATATATATACACATATGTATACATAATTTCTTGTAATTGCCATGTGATATTTTCCCATTGTATCCATATACCACATTTCATTTACCAATTTACCTATCCATTTGCATTTCAGTTATTTAAAATTTTTCACTATAACAAAAAGATGGCAATAAAAATTCTGATATCTTTCTCCTTGTGTGTGAAAGTTGTTGTAGTATTTATTTATGCAAAATTATCTTTAATCTTTTAGAATTTAAGTAACATAAAAAGGTTTTATAAATGGAACATGGCATATAAATATTAGGTACTTTAATTAACTTCAATTTTGGCCTTTTCCAATCTTTACAAAAGCTGTCTTATGTTTGATATCCATTCTTTTGGATAGAAAAGACCTGACTTTTTTTATGTTACAGCTTAGCAAAGTAAACATCTCATTTCCTTTTACAAGTTATTTGAATCTGCTACCTTTCCCTGTAATGGCTCAACACACACACACACACACACACACACACACACACACACACCTCAGAGAGTTTTGTGTGAAATCCTCTTTGTTGGTAGTTTCTGTGGTGGTTATCTTTCTAGTTTGTTCTAAACCAAATATTCTCAAAAAAGAGAAGGGTATGGGACTCCTGGGTGGCTCAGTCGGTTAAGTGGCTCAGGTTAGGATCGCAGGGTCCTGGGATCCCGCATCGGGCTCCTTGCTCACTGGGGAGTCTGCTTCTCCCTCTGCCTGCTATTCCCTCTGCTTGTGCTCTCTCTCTCTCTTTCTGACAAATAATAAAATCTTAAAAAAAAAAAGAAAAACAAAGAGAAGGATATGTTGAATTTCTTTTCAGGCTTTTCCACCCAATACCCATGTCTTGGGGTTTCTGGTAGGCTCCCAGCAGCTCAAGCCAAGCAACTTAGCCTAAAATGAAACAAAGTTTCTTACTTCACATAATATTTTATTAACAAATATGTGAGCCTTTTTTTTTTTTTTTTGTCTAGAGGCTTGTGCTCTTCATCTAAGTAAGTTAATTTAGGGACCTCAACTTCAATTCCTTGAATTTCCTGTCTTTTGTTGAAGAAAGCAGTGATCCTAGAGTTTTTAGGTGTGGTTCAGGCCACTGTGACTGCCCCAAACCAGAGCAGGTAACACTTCTATTTTCACTCAAATCACTGTTTTATTAATACATTTATTTGTTCATTCATTTGACAGAACTTTATGGAGCAGCTGCAGTGTGACAGTCTTCCTGGGAGCTAGGACGTAAACATGATGATGATGATGATGGTGATGATACCGAATATAATGGGGGTGTGTTGGTGTATTTCCTTTCTTCATAGCTGGAGACTATTTTTCCATTGTATGCATATACTGCATTTAATTTACCAATTTCCTTATTAATTCACGTTTGGGTTGTTTTATCATGTTAATTAATTATCCTAGTGATTTATATGTATTAACAGCTTTCATCCTCATAATAACTCTATGAGGTTGGCAATTCTGTTGTTGCCCCTGTTTCACAGATGAGAAAATGAAGATGCAGAGGTTAAGTAATTTTCTCATAAGTGCCAATAAGAGGTGCATTTAGGATTCCATCCTAGGCAGCCTGGCTCCAAAGACCATGTGTTCAAGAACCCTGCTCCCTCTACCTACCTCAGAAGTAGTCACTGTTTTAAGGACTTCACAGGCTAATAGCTAGACATGTAAATAAATCAGTTGTAGTACCAATTAGTAAGAAACAATAGAGGAACATTTAAAGTACAGATGTAGCACAGAGGAGAGGGGTACAGGCTCACCTTCGGGAGGTAAGAGGAAATCTGAGTCAGGGACAGGTTTGCTGGTTAGAAGATACATAGGCTCAGACCAATCAAGGTAGATTCTTTAAGAAGGGCATTTGCACACATCTGGGCACTGGTGGATGAGGTTGACAGAGTGAGGTCATGAACAGCAGGGTGGTCTGGTGGACAGGGCTGCTCTCTGGAGTGAGTCCACTGGGGGTCAGAAGTTCAGGGCCTACCACTTCTGAGACTCATGGCTTTTGGCAAGCCACTTAACAACCTCACATAGCTGGTCTCGGTCTCAAAGGGAATAATTAATGCAGAAGTTCTTTGTAAATGGCAAAGTGCTAGGCAACTATAAAGGGCGTTAGCAGTCCTGAGAAAGGGACAGTGTAAACCGTGAGTCTATTGCCTAGCTCTGGTGACTGTGGAATAAAACCGCATTAAACTCTTAAGTTCCAGCCTTGAGCTCCTCAGGAAAAGTGTCAAGTACAATGTTGCACCAGAAATTCTGAGCTGAGTGGTGCTAACCCGACAGGCTGGGGACCCACCAGTGGGCTGAAGATGTATGTGCTCCTCCACGCCACTTTGCAGTTAGGGCCTCTCTTCCTTCCCAGGCAGAAAGCATCTGTTTCTCTACAATAATTAGACTTGGTCCACTAGTAACATAATCACCAAAATGGTCCAAGCCACCAGAAAGACAGTGTTGGTTAACTCTATGAATGGAAGGAAGGACTTTCCCAAAATAGTCTCAGAAACTGGGGAAAGTACAGCTGGGCTGAGGGTTTTTTTGTGGGAGGATTTAGCTGATTAGCTCTTTCCTTATAAAGGGTTTCATCTGTGAGTCAATCTATAATTACAAGAACTCTCATTTCTTAGACCTGAGATGTTCTTCACCAATAATGATGGAGACAAAACCCTGAAATGATTACACAGGTTTTTTTCAGGTCCTGAGTCCCTCTAATTTCCCTAGTTCCCTCTTTTTTTTTTTTTAAAAGATTTTATTTATTTATTTGAGAGAGAATGAGATAGAAAGAGAGAGAGAGCATGAAAGGGGGGGAGGGTCAGAGGGAGAAGCAGACTCCCCGCCGAGCAGGGAGCCCGATGCAGGACTCGATCCAGGGACTCCAGGATCATGACCTGAGCTGAAGGCAGTCACTTAACCAACTGAGCCACCCAGGTGCCTTTCCCTAGTTCCCTCTTGAGAGAGCTCCAGTCCGTTCAGATCATGGGGAATTTACATTTGGGGGTCTGTCCAGTTCTACTCTGCTGAATGAGCTGGCCAGAGGAATCCCCCTTGGATGATGGATGATGCTGGTGGCAGAGAAAGCCTTCTCCCCGCTAGCCCCCAGCTCTGTAGCATTCTAGGGCATGAGCATTGGTCCCTGAGTTCTTCTGGGGCTGAAGAGGTTTTCCTCTTTGGAGTCTACCATTGAGTGTGGCCACATTGAGGAAGCCACCAGGGCTGAAGGTCTAGAGGTCAGTGTGTCCCTGTGCTTACTGGTGAGCTCTCTTTCACTCAGGGCTTGATGGGCAGATGTGGCGATGCTGTGTGCCGAGAAGGAGAAGCAATGACACATCTTTGGATAAAGATGCTCCATCAAATTAACAGCTACCTTCATGACCCCAGCATGGTTCTCAAGCTCAGTGGTCCACTGCCACACTGGTCCTCCCTACCTGGCTATACTATGTGTACCTGGGCCTGAGGACAACACAGCTCTGCTTCTTTTTGAAGCTTCTGGTCAAAGAATTACTCCAGCAGCTCATTTTTGTCTGGTCCTGCTCTGGCTGCTGTGAAGTCACTTAGATGTACAGAGTCCATTTCTGGAAACCTCATGGCGATGGCCTCCTTGGAAGGCCTGCTGCTTTTGATTCAGTGAGTCCTGGATTTCACCTAACAGAAGCATCAGCTTTACAACATCCCAGATCTTAAGGTTTTGAACTCCCCACTTGCTTTCTAGCAATTTCCATTTAATTGACCTTATGGCTTTTGTAAGCTACCTACTTATAATTTCTGTATCGTTGTCCACATTCTTTTAGCATATTTTATTATTTCAAATTGTGTGGTTTGAAATTGGTTTTACTTTGAATGACTAATTTATTTCAGGGAAATAGATGGTTATAAGTCCCCAGTTCTTTGCATCTCCCTTAGCTAAAGCCATGGTTGAAGCCTAAGTCACAAATTTCAAGTAGTACATAATGAGGAGCCTTGAGAGGACAGGCCCTCATTGACACAAGTGCATTTGAGAGCGCGCAGCACTGGGCCAGTCGTTACCCTTTGTTTATGTTCTTCTCAGTTTATGGCTCTCTGCTGACCCTGCTCACAGTCACAGCCAAAGTCACCCTTTGCCCTCATCTTCCGCTCCATTCTCCCTTACTCTGTGCGGCACACAGGACTCACTTGCTGTTCACTGAAACGCCTCCATGCCAGTGCTCCCTTGGCCTGAGCGCTTTCCTTCATGTGTCCACAGGATGGCGCCCTCCCCTCCTTGGGTCTCTGGCCTAAAGTCACTTTCCCAGGGATCTGTCCATCATCACTCTGTAAAAAATGCAGCTTTCCAGAATCAACTATACCTTCTGCTCTGTTTTTCTCTCAACTCCTTACCATCATTGACATACTTTCTATTTTGTTTATCGTGTATTTCTCCCAACCAGAATATAACCCTTAAGAGGACAAGATTTTTATCTGGTTTGTTATATCCCCAGTAATTGAGCGAGTGTTTGGTGAGCATTAATGTGAAATGAATATCTTTAATGAATGAATGGACATTATATCCTCTTACTCAATTAAGAATTCACTTGAAGATATTCTTCCTTCCATAGAATCTCTTCAAATGAAAACTAAATGTCTCTAATAGAATAACTTTAAAACAACACAAAAATTTCATTTTCTACAGATACATTTTCAAGCTCTCTGTTTTCTGATTTTTAATTTTTGGATTTATTTTTTTTATTGGCAATAAAAGGAATACGGGTTCACTGTAAAAAGTTCAAAAAACTATGACCAATTTAAATTACTAATGATCCCACAGAGTTAACCATTGGTAGCATTTTGATATAGTTCCTTCCACACTTTCATCTAAGCATGCAAGTGTGTGTGTACACACACATTTTTCTAGGAATCCATAATCCTATGTATTTATGTATATATTTGTATTTAAGTTGGGATTGTACTACGTTTAATTTTATCATGTAGTATGTCAGGAGCAGACTATGTATCATTGCTTGTTTTTCTAAAACATAATGCTCAGAGGTGTCTTAATATTGTATCGTATAATCTATCATAATTTGTGTAACTAGTCTGCTATTGTGGACATTTAAAAAATATTTTTTCATTTTCATTTGAATGAAAATTTCATTCATCTGTTTTTGTTGGTTTTAAACTGCTCTTTCATCCATTCTAATTCTTTTATCTTATTTTGCTTTAAAATTTTACTTCTAAGTAATCTTCAGAGCTTAATCTTTTGTCCCTGTGATTTTTTAAAGGCCATTTTCTGTAAGTCGTTCAGCCATAATGGCCTGTTTACCTTTAATTTCTTCGTTTTATCTGTTTTACTTTCTTGTTTTTCTAAATTATTTCCTCTTTACATGATATATCTTATAGTGTTTTTACTGTGGTCATTTGGGTCACCTCCTCCTAGTCTCATCTTGGCTTTCTCAGAGACCCCTTTCTTTAAAGAACATCCTCAGAACACTGGTGGTTTTCCCACATGGCTGGCCAGTCACAGTACCCACTGGAATCACGTTTGGGCCATCTCTTCTGAAGAGAGGAACACTCTGAAGTCTAGAATCTCCAGCATGCACAGCCCCAGGCACGGGGGATGTGGAAATGTCATCCCGTTACCCAGCCTGATATGAAGGGCAGACAGGCCTTGGGAAGCTGCTCTGTGGAGCGTGTGTAGCCAGAATACAGGCATCATGTTTCCCTCAGCCTCTGTCTCTATCACTTTTATTTTAAGTTTTCTACAGGTTTCCTTTTGGGGCAGGGTAACAATTTTGAGTCTTCTTGCCCCCTGCTCCCCATCAGGCCCAAGGCAATGCTGGCTGGAGCTGGGATTACTTCCACAGTCCTCAGTGCCAAGAAGATCTGGGATCCTGGGAAATGAAACAGACTTGCCCCAAATTGCAGGGTTAAAGATGAGGCTTGTTTCTTAAAGGTGTGGAGAGATGGCTGTCAATGGGATGCTCTTTTTCTGCGCGTCAAGGGGGGCAGGGTGCTGACTGAGAAGACAAGGCCCTGAGGAATGCTCTGTCTTCATGTCACATCCACGGCCATAGCTCCCTGTTTTGCACGAGTGCTCTTCCCATTGGCTTCTCTTTCTGTTTCCTCTGGGCCAGAAGTTGCTATGACTTCTGGTAAAAGCATTTTCTCTTCTCTCCAAACTCGGGACAACTGCATGTCCTTTGGAGCGAGCTTCCCCTCAGCCCCCCTGAACCGATGGCAACTTAACTCTCTGGCTGACTCATACACTGCTCAATTCCCTGGCCCTCTGGGGTGTCCATGAACTCTTCACATGGGGTCAATTCACAGTTTGGGCTAAGCACCTCAAAAGCGAATGATTCTCAGGAACGCAATCGATAGATTAATCTTTCCTTGGGTGAGTTGACCTGGAAGATGTCCCAGGGTCCAGACCCAGGGGAGCTGAAGTGAACACGGAGGCCTCCTGGGTCTCGTGGGTCCAGTAGGGTTGTGCGAGGCCCTCCCAAGCACAAATGTGACTTCTCAGTGTTTGCATCACACTGCAGTTTATGGTTGTCTGATTAGATAAACTCACCAAGATAAAGGTCCTGAAAAATTAGCAGGAGACTTGGATTTTAGAAAACACATTTCCTCATATTTAAAGTTTTAAGCCCTCTTTTCTCTCCAGCTTTGTGGAAGAAAATACCTTTGGCAAAGTCGGGTGGGCTGGCGCCTGTATCTGCTCACCCTCAGGGGGAACTGGCTCTTGCAGGAAGAACCTGCTTCTTCCAGATCTGATCTACAAGTCTCATTAATTGTGTGATCTGTAGTCAAACATAACATCCTCTGGCCAGTGTGCATTCTATTTACGTGGTCTGTCTACGTGGTCCCATTGCAACCCTGCTTTCATGTTAATTCTCTAAGCCAAGAGGTGGATGGTTAACCGAGACCACTCACTAGGCCCACCTGTGAGCTGGCAGGGCCCATCTAGGGCCAATGGGCCACCCCTCTAGGTGGTAGAGGGTTACAGTCAGAGGCAAGGTTGATTTTGAGGATTTGCTACAGTTACGAAGTGAATTTTAATTTTATTGTCATAACACCATTCTGACTCATTGGCCCTCTGATGTGCTTTCTTTTTTTTTTTTTTTAAAGCTTTTATTTATTTATTTGATAGAGAGCGAGAGAGCACAAGCAGGGGGAGCAGTGGAGAGAGAGGGAGAGGCAGGCTCCCCGCGGAGCAGGGAGCCCGATGCGGGTCTCGATCCCAGGATGCCGGGATCATGACCTGAGCCGAAGGCAGACGTTCAACCATCTGAGCCACCCAGGCGCCCCTCTGATGTGCTTTCTTGAGCAGGAGGGAAGGGTCAGAGTGTTGCAGTGTGTGCCAGGAACTGCCTTTATCCTCGGGCATCCCCAGAGAGTGCTGGCTCGTGGGTCCAGGGAGAGCAATAGCATGCATGCCAGGGCTTCGAACACTCAAAGTCTGCCCCCCTTCCTTTTTGTAAATAGCAAATCCACCTGAGATCAGGTACATTCTGAATAAAGAAAGAGCTGCTTCCACTGTGTTAAATAGCACTGAGGTGCATTTACAACTTGAAGTGTGAGAAATTCACCACCAGCTGGGGACCCAGGCCAAACGGCTTTCTCGCTGCGGTCAGGCTGCTCTGGTGCAGGACTCAGGGTGCACTGTAGATCTCACACCTCTGACAATCTTAACGAGATGGGGTGAGGGCCATTCAGGTGGGTGTTTAATTTCTAGACTTTATAGTATAACCTCACCATGAAATCTTATTGTAACTATTTAAAAAGCATGCTTTTGGAGCTATTTTAAGACATGGGAAGTTGTTCATGGTACAATATTAAGTTTAAAAAAAAGGTAGGATCCAAAACTTACTCAGTGCAATCCCAGTTTTGTTATTTGCACATATGTCCATGGCAAAATGTTATGGTGACTCCATTCATATTTTGAATGACGACTTTATTGTAAGTACTTTCCAGTATCTTTCAAATGTGTACAATGTGCATGAATGATTTTTATAACGAGAAGAGACACATTATTGAAGTAGCATAAGATTAACAAAACTTTTACTGTTGACATAGAACAATATAATGAACCCCCATATCTGTGGCCCTATTACCCAACTTCGAAAATGGCCAACCCTTGGCTAATCTTGTTTCATCTGTGCCCTCATCCACTACCCCCACCCATATTATTATTTCATTAATTAACAGACTATTTTTAGAACAGTTTTAGTTTTATTTATTTTTATTATTTTCTAAAGATTTTATTTATTTGAGAGAGAGAGAGCATGAGCAGGGTGAGGGGCAGAGGGAGTGGGACAAGCAGACTTCATGCTGAACATGGAGCCCGATGCAGGGCTCGATCTCAGGACCGGGAGATCATGACCTGAGGTGAAGTCAGATGCTTAATCCACTGAACCACCAGGCACCCCTAGAACAGTTTTAGTTTTATAAAAAATACTGAGCAAATAATATGTAGAGTTCTCATGTATCTGCATTAGTGTGGTACATTTGTTATAATTGTTGAACCAATATTGATAAATTATTATTAACTGAAGTTCATGGTTTATAATAGGGTCCACTCTTTGGGTTGTACAGTTCTATGAGCATAAGCTTTTTATTCACAATTGATAGCCCCCAGGACTATAAATGTCTGAACCAAATCAATCATTTTAAGTATCTAAATTGCCTTCTACCAGTGAAGTGATGAAAAAGCCCATTGGAACTACCTGAAAACTGCCAAGTTGAGAGAACAGCAGACCACGCTAAACATCACTACTCCTGGTACACAAGAGAACCCCAGTGCAAGTTGTCAGTCGCCCAAAGTGTGGGAGGGGCTGCGGGCGGGGGAGGGGCCTGGGTCCTGCCACAGCCCGTGTGGGGCTGGAGAAGACAGAGCCTCCTCTTCGGGGAACAGTAACTTTAATTGGAGCACAGTTGTTGAGGCAGTGGGAGCAGGAAGGAGAGCACAGAAGTTTCCATAGCATGATTGGGGCCAGAACCTACACGGGAATTAAAAAAAAATAAAAAAGTAATCCTCTGACATCCTAATTAAACGGAGGATTTCTCAGCAGTGGAATAGGGGGTGGGGCATGTGCCTGGCCATTACCTCACTGCTGCTCTGCAGCTCTTTCCAGACACCTGCCAGATGCTAATTAGTCAAATCCTCTGGAGCTGGGATCCAGGTGGAATGCTGGGGGAGCAGAGGTCATTTCCCCCAGGACATTTGGAACAAGTCAGAGTTCAATGGCCCCTCCTCCCAACCAAGCATTAGATGATTTCCTACATGCACGAGGGGATCAATAATTGTCACAGACAGCTGACTCAGTCCCTAAATCTGTCATTCCAGTTGTTATAGAGACCATGTTGAGTGCTTGATATTCAACATCAACAACAAGGCTTTATTGTGCTTCTAGGCATGCCGGCACTGGGCTGGGCTGTGGGGATCCAGTGGTGACAAGACAAACTAAACCTATGCCTTATGGTGCTGGCTTTCCATGGTGGGTGCATTCTTTAATACACCAGGTAGGTTCCTGCCTCAGGGACTTTGCATTTGCTGTGCCCTCTTCCTGGGATGTTCTCCCTCCAAGTGTGTGCACATTCTGCTATGGCCACTGTCAGCTTGAACAAAGATGAGTTCTCTCTGTCATTTACCAAATCTAAGGACTTCCATTTCTGGAATATTGGGAATGCAAGGAAAAGTTTTGTCTTGAACTAGAGAAATTGGGTCTGTCTGACCTTATGAAATCTCTTGAGAATACTTAGAGATGATTCCCCAAGGGGCACATGAACTGATCTCTGCTCCCTTAAGTGATCCACCAGGCGAAGAAGAAAATCCAGAACTTTCAGGAGCAAAATCACATATTGGAAATGTGCCCATTCACATTTTCATTCAAAAAATACCTCCTGAGCGCTGACCACTTAAGATGGTGAGTTAGGAGGTGGGGATACCACACAGAACCAAGTCCTTCCCTTGACTAGCTCATGGTCTAGACGAGGAGAGAGAAGCTAATTGAGCGGCCAAACAAGTAATTATAAAATCATAACTGTGATAAGTGCAGTGAAGGTGAGCTGGACTGTTCTAGGAGGTTTGCCTGTTAGGGAGGCCAGGGCAGGCTCCCTGAGGAAAGGGACATTTGACACAGGACAGGAAAGATGACTTGGAGAGGTGTCAAATAGGGCTCTAAGATTTCTGGCTTGCACTACTTGATGGATTGTGGGACGCCAGAAGATGGGAAGACGGGGTGTGGGTAGGGTGGAAAAAATAAGTTCTGCTTGGGACTTTAGTCTGGGGCACATTTGAGATACTTATCTTAAGAGACAATATCATGGAGACAATTGAATATTACTAGATATGTCACAGAGAATACACAGACAAAAATGTAGAGATCAGAGGGGTGGCCTGTCAAATCACCTGGCATGTGGCAATGAGCCTTGCGGGCCTACGAGTTTGTCTGAGGAAAGGGTGTAGATGGAAAAGAGGGGTCTGGGGCAGCCTTGAGGAGCTCCAGCATTCCAAGTTTAAGTTGCAGAGGACCAACTTGCCAGGAAGGCAGAGAAGTTTCCAGATCATCAGGAGGAAAAACAGGAGAGTATGGTATGAGTGAGGTCAAGGGGGAATTCTTTGTACTATTGTTGTAACATTGTTCTAAGTCTGCAATTACTCAAAATATACAGTAAAAAAAAAACAAAACCACTTTTGTTAAGTCTTATTAGGATGGAAGAGAGGCCACGTCTCCATCTTGGATAACTGCCCCTCATCCATAGGGACCTTCCTTTATGGGGGTTATTTCCCTCCACGTTCTCTTCAAAGAGACAATTTAACTCTTCGAAGTGTATATGCTCCTCTTGATACACCTACAGATAGTCACTGCATCCAGACAACTATCATCCTATGAAGTCAACTGTTAAAAAAATGCTACAGTCTTGTTATATGTATACTACATTTTAATGTATCCCCACCTATTTACTAAACAAACAAAACACATGTAACGGAGAGCACTGGACAAATTGCCATCAGTGTGTGTCGGTCAGGGCAGGCAAGTTTTGTGGTAACAAACCAACCCAAATCCTAGTGACTGCAAAGAGCAAAAGTTGACTTGTTGCTCAAGTCAACTAGTGCAGGTTGTCAGAGGGCTCTGCTCACAGTCATGCCTCCAGGTCTTGGCTCCTTCTTGACACTGACCTTTGCGGTTGCCACAGCAGGAAAGATAGGGTGCCAGGCAGCTCTGCAGCTCGGTCCTCTAGCCCAGGCACTACACCATCACTTCCGCTCACCTTCATTAGTTGCAAGGAGGCATGTGGCTGTGCCTAACTTTAAGGGAGCACGGAAGTATCCTTCTGTGTACCTGGGGTAGGAGAAATCCAGAACAGTAGCAACTTGTACCATGCAATTGAATTTCTGCCACAGAAATGATAAAAATCATGACATTGTAGCAGGAACAGCCAATTGCTTACTCAATATCCATTCTCCTCTACTTTCTTACTACTAGAACTTTGGTATGTCAATGCCTACTGAAAAGTAATCAACTATACAGATACCCTAATAGCTATGGGTGGACATATGACTGCATTCTGGCTGTTTGAATAGAAACAGTAATCACTAGGTAGAGGTTAAGGCAAAAAAAGCTATTTTTTCTTGTGATCAGACAGGACTGGTCCATGCCCTCTGTCCTTCACCTCAACATCCATCATCCTTCTTCCATCCTGGTATATGGACACAGCGCTTGGGAGTGCAGCAGCCACCCTAATTGGCACAGAAATCTCATGCTAAGGATGATATGTTGGAACTACAGATGGGGTTTGGATGCTGGGGACACTGTGAGCCTCCATAGTGGCTGTGGGCCACTTCTCCCACATTGTTACTGCAGACACATAAGCCAGCACTGTTGGGTCTTCTGTTACTTGTAGACAAACCCAATCCTCAATGATGCAAATGCAGTATTTTTTATTACTATATACCATAAGTAATGACTTATTCATATCGTATCATTCTGTGCATTCAAAAAATATTTACAAAAATGTCACATTATTCTTACCTTCCTTCAGGTAGTTAAATGGTATATAACTTCCTATATTGGATTTAGAACAACTTTTGTATTGTAACACCAAGGGAAAATTAAATATTATCAAAGGCCTACATAGAAGATCCACTTTGGAAAATGATAAGCTATAGACTTTGATCTTGGAAAATGAATCAATCTAACCTAATAACTTAAGACATTATATGTAGTTATTCAAACATTGACAGTCATAAATACAGCAATAGTATATGGTCCTCCAACAATTAATCAAGTCACCCTCGTTATTGATATAATTATTCTTAAACATACACTTCATTTAGCAATACATGTATTGACAGCTTCACTTCAAAAAATTTTTAAAAAATAAGGAATACTGGAAAAAATAAGGAAAAATAAAAAATAAGGAATAAAAAATAAGGAATACAACATTAAAATGATACTATACTAAAAGAAACCTCGCTAACTCAGAAAGCATTTTGGAAATCACTAAGGAAATAGCCCACTATTTGAAAATAAAATAACACTTTGGTTGGGACCAAAATTAAATTCATTACTTGCTGAATTTCCTACCTAAATTACATGTCCACATGAATTTCTGTTTCACCAATTCTGTTTTATCATGAATTACATAAGAATTTATTTTAATGTCTTTGCTTTACTTTAAAAAAAGCATTACAGTAGTCCTCTCTTATCCATGGTTTTGCTTTCTATGGTTTCGGTTCCCTGTGGTCAACTGTGATCTGAAATATTAAGTGGAAAATTCCAGAAACAGAAACAGACAATTTCTAAGTTTTAAACTGTGCACCAGTCTGAGTAGCATGATGAAATCTTGTGCCATCCTGTTCTGGCCTGCCTGGAACATAAATCATCCCTTTGTCCGGCATGTATGTGCTATGTACCTGTTAGTCACTTCAGTAGCCATCTTGGTTATCAGATTGACTGTCGCTGTATCACAGTGCTTGTGTTCAAGTAACCCTTATTTTATTTAATAATGGCCGCAAAGTGTGAGTAGCAATGCTGGCAATTCCAATATGTCAAAGAGAAGCTGTAAGGTGCTTTCTCTAAGTGAAAAGGTGAAAGTTCTTGACTCAATACGGAAAGAAAAAGAATCATACGCTAGGGTCGCTAAGATCTATGGTAAGAATGAATCCTCTGTGAAACTGTGAAGAAGAAAAAAGAAACTTGTGCCGGTTTTGCTGTTGAACCGCAAACTGTAAAAGTTATGGCCACGGCATGTGATAAGTATTTAGTTAAGATGGGAAAGGCATTAAATCTGTGGGTGGAAGACATGAACAGAAGATGTGTTCCTATTGATGGCAATGCATTGAGCCAGAGACATTGTATATATAAGGTTTGGTATGATCCATGGTGTCAGGCGTTCACTGGGAGGTCTTGGAATATATCCTCCATGGATAAGGAAGGACTTACTATATAGTAATCTTGTCATCAGGTTGGCTCATAGGTGGAAAACTCCTAGAAGAAGCAGATCCAGGTGAAAGAGCCCCACAGCTACACCTGCAGCCTTCCTGAAACACCTGTGGAAGACCCTGAGGCTGGAGATGGTATCTTCGTTCAGGCCATCTGTCCAGGTCGGTGCCCTGTCTCTTTGCAATTTATGACTTAGAACTGGACCTCTTTGATAACGTGCTCTGATTTCAGAAAGAATCACTCCATCTTGCAATATACTCACTGAATCACTGATAAGGGCCTGAGAATTGCTTTTTAAATGGTCAGGTGAGGCCAGTAGGTACTTTTGGATCAATAGTGCAGTAACAAGAGTCTAGAAGGCTCATGGTTGCTTGCAGTTTTGGTGTTCTTTCTAGATGTCCCAGACTTGGGGGTGGCTGACAGTGAGGGATGCTGGGGTTAGAAAACATTTCTTCCTGGGCTTTAGGCACCTCAGTATTTCTATAACCCACATGTATACTACGTTAGGTTATTTCTTGAACAATTCCTGCCCATTTTATTTCCATGCAAATGTTTCTTGCAAATGCACCATGTCATTGCTGGGTGGCCTGGATCTAATCTTACCTCCCCCAGGAGCTTTTCCAGACCTCACCTGTCATAGCCATAGATGCTCATGATCTTTTGTCTATGTCCCAGGGGGCCTTTTATCTTAAGCCTGCTTTTTCACTGGAGTGCTAGCTTAGAAGGAAGACTTTGTTCTTAACCATCTCTGATGGCCCTGGTGTTTGGCCCACAGTGTATGGGCCTGGAAGGAGCTTCATCTGGCTTGAACAGAAGTAAGAGACAGCTGTGATTTTCTCTAAAATGTGGTTAATGCTTTCTCTGTCCCATCAATAAGTGAAGATTGGTTTGGGATCTGTGGAGTGGTCTGTGGACCTTGTAAAATTCAAAGTGGAGAGAATCTTGGTTTAACAGAAGAAATGTAGAAGGACCAACTTCTATTTTTTTTTAAATTTTTTTAAAAGATTTATTTATTTGAGAGAGCGAGAATGAGAGAGAGAGAGAGTACATGAGAGGGGGGAGGGTCAGAGGGAGAAGCAGGCTCCTCACAGGGCAAGGAGCCCGATGCGGGACTCGATCCCGGGACTCCGGGATCATGACCTGAGCCGAAGGCAGTCGCTTTAACCAACTGAGCCACCCAGGCGCCCTAGAAGGACCAACTTCTAATTATCTTTGCCAAAGGTCAGGGCATTGCTTCTTCTCTGAATTGCTCTGACTTGCTGAAGCTGAACTTCACTTAATTTGGGACCAGTAGGAGTAATTTGGGGCAGATAAGATAAGAGCTTCTGGGAAGCCGTCATTGCCCACTGGCTTGGCAGTGATGCTGCTACAAAATGATTATCCAAGCCTTTTTTTTCTTTCTAGTTTGAGTTATTAAAAAAAAAACCAACAACCCAGAATGACCTGATTTAAAAATAATAGATCAAGATCTCCTTCTGGCACTTCTGAAACTCAGAGTATACAAAGGGAGCCTCAGGTGTCACTTGAGAAACTATCCAGACTGCTCAGCACTTGGTAGATGTAATGTTCACCACCATCTCTTTGGATCTTTTGTCATTAGCTGATTATATGATGGAAATTAGAGAGAATAAACCTGTGCACTGGGGTGAAGACCTCCTAAAAGATCCAAAGAGCAAAGTTTATAAAAAATATTTTTTTAATTTATTATTTTTTAAAAGTTTTTATTGTAATTCCAGTTAGTTAACATGCAGTGCTGTATTAGTTTCAGGTGAACAATATAGTGATTCAACAATTCCATAATCATCCTGTGCTTATCACAAGTGCACTCCTTAATCCCCGTCACCTATTTAACTCATCCCCACCCCTCACCTCCTCTCTGGTAACCATCAGTGTGTTCTCTACAGTGTTAAGAATCTGTTCCTTGGTTTGTCTCTCTCTCTCTCCAAAGAACAAACTTTTATGTGTCAGGTCAGTGAGGCTTATGGAAGGCTTTACCTAAAAAAAAAAAAAAAAAAAAAAGTAAATTGATTATGTTAATTTCTGGCACACCAAAAGAGGTTGAAGTGATAACCTGAAAGGCACAATCTTAACTCCCTGGCCCTGGACCCCTCACCTTGCCTTCCCTAGCCTCAGCATGGAGTGTAGGGAGCTGATCAGAGAAATTCGGAGAGGCATGTAGCACCCCGACCCTCTTCTCTGGGCTGAGGTGCTCCTTACAAAGCCGGACAAGGAAAGACAGCTTGACTCAGACCTCAT
This sequence comes from Callorhinus ursinus, assembly GCF_003265705.2. Lineage (NCBI taxonomy): Eukaryota > Metazoa > Chordata > Mammalia > Carnivora > Otariidae > Callorhinus > Callorhinus ursinus. The sequence goes on from NW_027397082.1 coordinate 29,630,310, forward strand.
CTTGGGGGCTTATTTCTGTAAGGTGTTGGGGTTTATCCCATCCCGCAGAGCCTGGTAGTAGAGGACAGGTGTCTTTCTGCATGGAATGTAGGAGTCTCAGACCCACTGGGCCTAGTGGACCCACAGAGGCCCGGGAGCCAGGCTTGGCCTGGATGAAGGGAGGGTCGGAGAATGAGGAGGGGTGAGGGTGGGGGCTCAGCATTGGGCCGGGCAGGGAGGGAGGAAGGGGGAAGAGGGGCACTTCCGGGGGACTGCAGGGTCTAGCAGGCTCTGGAAAGGGCCAAGGCCAAGGCCAAAGCCTTGTGTGGCCCTTCTGCCAAGCACCAGTTTCATGGATGTTTGTATCCATTTAAAAATATTCTAAGATACTGTAATTTCTTGCTCAACCCCGAACATTCTTCTGTAATGCTGTCCTTGCGTTTGTAGAGAATTATGTGTTTACAGCAGTGCTTCCCATTCCCAAGGCGGCTGCGTAGGCCCCCTGACCCTGGGGAAGCTTCGGGGTGGCTCCATTGTACAGTTTCAGGCAAAGGCCAAGCACAATCTGTAGTTATGAGCCGCTGTTGGCTAGAGACAGTTTAGGTTTTGGATGCAGGAGAGTGCCACGCCCTTCTGCTTCAGGCTGCACTAGGGCCCCCCAGGGCACCATCCTCACCACCATCTGTCTGTCTAGGGGCGGGACTCACTGCCTCTGCCGGTTGGCTGATTCTCCTTCCTCACCCATTTACTCCCCATCTACTCCTTCATCCCCCTCAACACAAGCCACACCATGCACTGACTTCCTCCTTTATTCTGGAGATACTCACTTTGGGAGTAAAAAGGAGAGAGAATGGCTATGGATGGAAAGTACTGGAGAGTGCAAGTATCCGTGAGGTTAGAAGGGGAGCTTTCTCCGCTCCATGTGCTGTGCCCAGCATCATAACCAGCCAGGAGCAGGTACCCTGTTGCTGTCCATCCTGTTGTTTCACACTTGCAGACGCAAGTGTGAACACTGGTATACCAAGGTTTCTCGGGCTGTTCCCAGTTGTGTGTAGTTGGTGTTTGAAAGTGTATTATTACATTTAGGAATGGGGCTTCTTTATGCTCTGGGGTGGGGTGGGGGGGTGGAGAAGGGCTTAACTGGGAGTGAGAAGACCTTTGTTTAGGCATGAGATCTTTTATATACTATTTGATATGTATATTTTATGTAACACATGTCAGTAATGAAGTCCAATGTAAAAATGACCATCCATGAACTTACCACACAACTTGAAAGGCTATGTTTGTGCCCTTTCTGGGTCTCATCCCTTCCTGCCATGAAATCCTGAATTTTGTGTATATTATACCCATTACTGTTTAGATGTATTGTTTAGATTCTGCAGATACTTGGCTTTGTTCAGAAACATGCAGCATGGTGGTTGCAGGTGATGGTTTTGGAATCAAACTGACTGTGTTGAAATCTCATAGGAACCACTTGCTAGCTATGCAGCCTTGAACATATTACTTCTCTTCTCTGAACATCCTTCATCTAGAAATGGGAATAATCCTCCCCACCTCATTTCCCTCTGAAGTTTGCCTGAGATGAACAGAATAAGCACTGTTAAGGAACTTGTATATTCCTGGTCTGTGATGTATACTTGCAAATGTTATCTCTTCCCCTCCTTCTGCCCCTGACATCCCTGGGAACTCTTGCAAGGACACTCACCCTTCACCCTTCACCATTGGCACCTACCCTAAGCCACCAGGCCTTAAAACAACAGAGAATGAGAAACCTATGGGGCAAACAAGAGCCCAAGACTGTATTTACAGCCCTTAATCTGTCCACGCAGGGAAGACAAATGAGCTGGGCAGGGGACAGTGGGTGCCATTATCAGATCATTAATTAGCAGCTTGATTGGCCTTGGCAGGAAATCATTCATCAATTTCAGAGGAATAGAGAACTGCAGAATCTTCTGTTTTCCCTCATTCAGATATGCAGTCCTCACCAGAGCATTCCCTCCCACGGTGTCTTATCGAGATAAGCGACAGGGGATGCTGCTGCCACGTGATCTAATGAATGCAAGAGCCCTGAACTCAGAAGGGGGCTGAGGCCAAAGGCTTCCAGGGCTGGAGAGCTAGGCCAGAAACCCAAAAAGATAAAGGACGACTTCTGGAACAAGATGACATGAATAAACTGTTTGCTTTGAGCATGGACATGATGTTCCAGAAAAATCCATTTTGGCTGCTAAAGTAACCCTTTTGGAGTTCACAAAGAAACTCACCGGGGCTCCCGCATGCAAGCTTAGTGTGCAGGGCTTGCATGTAATGTTTCATGCAACCCAGTGAAGCAGGGTTACTGAGATCATTGCGCAGAGGAGGAACCAGAGGCCCAGAAAGTAACAGTTATTGTCCAAATTGAAATGTCTAGAAAGAGGCTAATATGGATTCCAAATCAATGTGTCTCTGATCCCAAAGCTCTGGCCTGCTATGTGACAGCATCCTGTATCCCTCAGGGTGACAGGTCACCAAGAAAATAGGGCAGCCACTGACTGATAGGATCTTAACCACTGATTGCCCTCTGCCTTTAAACACCCACAGGTCTTTGTGCTAAACAGACGTGTCTTTGGACTCTTTACTTGTCTCTAATCTTTAGAAGCTCATTCTGGCTGGTTGTAATGATTTCAGATTGACCAAGGTTTATGGGCAATGACACATTCATCATCAGAGGTGAGAGAGGGAAGTCCACATTTTCCCCTGTGCTGAGAAGGCAGAGAGGCTGTTTCAACCATTTCATGAAGGCAGGAGACTTTCAGGCAAAGGACACGCCTGGGAGTTCTGGCAGGAGAGGGAAGGAGGTTGAGCGGGAAGAAACAGAGGCAGGTGTCTATAGGGAATCTCCAGTCTAAATTGATAAGTATAGGCCATGAGATGTCAAGAGAATGTGCAGAACACATTGCTTTGAGCCCTCAGGACTAGGCTGGAAGGAGAGGAGACACCATAACCTGGAGCTGGGTGGTCATGTGACTGGGTTTCCGTCCTTCCAGGAGCAGCCTGTGCAAACTGCAGCACCTGGCCCGGGTGTAGGGGAGCAGCATGGTGATCGAGGCGGTGGCTGAGGCGTTTCCCCAAGTGACCTAAGGGTGGAGGGAGCTACTGGTTTTGCCAATCCATTGTGCTTAGGGTGAGGGACACATGAACAATATTTAGGAAATACCTTAATTAGTCTTATATTTAAAACTATAACTATTGCCACAAAACCATATGTGATTTTTATTCTCGAGTATACCTAGGAACATGTTTATTGATATCTGGAAAGTAGATATTTAGATTCGGGCACCTGAGGTTAAGCGTCAAGCTACAGTTTTTTTTTCTTGCTTCATTTGTCCTCCATCCCTTCCACCCCTGTTTTAATCTCCCCCAATGGATTATTTAAAAGAAAATCCAGAGATACCATTTCACTGAAAAATGCTTAACTATATATTTCTAAGGGAAATGGGCTATTTTAACAAACATAACAATTTTACCATTATTGCACTAGAATTATGCAAAATAATTCCTTTATATCATCTAATACCCAATCAATGCTTAAATTTCCCTGATTCTTTTCATAGTTTAAAAAAAGGAAATAAAACAGTGTGCACTATATATATATCAACCAAAATTTCCTCTTCCTTTTTTTCCCTTGTTATTTATTTATTGAAGAATCTGAGTCATTTGTCTTGTAGAATTGTCCACATTCTGGATTTGTTGACTTCACTATATGGTGCTGTTCCTCTATCTTGTTTTGTATAAATTGATAATTAGATTCAGAGGCTTGATCAGATTTGGATTTTTTGCAAAACTATTTCCCAGCTGATGCTGTGTCTTTCTGATTGCATCTCACCAGGAGCACTGGAAGGCTAGTGACTTTCCTTTGGGATGTGAAGATTTATCAGTGGGCTCAGGTGATGGCAGCCTGATCCATCCAATAAGAAATTTCTCATCAAACTTCCACCCAATGGATTTAGAAGCTATTGATGTTCATTGTCAGGTTCATTTTTAAATTAAGGTTGACACTCTAACACAATATTTCTTTCTGCATTTATAGCTGAAATTATTCTATGAATAATAACTTTTGGTCATCAATGGCTGTTTTCCCCAAAAGATGGTTTATACAGGAAAGTCCAGATAAATGCTTGATTCTTTCTATTTATTTACTAGTTTTCAAAATAATGATCTGGTTCTAACAATCTCCAATGTGACCAATGCAGTCTGCTGTCATTATTGCTGTCATTATGCACAAACGGATTTTAACTTCTTTGATATAGTTCAACTCATTGCAAGCTTTTTTTTTTTTAATGTTTAAATTGTTCCATCTTGGCCAATGAGAATTCTTTCAGATTAGCCCCTGGGTCCTTTTGACCTGTCCTTGGTAGTCTTGGGGGACTTCCTTGTTTTCCGGTATAAGAAAAGTAGTCTAGAATCATCTTACACATTTTCTGCTGAGATCTGAATACTAAAGTCTGCATGCTAAGTGATTATTACTATTTGCTTTTCATTGCTTCTAGATATTTTCAGTGGAAATATATATTTGCACAGAACTAGAAAAGATGTATTTCTTTTTTATTTGAAAAAGAAAAATATATTATGAGTTCATACTTGTATTTCTAAATCAAATGTAAGATTACAAGGATTTTGGGGTGCCTGGGTGGCTCAGTTGGTTAAGCCTATGCCCTTGGCTCAGGTCATGATCCCAGGGTCCTGGTATCAAGCCCCGCTTCTGGCTCCTTGCCCAGTGGGGAGTCTGCTTCTCCCTCTCCCTCTGCCCCTCCCCCTGCTCATACTCTCTCTCTCACAGTCTCTCTTTCAAATAAATAGATAAAATCTTAAAAACAAAGATTATAAGGATTTTATTTAACTTATTTGATTTTATGTTAATTTTCTTCACTCTTACACTAAAAGTTCTTGATTTCCAATAACACTGTGGGGTATGTGTGTGTCTGTGTGTCTGTGTGTATGTGTAGCTTTAAAATAACAGTATCAAGAGCACCACTTATTACTAATAAAAATAGGACTATGGAATCCTTTAAAAAATTTCTTTGTATTCTTTTTGTCCTTTAGATAAATCCAGTAGAGGTGAACAGTTTCATTGAGTGGGGGGGAGGGGCAGAGGGAGAGAGAGAATCCCAAGCAGCCTCCATACCTAGCGTGGAGCCCGACTTGGGGCTCCATCTCATGACCCTGAGATCATGACCTGAGCTGAAATCAAGAGTCAGAGGCTTAACCCACTGAGTTACCCAGGAGCCTCCCGCAGGTAAACATTTTGAAAGAATTAAGTTTTGTTTTCTTCGTTTCATTTATCAAATAACAGAAAACAGGCACACGCCTATTTATATTGTCTCCTTTCTTAGATAAGAGCTAGCATACTCTTCAGCACCTTGCCTTTTGTTTTTTAATGTAATAATATCTAATGATCTTCCTTACTCCTTTTTAGAACTGTATAATCCTCCATTATGCAGATGTACCATCATTTATTTAACTTGTTCCTGACTATGGGCATGGCTTAAGTCAGTCTTTTTCTATTACATAGAATGTTGTCATGGCTTTGTGCATGTGTCATTTTGCTTTTTTTTGGTAACATGATGAATGACCTTAGAAGTCATCTTTATTACAATATTCCAAGAGTTAGGTAATTAGAGTTGTTCATTTAGCATACAGAGATTTCTTGATGCTTATTATGCACAAAGACTACTAGTTTTGTGGAAAGAGGGCTGGACAGAATGATGAGCCAAATGGGCATGCTTCCTCTCATGGAGCTTATAACGTAGAAAGTAAGTGACTAATAGTGGAAATAAACATAATTAAAATGTGTGATAAATGATGTAAGGAAATAAAAGCAGCAGTCTAGAAGGGACCAAGATTGGAATGAATGGCAGGGAAAGCCTTAAGGAAATGACCATTAGGTAGATGACTGAAGGAGGAGTCAGGCATAGGTCAGGCAAAGATGTAGAGGAAAGACCTGGCAGGCAAGGAAAGCATGGTGGGAAAAAGTGCTGAGGCAGGAGAAAGGATCAATTTCAAGCAATAAAAGGACTGTGAAGCTGGATCTTATGAGCAAGAAAGAGAGTGGCAGGGGGGTGACATTGGACTGATGAGACTTTAGACTCTATCCTAAACTAAAGAGGATGCCACCAAAGAGTTTAAGTGAGTGTTGTGATCCAATTTTTTTCTTTAATACATTGTTCCACCTTGGGACGTCTGGGGGGCTCAGTTGGTTGAGCATCTGACTCTTGATTTCGGCTCAGGTCAAGATCTCAAGGTTGTGACATGGAGGCTTGCATCAGGCTCCATGCTCAGTGGGTAATCTGCTTGAGATTCTCTCTCTTCCTCTCCCTCGGCCCCTCCCCCCCACTCTCTAAACTAAGTAAATCTTTAAAAAAATATATTGTTCCACCTTCTGTGTAGAAGGGATTGGGGAGGGATAAAAATAGAAGTACTAAGACTAGCAGTGGGGGATGATTAATTACAGGTGTCTAGGAAATCCATGACAGTGGCTCAGCCAGGGTAGGGGGGTGGTGGAGGTGGAGACAAGGGAATGAGTTGAGCCCTTTAGAGGTAGAATAGGCCATAATTATTGAATGGAAGGGTTGGACTGGATGAGAATGAAGAAGAAAGTGTCCAGGATAACTCCTCAGTGTTGAGCACAAGCAACTAGCTTACTAAGATTGGTGACATTGAAGGAGGATCTGATCGAGGGTGGGAGAGACCATCACTCTGGGATATTTTGAGATGGCTATGAGAAACCCAAATGGAGACACAGGAAAGGCATCTGGGTCCATATATCTGAACCTCTGAAGCTATCAGTCTGGAGGTTGTGGACATACAGAGGACAGGAGGAACCTGTCCAGACAAAGGGAATCAAGTGAGAAAAGGGGCTCCAGGACTTAATCTGAGGAACTCTAACAAGGGCTCAGGGAGAATGAGGTGCTGGCCAAGAAGATGGGATAATTTTTAGCAATAAAAGCAGTGAAAATTAATTTTCTTTAATTTATATTCACAACATTTTAGAACAAAAGAGATACTGGAGATATGTAGTCTAGCTTCACCATGTAATTGAAACAAAAAAGGAAGTTGGAGAATTCTGAAATGATTATTTATTACCATCTAGCCCAGTATAGATAGCCTGACTCCTGGAATAACACCGACCTCCTCACCAAAGGAGGAAATACTTGGTTCAGTTCTGCCCATGATTTGTCAGTGATTTCATCAAGATATAATTCATACTTTTTTTCCATCTGCAAAATCAGTCTAATCCTTACTAATAGCTAATTCTCTATGGTGAGTCGAACACAAGGTAGAAAAATTAGCTTGCAAATGCAAAAAAAAGAAAAAGAAAAAGTAAAGAAAAGTTAAAACCATAATGGGGCTCTAAGGAGCCCTTCTCTAGGGTGAAAGTCAGTTATGTGTTCCCTGGTGTGCTAGAAGTACTATGGCGTCCTTGAACCTCACCACAGTCTTCTTTGGAGCAGCTGCTGTAGTACTTGCAGATCTCACTGATCTGAGAATTGACACTACTGACTAGAGAAGGCATATGAAGCTGTCTGTAGCCATTGTTCATGCTGTTTGCCACATTTTCTTCTTTTCCTTCCTGCTGAGCATATAGAAGGATTATACTTCTTGGTTCCCTTGTGGCCACTTAATTCCTTCTTGGTGAATGAGTTATGAGTGGACATGATGCTTCACTTCCAGGCCAGAGCTTTCAATTGCTGATGTGAAATCCTTTCCAGTGCTGTTGCCCTCAGGCACAGTGGCTAGAATTTTGGAAATAGTCACTGCTCCCTTAGGCCGGATTCCTGAGTGACTATGAGAAGACCCTCCTTGCTAACCCAAAGTGGGCATGTCGGACAGGAGCAAGATATTCATCTGTTATTTTAAGCCACTGAAATTTGGGGGTTGTTTGTTACTGTAGCATAACTTAGTCATATGCTGACTGATACCCTAGCTATTTTATCGCCTCCTTTTCAGGGGCTAAATGGGCAGCTTGTACATTTAGTTCTTCAAGGAGATGTACACACTTCCATTTTCCCTGATTCCAGACTTTTCTCTTCGAATGCACTTCACAGGAAGCAGGAGTTCAAAGTTACCACAGCCCCTCTATCTCTGGGCCTCCAATTTCTGAAAGAAAACCCAGAGCTAAGTTCTATAATTTGCAAAATTAGGTTCCAATGGAGAGGAGCACTGCCACCCAAAGTCTGAGCCAGGAGATCTGAGGTCACTTGAATAATTAGTTACCATTATTGTTAATGATTGTATCTATGATTATTATTTATATATGATAATTATTATTTCATTATGCTGGCAGCATCTGATATCCTTTTCATGGCCAGTCAGTTCAGTATGTGGCTCTTCCCATTAAAACTGTTGCTGCAAGAATCAGCAGGGTGAGGACACTCCTGGAAGTGGCTGCAGTGTCCTCATAAACATGTTCACTCCAAGTGTTGCATGGCCACCATGTTTTGTGGCCTGTCGCAGCCCAGACACACAAAGGCTGATTAAAGGGTAGTCTTTGAAGCAGAACATGGAGACAGCTAAGTGGAGCTCTGTATTACAAGCTGGGATCAATTAAGTCAGAATTCACCAGCAATAGGTCACAGGTGATAAGTAGGGATGGGCTCCCCAGACGTGCCACCAAGTAGGTGGCATTACATTTGGGGCCCAAATATTGTTAAGTAGATGCAGTTCAGGGAAAGACATTTCTGAGTGAGGCCGCTGCTTTCACAGTGGCTGAGTGAGAGCCCAGCACTACCAGGCTGTAGAGATCATGGATAAGTGGGATGGGAGATGAAAACAGAGGTCAGGGAAAGGCGTGAATATCAGGTGTGGATGCCATGCTCTGCAAGACTTTGGGGGATATGTGTGGCTTAGTATGATGTGGTTAGAGCCTGTAGTGGCAGATGAAGGGTACATCAGAGATGTAAGAGGCTGGACCCAGGAAAATCAGCCCCAGGACTGGGAGGCCAATCCAGACCAATGGCAGAAGAGTAAAAAGAGGCAGGTGTTGGTGTGGGAATGTAGAGGTGGAACTACATGAATTGGCTCTTAACTGGCTGAGGAGAATGAAGAGAAAGAAGCTTGGTTTCTGGCCTGAAGACCTGCGAGAAGTGTGAAGTCACCGCAGGGTGTGTGACATGATGTGGGGAGGAGTTCTGGAAGAGAGAAGAGTGAACTCAGATTGGGGCAGGTTGAGTTTGATCCATTAGCAAAATTTGCGAGAGGTTGTATGAAATGACAGCTTGATCATTGATGCAGAGTTGAAGGCAAATCAATCATAGTCTGGAGGAAAATGAGAGAACATGAAAAAAGAAACAGAAATGAGGGAGCATGAGACCAGGTGGCAGACTAAGACTGAGCACAAACATCAATCACGTCAACTGCTGCAGAGATTTACTGATCCACACGGTGGAGGACAGGCCATACCTCCCATTTCTATTAAAATTGCCTGAAGGTACACAAAATCCCTGGAAAGCAATGATAAGGAAACCTAAGTCTATGTCACAGAGAGGTGTGGCCTGAGAAATGCATCCCTGAAACATACAGGCTCTGTTCCCCTAGGTGGGGCATTGAAGACAGCCACCGGGAAGCAGGATGATTCTTTGCTTGCCCCAGGTGGGTAAGTGGCTGCCTGGTACCCGTAGTGGGACTACAGTGGTCAAAGTATCCAGGAGCCACCCCAAACCTCACAGTGATATAATAGGAACAGAGGAGGGCTGGGGCCATCGCCCCTGCCCTGTATGCTCTGCCACCCGTAGCCCTGCCTTTGTGAATTCATTCCAAGACAATGACACCCAGCCTGTGACTCAGTGGGGCAAAGGGCAGTGTGAGGGACACACTGGACCTCTGATTTTGGAGCACCTTAATAGAGTTGGTAAGTGATACTCAGGATTGAATTCCATGTTTATCAGTTAAAAACTGTGTGGAATTTGCTAAGTCACTCAACCTCTTCAGCTCAGTTTTCTCATCTATAAAGTGGGGGTGATAGTAATAGCACTTATCTCTATAGAGTTGTCATGAGGATTAAATGGAAGAATGCCTATGAAGTCCTTAGCATGGTGCTTTGAATATAGCAAGCACTTCATGACTGATGCCATTATTATTTTTATTTGTAAAAAGAGCAAGAGAGGAATCTAGAGGAGAAAAGATGTGAGTTCTGCATGATGATGGGTAGAGTTTATTCACCATAGAACCCTGAAGAGGTTGATAGGCTGGGACCACAGAACCTGTTCGTCCATGGGGGGCAACACTGCCTCACTAAGATCCAAGATCCAGCTCCACCCGAGTGACTGCTCTGAAGGGAAAACAGGGCTAAGGGTTCTGTCTCTCAGCTTTCCAGATAGTCTTTGGTGGAGACCACTGAGCTCCTCATAGGGGAAGGATTGGGGCAATGACCCAGCGCAAGTCGCATCCAGCATCTGTTGGCAGGTGCCAGGCCTGGATACGGTTTTTCCTTGTGTGAGCAAACATTAAAAAGAAGTTTCCACGGAATGATTCCACATCTTAAGGAAAATAACGTGTTATCTAGAAGACTTAGAGAGTCATCACTAAAATCATTCATGGGGAAGAGAAGAATGTTTTAGAAAACATCTGTTTGGTATCCTCAAAAAAGAGACAAGACTTAAAATCTATGGAACAGGAACAAAAAGCCACGGGGAAAACATGAGTTATGGGAAAGGTAGAGCCAAACATCAGGGGTTCCAAATGAGAGAGTTCAGGGTTTTGTCCACCCACTTTTATTTGCCTTGGTGGAGAGAGGTCCATGTGAAAGAAAATGCAGAGGCAGGGTGGGCCTGCTTCTATCTAGGGCAGCCTTGTCAGTGCTCCCAAGAAACATAGAAAATAAACTGCTTAGTACTGAGCTGAAACCTCCTGTTACCTTCATCTCCAATTTCAGATCCATCCCTACCTCCTACACACTACTGGAAACTTACCTAGAAACAGGGAGTGCCTAGAAATCTTGACTTTTCCATGCTTTGATCTTAGCTTGAGAGATTCTAATTGGAAACCAGCAGTCTTAGATCCTCCCAATGCTGTGCAGACCTCCCTTTGTAAGGATGATCAGACAGGAAAAAATCACCACACACCTGGTTTCATTTGGACTTGGAGCTATAGACTGACTCCAAGAAAAAGGAGAAATTTTGAAAATCTGGATTTTCTTTTCTTTTTTTAAAAAGATTTATTTAATTGACGGGGTGGGTGGAGGAGCAGATGTGGAGGGAGAGGAAGAGGGAAAGAATCTCAAGCACGCTCTGCACTGAGCACGGAGCCCAAGGTGGGGCTCGATCTCAGGCCCCAAGAGATCACAACCTGAGCCGAAACCACAAGTCAGATGCTCAACTGACTGAGCCACCCAGGTGCCTCTGGATTTGAATTTTCAATTAAAAACGTAAGAATACTGTGAATTTGTGAAGGAGAACAATCTGTGACAAGAAATCAATGGATCAGAGATGAAAAACGTAGTTACAAATGAAAATGGCCCAGCAGCAATGACGAACAGATTAGGTGTTGTAGAAACTTGCATGAGCAAATAATTGGTTGGCAATGGCCATATGGCTATTAAAGCATAACATAAAAATTCTCCCACAGGAAAAGGATAATTGTAGAGGTATAAAGATGATGAACACAAAGGTGAGAAGCCAAGTCAAATGCATGGAAGCCCATATACATGTAACGGGGATCACAGCAGGAGAGCCACGGGTGAGGTGCAGCGCACACACAGAGTTGCAGGATTGTAGACGTGGGTCACATGGAAAGTTCAAAAGTGTTCACCAATAGAACAAAACTAGAAATAAATGACAGAAGGACAAGAAGACATATTGAAAGCTCAAAAATACTTTTAAAAACAACTCTTTATGTCACAGAGAACATCAGAACTGCAATTAGAGACTATTTAGGGAATAATAACTTAAGAGTATGTGGTTGAAACTTAAGGAACAGATAATTATTTTACTGAAACTGTTCCAGAAACTGCTGCAAAATGAAATAAAATTGCCAAATCCCTTTAATGGATATGGCATGAGCCTGATAACATAACATAATAAAAATAGTATTAAAAAAATAAAACTGCAGATAACAATCTTAAGGATGAATGTATTCAGTGTTGTATAGATGTCGATTCTTTCTATTAATATGCAGTCTTAGCATAACCCTAGTCAATATCCCAACGTTATTTTTTTTTCAGAAGTTAACCAAAAGATTCTAAAGTTTATCTGGAAATGAAACATGCAAGGAAAGCCAAGAAAATTCTAGAAAAGAAGAGGGTAATTATCTGGTAATTGTCATATAGCTATTAAGGCATATCACAATGTTTCAGTGATCAGAATAGCCTTGAACTAACCTCAGAGGAGAAGGACCAATGGGGAGAGCTGGAGCAGAAACATACATCCAGAAACAGATGCTTATATTCAGGAAGATTTCTAAAATAGTAAAAATCGTGTTTAAATCAGTGTGGCAAGGGTTTATTCCCTAGTAAAATATATTAGCACAACTACTTACTTATTTGGCACAATACTAAAACAAAAATTACAGCAACAATAATAAATTCAGATCCTTATCAGATTAATTAAATATAAAATAATAAAACCATCAAAATATTAAAAGGAAATCTAGGAGAATAATTTTGTAATCTTGTGATGGGGGAGGCTTCTTGAATCAAGATCTTAGATGAGAATTTGACAAAACTGACCTAAAAATAACAACGCTGAGAAACAGTGCTGTTTGGGAATGTAATGAACACAACATTTCTGAATGGAAATTTGATGGTATGTGTCAAAATTTAGAAAGTGTATATGCTTTTGCTTGGCCATCTCTCTCCTAGGAATTTATCCTAAAGAGATAATTGTACAAATGTATGGACAGATGTATTAGTCAAGATTCTTCAGAGAAACAGAACCAATAGGATATTGTTCTATATTTCTTTTTTCTTCTTTTCCCCCTAGAAGCCGACTTTCTGTCTGAGACTACTTGGCAAGATGCTCGGTCCATCTGCAGGACAGAGCTGCCTGCTAAGTTTAGACCCCAATCCCCACCCTCTGCATAGCCTGGGGGCTCCGGGCATTGGGTTGAAGTGAAGAGGCTTTTACAGAGGACAAAGGAAGTGCCACACTAGTCTAGTGCCTAAAGGTAATCTGAGGTCTGTGAAGCTCCAAAAGTGAGTGTGAGAGTCCATCAAACTGAGAGGCTGGGAGGAAAATGCTAATACAGAGCCTGAGTGCAGGGAGCAGGGTTTGGGAGCCTGAGGCATAAGGCAAGAGCAAGTGGGTTGAGGTAAGTAGGAAGAAACCAAGGCCTCAGAACAGTTTATGTTTGTGGCTTGCTTGTAAGTTCCATCCAGGGATTGGGTGAACTTAAAGGACCAGGAATGGGAGGCTTGCTCTTCTGTACAGGACAGGACCTCCACTGCAAAGTTTTGACATGTTCTGGGCTATTCCCGAGATGGAATGCTGGATTCTGAGTGTTGCCTGCAATAAGCGAGAGAATGTTCCTGTTTCTGTGTCTTCCTGCCTGCTTTGCCACCGCAGCACGGCCCTTCTTCGTTTGACTATGGATTTGTTTAGTTATTCTAGGGTCCTAGAAATGAGCATGAACTGCAATACTTCAATTAACATTTTTGCGCATACCTGTTGTGATAGTTGATTTTATGTGTCAACTTGACTGGGCCATGAGGTGCCCCGATACTTAGTCAAACATGATTCTGGGGTGTCTGTGAGAGTGTTTCTCGATGACATGAACAGTGCGAGTGGGCCCTACCCAATCAGTTGACGACCTGAAGAGAACAAAGGACGACCAGGAGGGAACTCCTCTGCCTGACTGCCTTGAGCTGGGACAGTTTGGAACTGGCTCTCCTGGGTCTCCAGCTTGCTGACTGCAGATCTTGGGACTTCCTAGCGGCCATAATCCCGTGAGCCAATTCCCTATGACGTATATAACATATGTTATCATATATAAATATACCTCTGTCCAGGAAGACCTAACTAAATTCCTCCAGTGATCCTAGGTCTTCAAAAACAAAGCCCTGGATTAATGCCCCGAATTTGAAATCTAGGTGTCTAGAACATCTCTAAAAGTGTAATCTCAAAAGTAAAGGAAAAATATTCATATGGGGGAAGAAAAAATATCTATAACAAAACAAAACATATAATATCTCAATAAAGTATCTCACCACCTGTGTGTTTGGCCGTCCACATGCTCACAGGCAGGAGTGTGCTCTTGCCTCTTCCTGCTGCTCCTCTACTCACACGGGAAAGTAACCGCATGTCCTAATCACACAGCCTGCTGCTTCTACTCCACTGAACCTGTGAACGTTCCTAGGTATTTTGCTATTGGTTGACTTTATAGTCATTCCTGAATAATGTTCAATTGGCAAGAGGTTTTAAAGCAACAGAAAGCCCAAGGTTTAATGGATTTACCATCTCCTTCGTATATGTAAAACGGCTTCCAGTAAGGAATTCTGCTACAGTTTGCTGCCAGTTTACTTAAGGTCCAATGGAAGATGAAAATAAACAAGTATTAATCCTGAGAACTTTTTTGTGGAATTATGAAAACAGTCTGTTATAAAATACATCCAGATGTCTGCCAGGACCGAGTCAATTAGAATAATAGCTTCAAGTAAAATCAACAAAGGTCACCCAGTCAGGCTGAGGGGTGAAATCTCCAGAATGCCCAGTTCAAAGGGACAGGGGAGGGTGCTGTTATGCCCCAGCCTTGAGCTTTGTCCATGAAACATAATTGTTCAAATGATCTATAAAGAAGAATTTATATATCAACATAACTTCTTAAAAAGATTAATGTTGTCGTAGTTTAGGACAGGCTTATAGAAGACCAAAATAAGAAAGAGTGTGATTTGAGAATGAGAAGAAACTTTAAAAGAGCAAAATTACAAAAAAAACAAACCTTCCTTTTTATTTGACAATTATTAAATTTTTATATCAGTTAAAAATTTACTTTTATAAAGACCTATACAAATTTTTCCTATTGACACACTAGCACAATTTTCTAAAGATACACATAAAAATAGTCATTGGAATATTTAATATTAAAACCTCTAAAGTAGTCGAACCTAGGAATATTGTTTACAAAGTTAGGGTACACTTGCATAGTAAGACAAAATGCAAATATGAAAAGGGTGATAAACCTGTTCATGAAAGATAAACTTGCGGAGATTTCCTGCTAGGAAAACATGCCTAACAAACATTAAGTTTGAAAAATTGTTTTTCATACTTAATATGTATTAGACTTTTTTTGGTTAGACATTTTGTGTGTGTATGTGTGTGTGTGTGCATTTATTTATTCTTTACTAATATTGAACTAGGTAGACTGTACCTCTCAGTCTTTAGCAAATAACATACACAAATCTACACATATATACAAATACATAGGTGTATTTGTACAAAACTGAATATTCACGATTTCAAATTTGACAAACATTTTTTAGGTAAAAAGTGGACTATTAATACCAAATTAACATCTCATTCAAAGTTCAACCTGAGATACAGATATATTCTACATAAGACTACAAAAAAGGGTAATAATATAAGTAAGTCACTAAATCTGACTACTTTATCAGGTTGAGGTGGAATAGAATAGCTCCTATTATCATGTAGAGAAATAAGCAATCAAAGCACATAATTCAGGCCTTAAAAATGAATTTATTCTAAATTGCCCAATAGCAGGACCCAAAGAAAGTTATTCTGTCACTTAAAAGTAAATTACTCTTTTAAGGACACTGTAGCTCACGCAGAGAAACTCTTCTTTATGGAGTACTTGTTTAAGCAGATCCTTTTGTATAAAATAGAGTGTTAAATATGTCATTATTCATCCATCCTTTTATTAATAAATCTATTATGTTTCTCTGATTGTCTATGCAGGGGAAGTCCTAGAGAGAAGCCATTGTTTGTGGTGGCTACTTCTGGGAGTGCAGGGGCTGAGGGCAGAAGATCTACTTCTTTTGTGTTACACTTTCATATACTGTTTGAATTTTTTACTTTGAGCATTATTGCTCTTATAAAAATTTTATGAAGATTAGTTAAAAGGAGCAGGAGAGGGAAAGAAGAAAGAACGAGGGATCTACTGAAGTGGGAAAAGCTAACTAATGGGACATGGACGATCTGGTTCTTAAGAGGAAACAGGACACCAGTGAAAATATTGATAGCCTCTGAAAGTGTTAGAAGTTAAACAGTCACCACAAGAGAAATAGTTTTGCTCATTATACTTTCTCCAATGAATGAGTAATTGCCTAAAAATAAATGTGATGTTGTTACATCAGTTCAATATCTACTGTGGGTTCTGATGGCCAATAGCATCTCATGTGCCTGATGCTGACTTCAGTTGGAAATTTACCTTTTTTTTAAAAGAAGATGACCGATATTTCTGTCCATGAAAAAGCTTTCAAACATTAAGGTCCCTGTTAACAATCTAGAGGGCTTATATGCTACAGATGGAAACCTTTGGCTTTCAAGCATCTTGAGACATTGCTCTGAAGGCTCACCTGTCCCAGAAACCACTTCTGTCCTCGCAGACCAACTTGGAGCAGTTCTGAAGCTCCTGCCTCTCTCTCCCCGATGCTGTGTGCTCCAGCACAGGATGACCCATGCTCAGGTATTTTCTGCCAAGAAAGCCACTGGTTGATTATCTGAAACAAAGTTCAGTCTACTGGTAATTGTAAATACAAGAGACCAAATAAAACATTTTGATGTGATGTTTCACATACTTAAGCACAGCACCTCCTAGAGTCAGAAGATCCTTGGATTTGAGGGAACTTAGTGATCATAAAAATGGGGCCCAAAGCATGATACATGATACTATTGTCTGTTTTCCACTTCATTTGGCTCTTGGTGACAAAGTTTTTATCACAATGACCAAGTCTGTGAAGGTTAAAATCTGTTCTTATTAATTTCCATGTGACAATAGCCTTTGAAAATATGAATATGCAGCAAGAGAGCATTCATTTATACAGGTATATGGTGTGTGTGTGTGTGCGTGCGTGCACGCACATGTGTGTGCTCATGTTTGATACATGTATCCACCAATGGGGAAGAAAGACAAGAAATGAAAAGGAATGGTTTGTTTCCTTTTAGAATTTAAGAAAAATACCTAATATAAAGAATTTCCTTTTCCTTTCTTCCTCATACTGGCAAATGAAAAAAAGAAAAACAAAAACCCATAAACTCAAGTTCCTGGGCTAAGGGAAGGATTCAAATGTTGTCCAAATCCTGTATGAGCACAGGTTTCTACATTTTACATAAGGTGGTACAATATGAACTCCAAGTAGGCTGCAAAAGTTAAGGAAGTATATCACCATTTCTAGAATAATTACTAAAAATGCAATGCAATGAGGTATTGCTAAAATGCCAGTAGGTGAATTAAAATGGAATTCCAAACACTTCATATAAATAGTGAGGAAAACTGAGGATAGTTTATTTCAATCCTTTGGGGGCAAATAACAGACCTGAGACAAATGCTGAAAGAAAACTAAACTTGTTCAATAAACAAAAAAGCAAATAAACAAGATGGAAACATTCTATACCCCATCTCCTGGAAAGTTAAAGAATATAGCATGCAGAATACTGATAAAAATCCTTCTGAAAGAACATCTGCTTAAGTAAGATACCAAAATATCTTACCTAAATAAGAAGTTTTAAGAATAAGTACTTACATTTTCAAGGAAATACAACCATGAGCTCTGTGATCTAAAGAGTAAAGAATGAAATGGAAAGAGAATTAATAAATGAAGGAGAACAGTTCTAACATTTCAGTACTAATGACTTTTTTTAGACTTGACATTGTCAAAAACAGAATTGGACATGGAAATTAAAAGGATAGTCAAGGGACTATGGCCAGAAATTTGATAACCTGGATGAAAGACACTAATTCCTTGAAGAACACAACCTACCGAAACTCACACAAAAAGAAATAGACGACCTGAAGAGGACTGTGTCTGTTAAAGAAAATACATAAAAATTTAATAACCTTCCCAAACAGAAAGCACCAGACCCAAATGGGTTCACTGGTGAATTCTACCAAACATTTAAGGAAGATATGATACCATATACCATTGTCTACAATCTCTTTCAGAGTATTAAACCAGAGGGATACTTCCTAACTCATTCTATGAGCCCAGCATTACTTTAACACTAAAATCAAGACAAAGACATTGCAAGAAAACTACAGGTCAATACCTTCCATGAACATAGGTGCAAAAATTCTGAACAAAATATTAACAAATCAAATCCAGAAAAGTATAAGAAGAATTATACTCCACAACTAAGTGGCCTTTATTCCAGGAAGCAAGGCTGGCTCAGTATTTGAAAATCAGTTAATGCAATTCATCACATCAATAGACTAAAAACAAAAAAATGTCACACGGTCATATCAATAAATGCAGAAAAATCATTTGACAAAATCCAACACTTATTTGTGATAAAAACTCTCAGTAAACTAGGAATGGAGTGGAACTTTCTTAACTCGATGAAAACTATCTACAAAAAAAAAACCCCTATAGCTAACATAACACTGGTTAGAAACTCAAAGCTTTTGTTTTTGTTTTTTTTTGTTTTTTTTAAAAGGTCTTTTTTTTAAGATTTTATTTATTTATTTGACAGAGAGAGACACAGCAAGAGAGGGAACACAAGCAGGGGGAGTGGGGGAGGGAGAAGGAGGCTTCCCACTGAGCAGGGAGCCCGATGCGGGGCTCGATCCCAGGACCCCGGGATCCCAGGACCCTGGGATCATGACCTGAGCTGAAGGCAGATGCTTAACGACTGAGCCACCCAGGTGCCCCAGAAACTCAAAGCTTTTGCATTTAGATCTAGTATAAGGGAAGGATGTCCCTCCTCACCACTTTTTCAACATTGTACTGGAAGTCCTTGCTATTGTAGTAAGGCAAGGCAAGGAAATAAAATGTCTACAGATTAGGAAGGAAGATATAAAACGGTCTATGTTTGCAGATGACATGATTGTTTACGTAGAAAATCTGAAAGAATGCATATGTTCTGGAGAAGGGTGTAGGCCTTTGGAATGCCCAGGCCTGTGTGGCCACTCTCCCTTTGGAATGCCGCGGGGAGTTGCCTTCCCTGAAGCTTTCTTAGCCCAGCCGCCCTGTGAGCCAAGAGATGTATGCATTGTCCCTTAGTCTATGTTTAGCAGAACTCGTAGAGCATGCAGATTAGCATATCGTATCTTTCCCATAAACAGATCCTCCTAGTTTCGTTAAGACACCTTGTCACACATCACGGGCTTGAGAAACAGTAATAAGGATTTGTGATTATCCTGAAGGACCAGTAAAAGTGGGAGCAAAGAAGAGCAAAGGGTCTTTGTTTCTGAGTGTTGATCGCCTTGCCGTCTCCTCTCTGTCACAGCAGAGTTTGGAGTAATCTTTCAAACATCGGGGCGGGGATTGCTGGCCATTCCCGATACATTACCATGAGCAAAGAGTCTCTTCAAACAAATGATGCTGGAAAAACTGGACATCCACATGCAAAAAAAAAAAATGAATGTAGGCATAAACCTTAATCCTTCACATAAATTAACTCAAAATGCATCACAGACCTAAATGTAAAATGCAAAACTATAAAACTCCTAGAAGATAACATAGGAGAAAACCTAGATGACCTTGGGTTTGTTGATGCCTTTTTAGATACAACATTAAAGACATTATCCATGAAACAATTGATAAACTGGATTTCATCAAAATTAAGAACTTAGGCTCTGCAAAACAAACAACAAACAACAACAACAACAAAACAATATGAAGAGAATTAGAAGAGAAGTCACAGAATGGGACAAAATATTTGTCAAAGGCACATCTGAGAAAGGACTGTTACTCAAAATATAGAAAGAATTCTTAAAATTCAATAATAAAAAAAACAACCTGATTAAAAAATGGGCCAAAAACCTTAGCAGACACCTCACTAAAGAAGATACACAAATGGCAAATAAGCCCATGACATCATATGTCATTAGGAAAATTCACATTAAAACAACAATGAGATACTGCAACATACCTCTTAAAATGATCAAAATCCAGAACAGTGATGACCCCAAATGGTGGCAAGGATGTGGAGCAACAGGAACTCTCATTGTTGGAATGCAAAATGGTACAGCTACACTGAAAGATAGTTTGGCGGTTTCTTAAAAAACAAAACATAATCTTACCATATAATCCAGCAACTGTGCTTTTTGGTATTGGCCCAAAGGATGAAAAAATGTTAACACAAAAACCTGCATATGGATATTTATAGTGGCTTTATTCATAATTGCCAAAACTTGGAAGCAATCAAGATATCCTTCAGTAGGTGAATGATAAACTATGATACATCCAGAAAATAGAATATTATTCAGTACTAAAAAGAAATGAGCTATCAAGCCATGAAAAGACACAGAGGAATAAAGGACCACTGAATGCATATTACTAAATGAAAAAGCCAATATGATAAAGCTACATAGTGTATGATTCCAACTATATGACATTCTGGAAAAGAAAAAACCATGAAGACAGTAAAAAATCAGTGGTTGCCTGGGGTAGGGGAGAGGGAGGGATGAATAGACGGAGCACAGAGGATTTTTAGGGCAGTGAAAATACTCTATATGGTGTTGTAATGATGGATATATGTCATTATACATTGGTTAAACCCATAGACTGTACAACACCAAGAGTGAATCCTAAGATAAACTATGAACTTTGGGTAATAATGATGTGTCAGTGTAGGTTCATCAGTTGTAGCAAATGCACCACTCTGATGGGGGATGTTGATAATGAGGGAGGCTATGTATGCGTGGGGGCTGAAGTATATGGGAAATCTTTGCACAGCCCTTTCAATTTTGTTGTAAACCTAAAACTGCTCTAAAAAAGTCTTTAAACAAGAAAAAAATGGAACTTAAATATGGATGAGATTTTAGCAATTACACAGGATGTAAAGGATAAAGAGCAATTTGGATAGTTTGGTTAAGTACAAATGACAGGCAGATGTGTTCCATCATACAAATTAACTGATATACTTGAATAGAGAAAAGAATACATCAAGACAAAATTATATTTAGGAAGGGTTTTTAAACAGTGTTTAAAAGTTTCTTTTTTGAAATGACAGAAAAAGCCCTATATTGTTAGATAAGGAGTGCTTACCAAGTCTTAGGAAAAATACATAAAAATTAATCTTTCACCAAGACACAGTCTGTGTCTTGCACTGCACTTCAAAAATGAATATAAATCCTATAAGCACCAAGATGAAGAAAATCATTTATAAGGGGAAAAAGATAATTCTTGCCTCAAAGTGTGCCAACTGTATTTTCAGAGAAAATACTAAAGAGTATGAGAAACTATAAAATTATAAAAGTGTGAGGGAGAAACATCATGAGCCATGAATTCTATATATTCAAGTTGTTAGTCACTTGAAAAAGATAAGAAATTTTCAAAATAACAAGGACAAAACTGATTCTTTATAGCATAATCCATGACCTTTTGTGTATAATAATATGAAAAGCCTTAAAAAATATAAATAGGGTGACTGGGTGGCTCAGCTGGTTAAGCAACGACTCCTGATTTCACCTCAGGTCATGATCTCAGGGTCGTGGGATCGAGCCCTGTGTTGGGCTCTGCTCTGGGCATGGAGCCTGCCTAAGAGTCTCTTTCACTGTCTCCCTCTGTCCCTCCCCAGCCTGCTCATGTGTACGCTCTCTCTCTCTAAAAAAATATATAATATATAATATATATTATATATTTTTATTTTAAAATAAAAATAAAATATTTATTTATTAAGTATATGATTTTAATATATAACATTATATATTTATATTTAAAAATATATAATATATAGTATATATTATATAAAAAATATATATAATATATAAAAATATATATGTTCCTTTATATGTGTGTTCCTTTGTGTGACTGTCTATGTATGAGTGCACACATGTGTTTATGAAAGAACGTCTCTAGAGTATAGATGTACATGGATGGATGCCTATTTCCACATGCATATGTGTATACACACATAGGAATATATATGCAGATGCACCTATGTATGTATGCATATCTAAATACACATAATTCATATGTGTGTGCATCCTAGAGAAAATTTCACCTACATACATTGTATAATTTCTACATGTTGAAGGTGTGCATTTATTAAGTATATGTATATGTATGTATCATACACACACACACCTGGGCTAGCAATTGCTACGGCATAAGATATGTATATCTTCAACCTTGCTGGACATGGCTATATGGCTTTCTTATTGATTGTATCTCTTGCCACCCCCTCCAGCAGTGTATTAGAGATCCACATCCTGTATGTCACTGGTATTTCTGACTTAGATTTTTTTTTTTAACCAATCCAATGGGCAATAAATCTCAAAAGTATCTGCTGTACATGTGAAAGTATTTCTTTAAATCTTTAAAAGTAGTATTTTTGAGTTGAAGAATAGATACATCTTTTCATCTTTGGAAAATTGATATTTTGTAGGTCAAATGTGGTTTAATATTGGTAATGTCATGTAATTCAACCTAATGCCAAGTAGTACTCCCATTAATGGTATATGCTTATTTTCTTTCTTTCTCTTTTTCACATCTTTACCAATTGTGAACTGTAGATTTTTGTATGTTTTCTTATTACTTTCTAATATATCAATTTCTTTCATTACCTTTATCTCCTTGCTTTCTAATTATTTGAAAAAATTCTTTGTGTGTTGTGGATACCTATTCTTTTTTTTTTTAAGATTTTATTTATTTATTTGACAGAGAGAGATAGCAAGAGCAGGAACACAAGCAGGGGGAGTGGGAGAGGGAGAAGCAGGCTTCCCGCGGAGCAGGGAGCCCAATGCGGGGCTCGATCCCAGGACCCTGGGATCATCACCTGAGCCGAAGGCAGACACTTAACGACTGAGCTACCCAGGCACCCATGGATACCTGTTCTTTTCCACGTGTATTCTAAGTATTTTCCCCCAAGTTTTCACAATGTCTTTTGATTTTGATTATGATGATTTTGCAGAACTACTTACATTTTACATACTCAAATTTGTGCATCTTTTCCTTTATTATTAATTTATTCTCTGTGTATTTAGAAAGGCATTATATCTCCCAATATTATAAAAATATATTCTCCACTGGCACATTTATAATTTCATTTTTGCTTAAATATTTGCCAAGATTGCAAATAAGTTAGGAGAAGATGTTTCCTACCCCCTGCCCTGCAGTCTAGCTGATTTTCATGCCAGTTTTATTCAATAACTCATTTCTTCTCTCTTACTGAAATGTAATGTTTATAAATTTCAATACTTTAAAAAAGAGATTTTATTTATTTGAGAGTAAGAGAGACAGACAGCACGAGTGGGAGGGGCAGAGGGAGAGGGAGAGAGAATCTCAAGCAGACTCCAGGCTGAGCATGGACCCCGATACAGGGCTTGAAAGCCAGGACCCTGAGATCATGACCTGAGCCAAAACCAAGAGTTAGATGCTTAACCAACTGTGCCACCCAGGCACCACTGAATTTCAATACTTTCGTTAATTCTTGGTTGCATTTCTTGATTCTGTCTTGTTCTATTTCTTTGTTTATTTGTGCAACCGAACCACTGGATTTAAATTATTTTCTAGCTTTTGACATTTGGCAGGGCAAATCTCACTACCTCCCCTTCCCCCAACTATTTATTTTTCTGATTTTTCCTGGTTATTCTTGTATGTTTAGTTTTGATATTAAAAATTATTTTTACCAAGTTTCTAAAAGGGAAAATGTTTGGATTTTTATCATTATTGTATTACATTAATTATTATTATATGACATATCCTAAGAGTTCCTCTTCCAGACAAAAGCATGTCTCTCCATTTACTTCAGTCTCTTTTATGTCTCTCAAGAGAGCGGGTGAGGCCTTTCTAAGCAAAACAAAACAAGACCTAGAAACTATAAGGGGAAAGACTAAAGGATATGAGTACATATAAATAAAAATAAAATTTGCCAAGGAAAAAATGGCAGAAATTAAAAGACAATGTCAAACTGGAAAAATATTTGCCACACACAGCAGAAAAAGAACATGTCACTAAAATAAAGCCAGGGATTACAAATCCATCACCAAAATGCCAAAACTCAATAGAAAAATTGACAAAGAACCCTCACAGGCAATCCATAGAAAAAGATAAGACTAAACTGCCTCCACCACCACCACCACCAAAGCCAAGGTGTCCTGTTGTTCACCTAACAGCCTGGTAGAGAGTAAATTTCCTTACAATGGCCCATTTGGCAAGATGAGGGGAAAGTGTACACATACACTTTGGCAGGAGAGCACATTTGTGCATTGCTTTTGGAGAGCACTTTTGTGGTTTCTAACAAAGGACAGATTCTTGGACTGTACAATTGCCCCTCTTAAGAGTTTATCCCACAGGCATGTTCTGCGTGTGCAGAAAGGCACATGAGCAAGGGTGTGGCATGATCTGTAAAGGCAAAGATGGAAAGCCCTTAAATGCCGATGTGTAGGTGTTTGGTAAAATGTGTTATCATTCTTCCTTAAAATAAAATACAACACAGTCTTGAAAAAGAATGAATTGTTCTGTATGTGCTGAAATGCATTGTTATAGTAAAGAAAAGATGCAAAAGAGTGGGTATTGGATGCTTTAATTTGATGTGAAAAGAATATGAAAAGATACACAAATGAACACAGGGGTTTGAATATGCAAGGGCATTTTTGGAGGCACACAAACACTAATAATGATGGTTACATCTTACAAGGAGTTTGGGAGTCTGGTTTATGAGGGAGATTTTCCTTCCTTCCCTCCTTCCTTCCTTCCTTCCTTCCCTCCTTCCTTCCTTCCTTCCTCTCTCTCTTTCTTTTACTTTTATGTAGTATTGGAATTTTCCTAACACGTACTTATCTTACTTTTCAATAAAGGGGATTAGATAAAAACCTAAGAATGAATCAGAGATATGAATCATCAGTGTTTGGCAAACAAAGAGCATAGAATCTCTCTCTCAGAAATAAATTTTGATTTGTAAAGTTGGCTAAGTTATGAGTTCCTAAGTTTTGCAAAAATTTTAATTCAGTCCCGTCATGCTTTTAAATTTTGAGAGCAGGTGGTTTGAAACCCAGATGCGAGGGGAACTGCCTGTTAGGGATCACTTTCAACTGGAAAAAAGGAAAAGAGAGACTTAGGTTGATTAACCTGGGTGAGATTAAACTTTACAGAGAGAGTGAGACTAACACCATGCTGGAGGGAGTGGGGGAGAGGAGCAGGAAGTAAGAGACAGTGACAGGGCTGGGTGGAGTTGGCTATCATGCAGAAGATACTTGGCAAGACTTTGCTTTCTCTTACTTCAGCCTCTTACGGATATGCATTTAAAAATGATTCTCTGGGGGAGCCTGGGTGGTGTAGTCAGTTAGGTGGCCGACTCGTGATTTCGACTCAGGTCATGATCTCAGGGTCTTGGGACTCTGCACTCAGGAGAGAGTCTGCTTCAGGATGCTCTCTCCCTCTGCCCCTCCCCCTGCTCGCTCACGTTCTCTCTCGCTCTAAAATAAATAAATAAATCTTAAAAAAAAATAGACTCTTTGTTCCTTTTCTGTACCTGAGTATTATTTTTGTTTCAACCCTCTTTGGCACAATAATTTTAATTATTTCCTCAGCGTTTGGTCTTACAAAGGTTAGAGTCAATTTCTTCTAAGATCTTTCCAAAATCCTGGCTGTAAGGCTATCTGTGGGAGTCATATAGAAATAGGTTGTACTCTATGAACTGAACGATTGCTCATACAGCCTTTGTGGGTTCTGAGAGTGCTGAGAGCTTTTTAGAATAGTGTGGAGATAATACCTTGGCCTTGTCCAGGCTCACTTTTGAAATAAAGCAGATGTGGAATAATTAGTTGTTGGTTCCATATTTTTGGAAGACATGAGTAATTTTTTTTCCTGAAAGAATGCATAAAGCAGATGCATTTCAGTATGGCAGGAGGAGTGTCGTAAGAGGAACACGCACAGAGGGTTATGGGAATGGAGGGAAGGAGAGTGGGAAGGACTCAGAAGAGGAGGAGAAATTCACTAAGGGGAGAATGGTCACAGGATGGAATCGCAGAGTCAGATAGATGGAAGGGACTGGAAAATGACCCCAACCAGGTTAAAAACACATGTGTAAACGACTCCTGAGGCTGCTGGACTGTCAGGGGTTCTTGATAAGAGCGAGATGAAGCTGTTTTCCACTCCTCTTTCCCTGCTAAGTCCCTCCCTTTGGAGGCACAGAGGCCCGACTTTCAGGTAAAGCTCCTCTACTCTCCAGGAGCAAATCACCTCTCCGAGCCTCCGTTTTCTCACCAGTGAGGTGGAAATATCTCGCAGCAACTTCACAAAGCGTGTGCTTGGCATATAGCGGTTCCTTAGTAAATACGAGTTCTCTTTACTCCTCATGGATCCTTTTTGTCCTAAGCATCACCTGTGAATCAGCTTAGCATTCAGTCTGCCATGTTCTGAACACCTACCTTATTGAACAAATGGAACCTTCTAACAGCCCTGAGTATTAGTCCTTGACTTTAACAACAGAAACAATGACCATTATTCTAGCAGTTATGCCTCACATAGGCTTCTAGATCCTTCTATCATATGCATCCTGTGACACTGCTAAGCTAGGATTAATATGGTGTCCAACAGACAAATACAGAAACGGGGACTGAGGTGTAAGTGACAGGCAAGGTCATAATGAGTGAAGGGCACAACCAAACCTCAACCAGCGTCCTCTGATATTTACCTAAGCTGGTAACAGTCCCGAAGGCAGGCCATTAGACATCGAAATCATGTGGTTCTTCCTTTTTCAAATTTTCTTCCTTTTTGCCTGTGGAAAACTATGCGTTTTCAGGATTCATCTCAAGGTTTTCATATTCCAGGGATTTTCCAACACCAGTGCGAGGTGTGTGCGTGTGTGCATGTGTGCGTGTGTGTGTTGACCCTGTGTGTAATCTGAATGTTCTGGCATTTTTGTAGGAGACCCTTTGGTGCTCTGAAATGCCTGTATAACAATTCTTCCTTGGCATGAGAAGAAGATGTGGGTAACAGCAGTGATTGTGTTTTTTGTTCTTAAGCAAGGAAGAGTGAGGAGCTGTGGGCCTCTTCATAGAAGATGGATTTTGCAGACTGCAACAGAGGAAAGGGATGTGGATATTTGTAGGTGCTCTGGGAGAAGTCTCTTTTTTTCCTAGAAATTATTTATGCTTCTCTTTATAATGCTTCTGGAATAACAGAAAGAAAAAAGCCATTTCCTGCATGAGATAAGAGTTTTGATTGGGTGTCTCTATTGAGCCAGCCCCAAATGATAGGAGAATTGTGCTTGGATGTCATTGTTGACCCATCAGTTCAGTTCTAATAAAAGTAATAAAAGGTGCCAGAACTCCTTCACCACATTTTGGAATGGTTGGTTGCTGGCTTACCTTACTGAGGCTCAGCTTTGGCAGCAGGTCCATCCCCAACCGCCCCCTCCCGCCCCCTTGTTTGCAAGCAGATTCGGTTCTGGATCACTGAAGGTGATGTCTGAGTATTCCTTATCACCAAATTTGGTGATATTAAAGACGCTTTTTCCTGACATTTCCATCTCCTTCTAATGAAAAGAATCAAAATGAGGTCTTGCCCGCAGGGGAGTTTTGCCATGTTGGAGAGATCCTGAGCCACTGTGAGCATGCGTTCTTGGAGCTAGAAGACATGGACAGCTGCTGTGTTCCTGGCAAAGTGCTCAAACTCTCTGGTGCCAGAGCTGTGCCTGGTTGGTGACAGTGACAGAGTGACACATGGTGAGAATGAAGCTTCTGTCTAGGGAAAGGTGTGAATGGGCATAGATGGAAGGTGTGTGTCGGCTGGGCTGTGAGCAGAACACCAATAATCCGGATGCTGGAGGGTGGAAGCTGAGTGCCTCCGAGGCTGTCTTGGTGGAGACACAGCAGGACAGGTTGCACAGGGAAGGCTTAGACAGTAGACAAGATTCTTTCCCCAGAACTCAGAAATAAAATGGCCCGTGCTAAGTTTTAAGGTAACACTTAAGACAGAGTTTATAATGGATTAAAGTCTAACACGGAAGAGCATGGGTCTAGGCTCGGAGAGCAGGATCAGAAAGCCCAGCCCTTCTACTCCCATCACCATGTGGCCAAGCGGCCTCTGGGTCTACAGTCAGTGACCACAGCTGGGCCAAAGGGAGAAGGTGGTTCCAGGCCTAAGTGGGAACCACAGGGGCAAGTCAACTCTGCCTGGCCTCTCCTCTCTGGAGCTGGCCACCCCACTGGTGGCCTTGATTTCGGGGGCGCAGAAAGAGGGTGTGGCCGGAAGCATAGCCGAGAGGGTCATGGAAGGCACAGCTCCCTCTGTTGGTGTTGGTGAGAATGTGGAGGAGGCCGGGGTAAGGCCATTTGTTAAAGGCACCTCGAAGTTAAAAACAGTTTCACAGAGATTATAGGCAATTTATAGGCAGGGAAAGTGAGTTGGAGAAGTCACTAGAGAGTAGATTAATGATTCCATTACTAAATAACTACGGTTTAGCTTTTTGGAAATTAACGTTCTTCTCTTTAAAAAATGACAGCCGGCCTTTGCTGTAAACATTGCAGCCTCTGAGCTTTCTCTCTGAAGCTGGAGTTATTTGGCGCACTGTGAGCCTATAAAATGTATGGAGGGGCTCTGCGGTTCATCACGGAACTTCCAGAAGCAGTCATTTGTTTTTTTCCATTGGTAGTGACATTCCATAACTAAGGAATTAGTGGACCCTTTAATGCTCTCGGTCTTCCTAAAACCCTGAGAGAAATTCTTCCCAGACTCTGGAAGATGCCCCAGAATGAGCATTTCTTTTTAATCTTGATGAAGCTTCACAAAAAGAAAGATAGCTAGGGTCATGCATCACATAAATTGGACACTGCAAAAGTATCTCATTCAGTATGAAGACTAAGTTGGAAGTGGGGACTCTGGGCACATCAAGGAAGGGCCATGTGTTCTTCCTGGGAGCAGCACCCCCTTTAAAAGCCTTCAATCAGCGAACCAGTGACTCCTTCAGACATGCCATCCTGGCAGTACCGTTGTTTTGCATATCAGTTTTCAATGAAACTTCACACTCTGGGTGATACTGGATAAAATCCTGCTACTCAGGAATCTCACCATCTAGGTGAAGACATGGGGTGAAGAAAAAGGACATCTGGGGAAACACACACAACTATGTGTTTATCCATGTGCTCTAACAGTGCTATTTGAGTGGAGAGACTGGTGACATTCCTGTGGTCTGGGGTCACCAGGGACAATTACTTGGACTCGAGTCAGACCTTGAAGATGTTTCAGCTAGACCAAGAGGAAAAATCACTTTCTGTGAAACACTGTGTGTCCCAAGGACCCCAGGGGGCTGCTTTTGTTCCCATTTTCTGGCCCCTCCACCCCAGGAAACACAGCACCACTGGGGGTTGCTATGATCAATGTCCCTCAGGGCTCTGCCAGAGCCATCTCAAAGCCTACTGAGTCAGTTCAGGAAAAGAAAGGGACACCGCTCAGCCCAGCTCTGCCTTTTTCTTCAGTACTGACCTGGACTACTCCCCACGAATCCAGAGTTCTCTGCTGCAGAGAAGTTGCTGACTTTCTAATAAGTCTTGAGATTATCACTAGTGTATGAGGGGAAATGATTTTTCTCATTTATTCTGAATAGGAATTAGACTTTCTAAGATTTTTACCACTTCCTTATCCTATCACTTAGAGTTTTATAATTACATAGTGAAATCCCCCAAACTTCCTAGGAGACTTTGCTTTCTTTGAAACCAAAAACATGGTAGAGAAAAGCAGGGAGCTAGAAAACCCCTCTTCCACTCTGAATATTAGAGGATATATACATTTTTTTTTTCCTGGACAATTTCCTCAAGGAAACAAAGAAAAGCAAGCAAACTGGGGACTGTGCATCTGTAACATGGCAGGCGGGGGAATGGCTGAGTTGTCTGGCATTCTAAGGTTTGTAGATGCATCAGGTAAAGGGTTGTACGTAAGAAGAGAATGGGAGAGAGCTCTGGGAGCAGGATGGGGTTTCTAAAGACTTGCAAGAATAGGACTAAGGGCAGCAGAACTATTGCGGTGGGTGATAGGCTGGTCCAGCACCTGTGCAACAGATAAATGTCACTTCAGCACAGAAAGGAGACCAGGCACTATGCACATGAACCTCTACTGCTCCTTTAACTCCAAGTGGGCCTGGAGGGGTTTAAGTAACCCTTTCCTCCTCCTGCCCCTACTGCTATGCACCATGCCTGAAGGAGCAAAGGACCTCAGCTTCTGAGAAGTGGGTCTAGGGAGGGGCTGACCCTGATCTCAGACCAGTAGGGGGAGCAGGACACACGATGGTGGGGTGGGGTGGGATTTGGCAGCCCACAGGATAGTGTCAGGAGCAATGTTGCCATCCTACCAGTGCCCTCCTGTGGCAGTTTTAAAATATGGCCCCCAATTCTGTGACATTTCTCCTATTAAGAGGGGAGGGTCTTTGAGCCCTCACCTTGATCTGGGTGGGTTTCCACCAATAGAATGTGGCAGAAGGGGAGCTGTGTCACCTTTGAGGCTGGATCATCAAAGCCTCCCACCTGGTTCTCTTGGAATGCTTGTTCTCAGGACACTCCCCCCGGGGACAAAGGCTGGACAAAGTCCTGATATGAGAAGCCACACGGAGAGACCATATGTGGATGCTGCAGGTGACAGACCTTGCTGACCTCAGCTTTTGGGTCATCCAAGTCCAGATGCCAGATGAGTGGATGGGGAAACCTCAGCAGGGATAGGCCATTTCCACTGGTTCCTGTCTGAGCTCCTGAGCCACAGAATCTGAGAGCATAATAAAATAGTCATTGTGTGATGTCCCTGGTATGGAGACATTGGTGAGATGGCCATAGATAACCCGCACACAATCCAGACGTTTTGGTTACTTCACACCTAGGCCATGTGCCTTGTCTGCTTGCGAACAAGGAGCTAGACCACTGCCATACTCATTTGAAGAGAAAAGGAGGGAAAAAGAAAATGCACTGTGTGGCCTGGGAGGAGATGGGGGCACAATGGAAACTAGGTGGTGATAACTAGAAGAAGCTGATAAGTAGATTAGAAAAGAAAAGAAATGTTTAGGGGGAAAAGCACCCTCGATATCTTCAGAAAAACACAGGAAGCCAAGGATAGAATGCATAAAAAGTAAATCCTATGACCCCCTGGCATTAAAATTGGAAACAAAATTCTCTACGAAACCCAGGCTAATTTTAGCCTTCTCTCTGCCATTGGACATCTGCGTGCAAATATGAATGCAAGAGAATATTTCCGCACATGCACAGCCCTGAAGGTGTTTCCTCTACAGCCCCTCCCCGAAGCTTGCATGGCTCGCTGATGGTTAAGTCAGGGGAACATCCATGAGAAGCTGTAGCGTGAAAGAGCAAAGGGCTCAGTGATGCAGGAACAATGGGAGTCTTCCTGGGGTCTCCTCTCGCCCTGCCCCTCCTCCTGATGCTGCTCATTTTACCTCCTCAGTGTCTCATCTCCATCTCTTCCTACCTTCACCGCCTCTCCCCTCTTCTACTCCTCTCACCATGGAAAGAGTAACACAGAAGCCTGACCGCATGGCTCAGCAACTTAGGATGCCTCCAGGCTCCCTTCCCAGCCAGTGCTTCATCCCTGGGCTGGTTCTGCAGAGGACTGTCCCTTGTGGCCTCCTGTCCTCTCCCTGCACAGTGGTCATCCCCCCAGGGAAACCTCCCCGTCCACGTGCAGCCCACACCAGGCCCCCCACTCCCAGCAGCCAGTGTGTTTTCAGGGCACTGGCACAGGTGATTGTGCCTCTGAGGTCACAGCTGTCCCCACTGGTGCTCCAGGAACATGCTCTCAGGTCTGCCTGTCATCCCAGCCTGCACATCCAGCCCTCCCCCAGCAGGCAGTGCATATGCAGTCAGTGTTGGCTGAAGAAATGAATGATGAGCTTCAGCTTCAGTTCAAGTTGCCTGCATGTTTCCTCTTCCTGCTCATTCCTGGGTGTCTCCAGGGTCAGACCCGTGTCTTGTTGGCCTTTGTGAGTTGTTTGCATGTTATGGACCCTGCACAGGGTAAGTGTGCATTGATGCTATGGAGTGAGGCAGACGCAGTTCTGCCTGGCAGTTTGGGGATGAGTAGAAGGTCACATCTTGACCTTTGTCCTTCAATTAGAGGGCCACCATCTGCAGGAAGTTTTCCCTAGCTTCCCAGGCTGGGACAGATCGCTTTTTGCTCCCTTGGGGCTTTGTAAAAAACTGCAGTATAATGCTGCTCCACACACTGAATTTTTTTTATTAACATAATGTATTATTTGTTTCAGAGGTACAGGTCTGTGATTCATCAGTCTTACACAATTCACAGCGCTCACCACAGCACATACCCTCCCCCGTGTCCATCACCCAGCCACCCCATCCCTCCCACCCCCCTCCACTCCAGCAACCCTCAGTTTGTTTCCTGAGATTAAGAGTCTCTTATGGTTTGTCTCCCTCTCCGGTTTCATCTTGTTTCATTTTTCCCTCCCTTCCCCTATGATCCTCTGTCTTGTTTCTCAAATTCCTCATATCAGTGAGATCATATGATAATTGTCTTTCTCTGATTGACTTATTTCACTTAGCATAATACCCTCTAGTTCCATCCACATTGTTGCAAATGGCAAGATTTTGCGCATTGAATTTTAATGTGAGTTTATGTCTCATTTAACCTAAGCTGGGTGCATTTTAAGGGACCAGAATTGAATTTGATTTGTCATGTGCACAATAGCATGAGGTCGCTGGCAGGGATGGATAAACGCTTGTGGAATGAGGGATTAGATAAGGATATGAGAGGAGATGCTACAGGGGTGGGAGCCCAAGCAGCCCATACCCTGCCCAGCCTTCCTGACTGAGGCTTTCTTACCTGTTCATGTCCAGGCTCCTGCCTGGGTCACCTTTGGGAGCTCATTTGAGCTCTGGGCTTTGAAGACATGATCTTTTGCTCCTAGGTATTGCACAGAGAGAAACTAACAAAATCTGGGTAAAGTGGGGTATTGGGGAGCAATCCAGATGGGCATGTGGGGTTGGTGTGTTTCAGGGGACACCATCTAACCTGGCCCACCTGCCTTTGGAAGGGAGGGTACAGGTGTGTCAGCAGAGCCCATACTTAACCTTCAGAGGAGTCCCCCACCCCACTCCCACCAGCACAGGTGCCCCAGTGCATTGTGGTTCCCCATCAGTGTGCACAGAGGTGGGGGGCAGATGGCAGGGAGGACACTGAGAAATTGCCCCAGTGGGAGCTCAGCTCTTTCCCTCGTCAAATGACAAATGGAATTTCTATAACTTCCTCTTGCCCAAGGAGTCTGAATCTTTATATATATATATATGTATATATATATATATATATATTTATTTTTTTTTTTTTTTTTGCATTTGCTTTTGCCTTTGTGCCTTGGGTACAGATTCTAAAACATGAGTCTAATTGTGCTTGGAAAAGATTTGTCCAAAGGGAAAATAGATCCTGTGATTTTCAAAATTGATGTCTTTGGACTAAAATCACTGGGCTGCTTCCTGAGAGCGATGAAAGCTTGGGCTCTGGAGCCAGCCTGCCTGGGTTCAAACCCCAGCTCTGCCACGTAGCAGCGGTGTGACCTTGGGGGCAATTACTTAACCTCTTTATGCTTCAGCACTCTCATCTATAAAAAGTGACATAATAGTACCTAGCTCCTAGGCTTGTTTCAGTGATGAGAACTGGACCCAGTCACCATTATATAGACGTTAGCTTTTACTTTTATTGCTTATTTTTATTTGATACAGAATTCAAATGATTTGGTATGAATAAAAGCAGGGGAGCACAACTTAGAGGAGGTTGAGAGGAAAGTAATTTAATGATAAATCCAGGCAAAAAGACTGTATATAAAATTAAACATAAAAAAAATGCCTGGCTAATAAAAACAGAGTACTATTTCTGGCAGAAGCATTATTTTCCATTGTAAATACTATGGTTATTAAGTCCTTGTGTGATTTTTGGCATCTTTTCATCTTTTTGGAGGATATTTTCAATAATTTTGTTTCTGTTTGACTACCCTTACATGACTTCATAATGCTATTTGGGGGAAATTATGGGAGCCGAGAGGCCCTAATAGAGAATATTAAAAGCATAATCTCAGAGTGTTTTAATGATGTTGTCATTGGTGTTTTCAAAATGCTGTTTCTGGTGTGTTTTTGCTACATACACAAGTTGTGACATTTTTGGAGAAATGTATTATATTTTATAATGTTATCAGGAAAGAGTCACAGACTTGGGTCCTATTACAAATATATTGACATTATAGTTTTGTATTTTTTTTCTAATTTTATTTGCTGTCTTCAATGTCAAAGAAGTTTCAGCACACATTGAGACTATCTAATATATTTCGAACCATTTAGAGTAACTGTGACGTAAGCACAAGGCATTATTTCTATGCTTTTATTTAAGAGACCTTTCTTTAGTATCTCTGGATGCTCTTGTCTGACTGTGGGAAGAATAAGGTTAACATGTGAGACTGAAAATTCACCTCATTATAAAATTTGGCGATGTTTACCTGCTTTCAGTAAAAAGGCTCAAATTAAAAAGATACACGATTCCAGAAATCTAGACAATTGACATTATGTATGCAAAAGCGAATTTTTGTAACTGAATTCAATTGTTTTACTCATGTGTTTGGAACTGTGTGGACACATCCTTTGATTCACATCCTACCCATAAAGCAATTTTAAAGGGCAACAGGACCAGCAAAATTTATTCTCAAACAAGCACTATCCTGAAAGTTTTGTTCCAAATGCCATTGCATATCTATTTCTCACCAAGCTGTTCTGGTTCATTTATTTCAGAAGAAACTTTTTAATTTGTTTTGTTTTGTTTTTGGTTTGTTTTTGTTTTGTTTTGCTTTGATGGCTTTCTACCTGCCAAAAACAGTCTTCTAGTACCTTTTCTACATAAATAAGAATAGTCTTAAACTATTGGGCAACATACATCTCATCCTGCCAACTTAGAGACCTTGCTTGGGATGTTGTCCAGGAGGTTATGGGAAGAAACTTGTTCTGAAGTTGATTTAACATCTCATGGTTTCCTTGTTATTATGTAACACTTAAAAAGAGCTGAGACCCTTGCAGTTCAGTCCCAGAGCGGTGTTGTGGTCACATGAACACAGTCCAGCTACCAGCAGTTATTTCAAAATAATCAAGTTCTTGTATTTCTCGGAGAAAAAGTGGAGCAGCGGGAGGAGGAGGAGGAGGAAGGGAAGGATGAGCAGAAGCCACAGAGCTGCAAAGGTTGTTTTGAATCCCCTTTGGTTCCTCAGGTTGTCTCAGGTTGGTTAGCTGTTTGAACACCCCTCTTTAACATTGCCCCACTCCAGCCCCTCCAAAATGTCCTTTTCTTCCCAGAATGTTCATTTATCATTCCAGATTCAGAGTTAATAAAGTCACAAAGAATCTTCCTGGCATAAAAGCAACTTCTCAGAGGAGAGGGCTGAGGGGAGCATCTGAGAGCAGAGAGGGAAGAGGCAGACACCTCCTTCCTGAGCAAGTGGAGGGAAGGCTGGGATGGACGTTCGCTAATTTGAGAGAACATTCTGTTCTAGACACCTGTGAAAGTCTAGATTTCACTTTTTCTCCTTCCAATAATGTTGTGCTTATTCACATTAGAATAAAGAGAACCCTTTCCAGCACATTAGAAGGGGCCTGGACTGCTTCCAGGAGCATGTTTTCTTAGCAACGGGAAACCAGCACATCCCAGGAATAGTCTTCAGGAATGTTCACTACTGCCTATCACTCATGTTTTTCCTCCTGGAGAGGCTTCCCCTCAATAATATTTATAGATGATCCTGACAGGCAATGTAAAAGGAATTTCCCTGTTGCTTTCTGATTGTATAACTATAGGCTGATTACAGCTGCTGGGGAGTTCACCTTCTTTATGAGGAAGGAAAGGAGAGAAGAGAAAATATATACTAACTGTGATATCGCCACCCCCCGCCAAAGAAACAAAATGCCGGGGCCTGGAAAAGCAGCGAGGGAGGAGAAATGGCACACAGCCTGTATCAGAAACTGTGTTCAGTCAGGGGCTCTCTACTCGCCCCTTGGGTCTCGAAACATTCACTGCTCTAGTGCAGCGTGTCTGGGTCCCTGTGCGGCATCAGGACTTCTTGTCCAGGTGGCCACTCTGAGCACAAGGGAAGGCTTTTTGCAAACCAGTCTGGAAAACGGGAGCACTTTCCCTGTAAATCCGCACATTTGTTTCCTCAGTCTCGGCACCCAGCACACGTGAGATTTACAACGCGTGTCTTGCATAGATCCCTGGATCTGGTTGCCTTTGGTGAAGGTCTCCTTCCCCAGAGCTCGGCTGACCTGTACCAAGCACGGATCTTCTTCTTTAGGTTCTATTTCATGTAATACAGTCCCGACAGCCAAGTAGCCTTAATGTTCATGTTTGTGAGATGAGCCAGTGGAGGCACAGAGAGATTTACATCCTTTGCCGAAGGTGACACATTTTGGAGTGGGATCCAAATCCAGGAGTCTGGCGCCCAGGCCTGGACTCGGACCACTTGGCCCTGTCATAGTACAGAAAACCCAGGCCAGCCCGGGGCTGAGTCACAAGAAGACGACACTGTAGCCTGCAGTCTCCTGGGCAATTGGCACGATTGGCCAGTGCCACAGTGTAACCATAGTGTTGTCTCTAAGAGGCTACTTGAATGTGGCCCATCAAATGCATCTTCTTAGACCTCTTTTGCCAACCTATGCTTTTATGTGCCCATTCCAATTTCAGTAAGAATCTGGAAGCTCTCCATTACTCCAAGGAGAGGAAGGACTGAGCAAACGGCAGCTCTCATCTTGAAGCAGTGCCTGAGAGCTGCAGTGTGTCCCTGAGGCCGGCTCTGCCTTTAGGACTTTGGGACCAAACTGTAGCAGCGCCAGGGACTACAGATAAGGGTTCATTGCAAGTGAATGCTGTAGTTTGTGTGCATTTTCTAGTAAAACAACTAATGGCAAAAGAGTTCAACTGGTGATTTAAAAATTCACAAATACATAACTTTACCTTCTAACCAAAATATTCTTGCCATAAGGATACTGTTGGTTCTATAAAATATGGCAAATATGACCCACCTTGTAAGTTCTTTTCTGTTGTTGTTGTTTTTTTTTTTTGGATTAGAATAAGTATATGTGAAGTGCTTAGTGCAGTCCCTGGCAGGGAGTAGATACTCAAAATAATAGCTACTGTCAAAAGGATATAATTTATCAGGCACGCATCTCCCCAACTCCCCTGCATTGTAAGCATCCTGTTGAGCAGTTGGTAATTCCTCACTTGGAATAGATCATAAAGAATTTTGATTACTACAAACCATAATAAACTGGGGCACCTGCATGGCTCAGTGGGTTAAGCAGCTGCTTTCAGCTCAGGTCATGATCTCAGGATCCTGGGGTCAAGGCCCTTTCCCCCCACCCCCTCTCTGCTTTGGGCTCCTTGCTCAGCAGTGAGTCTGCTTCTCCTTCTCCCTCTGCCCTCCATCCCCATGCTCTCTCTCAAATAAATAAATAAAATCTTAAAAACCAAACAAACCATAATAAACCTTAAGACTTCAGAATTTAAGTTAAGGGTTGGTTTTCTTATATGTCTCACACAACTATCGCCTTTCACCAATTTCCAAATCAAAGAAGGAAAACAAGGGTCTTCTTGCTTGGGTCCACAAGACTTTCCCCAGGTATGAGACCACTTCCCAACTCATCTCACACCTATTAGCTTCTAGATATTTCACTGCTCCACTGTCTTCTCCCAACTTTCGCTATTTGTCTGGATACTGGAAGCTCAGCTGCATCCTAACCTGGGTCCCACTGGGAAAAGGTACTGTTTTCTTTCCACCCCAGAATTGCTTCCATTTTCCTTCCCTTTAAATCCTCCCAAAGGACTAAGAATTTACTCACTGAGTAATAGAATGTGCTTTCACATTGTCCTCAATTAAACCCTGGCCAATTATTCCTTAGAAGTGATCAGTTTTATCATCTAAGGACCAGCCCATTAGAAACAGAATTCCTGGGGGTGTCTGGGTGGCTCAGTTGGTTAAGTGTCCAACCTTCGGTTTCAACTCAGGTCATGATCTCATGGGTCCTGGAATCAAGCCCTGAGTTGGTCTCTGTGCTCAGCGGGGAGTTGGCTTGAAGATTCTCTCCCTCTGCACCCCCCATTCTCTCTCTCTAAAATAAATAAATAAATCTTAAAAAAAAAAAAAAGAAACCAAATTCCTGGAAATAGCCATTTGAAATTCTTATTTCAAATGCAAACCAGTGTTTGGAATGTGGTGTCGAATTGTTGCAATCAGGTCAGATCCCTCCTGCTATTGCCTGAGATAATATTTTTCTTAGTATTTGCCTAAAAATGAAAGACTTTCCAGTTAGTCATAGGAGTCAGACTTCCTCTCCATACTTTCTCACATAGGAAGGAAAAAAGGAAGGAAAGAAAGAAGGAAGAAAGGAAAAAAAGAAGAGGAAGGGAAGTGAAGGAAAATGAGAGAAGGAAGAAGGAAGGAAGGAAGGAAGGAAGGAAGGAAGGAAGGAAGGAAAAAAGGTGCTCTATGGCAAAACCCAGTAGTGCGATTTCCATTTTTGGCAGTATGACTGACTAGATATATCTGGAAAGACCATACGTAGAGATCATCTAAAGATGCTGGATAAAATGCTGAAAAACATTTTTAAAAAGAAAGTTAAACACGTGTGAAAATAAGGGCCATCTTTAGTGGCCAGAAGTGATGAGGAGGTTCAGAGCTGGAGAGATGAGCAAACCTCGTCCGGTTTTTGCTCTGGGGGCAGGGTGGAGGCAGGCAGTTAACCCCTATAAAGGGTAAGACCTGGAGGGTGGCTTTTTCTAGATTTCACAATGGGATAAAAGAGAAATCCTAGGGTCTAATCGAGGTTCCAGGGCAATTAGCTCTGCATAAAGAAGAACTTCAGTGGATAAACCTGGGAAATAGCCCCTCTCGAGAACAGCACTCTTCAACTGAACTGTGAACTGTGCAGATGGAAGGGCTCTGTATTTGTACCTGTGTGCGGGTGTTGAACACTTGAATGTTACTAGGATGACTGAAGAACTAAGATGTGCATTTTATTTAATTTTTATTACTTTAAATTTAACTTTAAGTTGCCACAAATTTAAATAAGTTAGTGGCTACCATAGTGGACAATTCAGCTGTAGAGTCTGAGCAAGGGTGTGTAAACTCCAGCCTACGCGCCAAGTCCAGCCTGCTACCTGATTTTCTAAAGTTTTATTGGAACACAGTGTAGGGGAAGAAAAAACTCTACCCTCTTATATTCAGTGACTGGGTTTTGTGAATTAAATTGACAAAAGGCAGATTAACAGGAGAAAAGAGTTTATTACACATGCACAAGGGAGCTTCACAAGAAAGAAGTGAAAACCCAGAGAGCTGATCAACCGGGGCGGGCGGAGGGGGGGAGGGTTCTATAGAACATTTTAACAAAGAATAATAAATTGTGGAGAAATGACAAGGGGAAGGTGTTTGGGCTTTTAGGTGTGGCAAATTGTGGGAAGGTAGACAGATGGGGAAATTAATGGCAGATAAGTGTTAGTAAGGTTTGTTTATGCAGACTCAAGTTGGTGTCATCCCCAGTGATAGGAGTCATCAGCTCTTCCTGGTATAGGAGAGGAAAAAGGTGACGTCTTCACAAAGGGAAATTTATGCCCAGCTTTTGAACAGAAAGGAGAAGTGCAGAGAGTCTTTTCTGCATTTGCTGTTTCTCACTACCTTGTAGCTCAAAATAGTCTGTATGCTAAAGTGGCATAATTTGGTATGGTATGCAGAGATCCCTTTCAACAACCACACCTGTTTCTTAATGTATCGTCTACGGCTGCTTTTGCAAAACAAAGGCAGGGTTGAGTAGTTGCAATAGAGACAAATGGGTCACAGAGCGGAAAATATTTACTATCTGGCCCTCCACAGTAGAAGGTTATTGACCCTTCGTCTTGAGTAAGAGAATTGGGATGGATACTTGACTGACTTGGTCTTACTTCTGAGTGGAGGGGGAGGAATAAAGGAAAAAAAAATCAATCCCTAGGTTCAGAAAGCTCAAGAAAACTGAGACAATATAAAAAAAAAAAATCCTCACTGGGAAACATCATAGGAAAAATCCAGAACCTCAAAGAAAAGGAAAGATCTTAAATGCTAAGAGATAGAGAACAAAATATTGCTACCACATTTCATCAAATCTAAAAGGAACATTTTCTTTAACAATTTAAGATATTTACATTCATAATCTATGAACAAGAAAACACTGTGTTATAGTTTAATTGGCAGTATTTTTTTCTTTCTTAATAGAAAATAGAAAAGTGGTTGTATGTTGACTTTGATGAAATATGGTACCTCTAATGGAATGGCAACTAGAGCTGGTTTCTCAGCTGCAAAAATCAGACAATAATAGCAGACCGTTCCTAGGAGCCAGGCACAGTCCTAGGTGGCTTTTAA
Organism: Callorhinus ursinus; assembly: GCF_003265705.2. Classification (NCBI taxonomy): domain Eukaryota; kingdom Metazoa; phylum Chordata; class Mammalia; order Carnivora; family Otariidae; genus Callorhinus; species Callorhinus ursinus. Next base: position 29,670,737 of record NW_027397082.1, read on the forward strand.
ACTGTCAACTAACTTAATCTTCACAAAATCTAATGAGGTAAGCTTTATTATTCTTTGGCCCACTTTATAGAAAAGGGGACCCAAAGCAGAGTCAAGATTCAGATTCAGGTAGAATGGCTTTAGATTCATTGGTTTTTGATTTTTTTTATTCTTGTATAGCTGAGATGTGATGTTGCATTAGTTTCAGGTTTACTACATAATGATCCAACTGCTCTCTCTGTTATGCTATGCTCACCAAGGGTGTAGCTACTGTCTGTCACCATATGATGCATTACAGTATGGACTATGTTCCTTATGTTGTGCCTTTTATTCCAGTGACTTATTTATTCCATAAATGGAAAACTGTATCTCCCACCTGCCTTCCCTCTGGCAACCATCAGTTTGTGTCTGTATTTATAGGTCTGATTCTGCTTTTTTTTGTTTGTTTATTCAGTTGTGTTGGTTTTCTGATTCCACATATAAGTGAAATCATATGGTATTTGTGTTTCTCAGTCTGGATTATTTTACTTAGCATTATACCCTTTAGGTCCATCCATGTTGTCACAATGGCAAAAAAAACAAAAAAAAAAAAACAAAAAAACCCCCCAAAACCAATTCATCCTTTTTATGGGTATGTAATATTCCACTGTGTATATACCACATCTTCTTTATCCATTCATCTATTGACAGACACTTGGGTTGCTTTCATATCTTGGCTATTATAAATAATGCTAACATAAACATAAGGGTGCATAGATCTTTTCAAATTAGTGTTTTCATTTTCTTTGGGTAGAGTCAGTGGTCTTATTTATTTATTTGACAGAGAGAGAGATAGCGAGAGAGGGAACACAAGCAGGGGGAGTTGGAGAGAGAGAAGCAGGCTTCCCACCAAGCAGGGAGCCTGATGCGGGGCTCGATCCCAGGACCCTGAGATCATGACTGGAGCCGAAGGCAGTCACTCAACCAACTGAGCCACCCAGGCGCCCCTAGAGTCAGTGGTCTTAATAGCTACATGATAATGTTTCAGTGAGAAAGGGGAGATAGTAAGATCAAAGGACTGAGATAAAATTGCATACCCAGTGGAGTTACTTTTTAAGAATGAGGAAAGGCAAATGGAACACCACTAAGGAAACTTCTAGAAGATACACTTTAGGAAGAAGGAAAATGATCTCATAAGGAAGGTCTCTGATGCAAGAAGAAATGGAGAACAAAGAAAACAGTAAAAATGAGAGAAAATGTACATAAACACGAGCTCTATTAATAATGCCCAATTGGTAGTATTTAAAAGAGAACAAAATAAAAGTAAAATACTGTCAAATAAGAGCATATAAGCTGAGAATGGAGGGAGCAGATTTAAAACACTCTAAAGTCCTTTAATTCTTGGGAGAAAGATAATTGATTTCAGTTATAGTTATCTGTAAAAACTTAAAGAATAACCATTTGAAAGTATGGAAATGAAATATAGAATTTCCAAGTCAGTATATGGAAAGATGAAATGAGAAATAAAAAACAAAACCCAAAACCTCTACTAGTCCAAAAGAAGGAAAATAAAGGAAAAAAAAATAGAAAAAGAAAGCCAAATAAAAAAGCACAAACATAATATGGCAGAAATAAGTAAAAATATCCATAATCACGATAAATGTAAATGATGTTTTCTGTTTATTTAAAAATGCATATTAGACTGAAAAGAACAAAATCTAGCCATAAAATGTTTATGAGACCCACCTAAAACAAAAGAACACTGAAAGTTTGAAAAACAAGGGTGGAAAAATATACCAGGTATATGCTAACTAAAGGAGACCTGGTAAAATTACAGTAGTACCAGAAGAAAGATTTTAAGGAAAAATGCATTACTGGAGAAACAGAAGATGACTATTGATAAAATATTCCATTTCTAGGAAGATATATTAAACCTGGGTTTACCTAATAAATCATTATTATACAGAAAAGATTGAGTCCACAGTGTAATTAAATAAGAAATCAAACCTCAAAAGATATTTAATAAAATCATCATCTGTTTGGTAGTTTAAAAACATACCTTTAAATAAGTCACTGGACAAAAAAGAAATTGTAATGGAAATTCTTTAGGACTGAAAAATAAGATACTACATATCAAAACTTGTGTGTTATAGCTGAACTAATATTTAGAGAGAAATTTATAGCTTTAAATGTTCACATTAAAATGAAAACGGTAAAAACACAGACTTTTTAGCCAATAGAAGAAAATAAATACTAAAGAGTAGAAATTAATGGAGTAAAAACAAAAAATATAATAGATCAGATGAGCAACATTAGGTTTATTTTTTTGAAAAGTTTCAAAAAGTGGCAAAGTTCTGGTAAGACAAAATAAGAAAAGAGAGAAGGCATTAAAAAAATCAACCAGGAATGAAAGAGGACATATTCACAAATAGAACCAAGATTTAAAGACATTAAAATGGAATATAATGAACACTTTATGATAATATATCTGAAATCAGATGAAGTGGAAATATTTACAGAAAATATAAGTGACCAAGACTGATGCAAGATGAAATAGGAAACCTGAATCAATCTATGTTCATAAAAGACATGAATTCTTAGTTAAAAAAAATTCATCCTTAAAGAAAATACTAGGCCTAGTTAATTTTATAAGGAGTTTGACTGAATGCTCAAGGAACTGGAAATTCTAATCCTATATAAAGACTTTGAAATGTTCACAAGAAAACTATAAAAGTAATTAAGATGAATAAAAATTGGAATGGAAGAATTATAAATATGGTAATTGGCAGTTATACTATTGTCTAGATGTTAAAATCCCACTGAATAATACAGCGAAATTAGGAGAATCAAGACAGCCTAGCAAGGATACTGGGTATGAAATCCATGTACAAAAGTTGTTTGCATTTCTGTACACCAAAAATAACATTAGAAATTGATTAAAATAATAAATTTGAAATTTACCAGTGTAGTGGTTAATAGCATGAACTCAGGTTCAAATTCTCTCTCCATCATTTCTAGTTCAAGTTATTTAACCTCTCAGTGCCCCATCTCTTTATCTGTAAAATAGGATAATGGGATAATTATACCTACCTGATATGTTTGTTAAAGGAGTAAACCAGTTAATGCTTAGAACATTATTATATCATAGTAATTTGTATGTAACTTTAATGTGAAAGGCAAGATTTAAATTTTTTAGAAGAACATATATATGATTTCCACAGTTTGGAAGGATTTTTCACACAAGACGTAAAAAGCACACACCAGAAATAGGAAGATTAATAAATTCAACCACATTAAAATTAAGAACTTATATTCATCAAAAGGTACCATGAAGAAAGTGAATAGACAAGCCAAAGAGAAAAGATATTCCCAATAGATATAACCACAAAGGGTTAGTATTTAATACATATAAATAAAACTACAAACCAAGAAGAAGACAACCCAACAGGAAAATAACTGAAGATATATTTTGTATAGGAAGAAATACCAAAACTCACTGAACATATGGAAAATGCTCAACCTCATTAGCTATCAGGGAAATGCAAATTAAAACCACAACATAAAATTTTTAAATCCCCCAACTTGGCAAAAATGGAAAGTATGACCACACCAGCTGTTGGTACAATAGGCACTCTTACGCATTGCTGGTTGGGGGTATAACATAATCATTTTGGAAAAAAAATATGGCATAACCTATTAAAGCTGAAGATATGATTACCTACCTAATCATTGGACTTGCTGTTAACTTTTCAATCATATTTTTTCTAATTAATAATACGAAGTATTCAAAGACCTGTGTGTGTCTGTATTTGGCTGACCATATGTCTGTCTGTCTATCTATCTGGCTGGCCACATACTAATACTTTTTTTTTAAACCAATATTTCTGTTAATACTGATAACTTAACATTTACCTAGGAAAACTTTTTGATTTTACCCAAGTTTTCTCATTTATTTACCAGATAATTGAACAAATATTCTCTAACAATTGCTTTAATGTTCTTTGTGTTTGGAGTAACTTTTCCTTTCTCATTTCCAATTTGGAGATTTTCCCCCCTCATATTGTTATTAAGTGATTCATTCAATAAATATATATTGAATGCTTAGCATACTGTGATTGTAGATGTTGGGAATTCTGTGAAATTTATTGTCTAGTGGGAGGAGATGGACAATAACCAGGTAAACATAAATAATGTAATTTCAAACCCTGATCAGTATCAATAAATAAACCTAAGTGGGGCAAGAGCATAGCAAATGAAGTGGAAGGGAAGCTATTTTTTTTAAAAATTGAAGTATAATTGCCATATAACATTATATTAGTTTCAGGTGTATAATGATTTGATATTTGTATATATTGTGAAATGATCACCATAAGAAGTCTAGTTAACATCTGTCACCATACATAGTTACAAAAATATTTTTTTCTTGTGGTGAGAACTTTTAAGATGTACTCTCTCAGCAACTTTCAAATATGCAATACGGTGTTATAACTGTAGTCATCATGCTGTATATTACATCCCCATGTAAAACTTAAAAAAGACTTATTTATCTTGGGCAGCCTGGGTGACTCAGTTGGTCAGTTGTCGGACTCTTGATCTCAGCTTAGGTCTTGATCTCAAGGTTGTGAGTTCAAGCCCTGCGTTGGGCTCCATGCTGAGCATGGGGTTTACTTAAAAAAAGGAAAAAAGACTTATTTTTCTTATAACTGGAAGTTTGTACTTTTTGAACCCTTCTGCCCCTGGCAACCACCAATCTGTGTCCTCTGTATCTATGAGCTTGGATTTTTTTTTTTTTTATTCCATTTGTAAGTGAGAGCATATGGTTATTTGTCTTCCTCTGTCTGGCTTGTTTCACTTAGCACAATACCCTCAAGTTCCATCCATGTTATTGCAAATGGCAAGATTTCATTTTTTTAAATCGCTGAATAATATTCCAATGTGTGTCTGTGTATCTATGTATCTATGTATCTATCTATCTATCATCACATTTTCTTTATCCATTGGTCCATCAATGGATACTTAGGTTGTTTCCTGTCTTGACTATTGTAAATAGTGCTGCAATAAACATGGGGTGCATATATCTTCTCGAGTTAGTGTTTTCAATTTTTTGGATAAATACCTAGAAGTGGAATTGCTCAATCATAGAGTAGTTCTATTTTTAATTTTTTGAGGAACCTCCTCACTGTTTTCCATAGTGGCTGTACTGATTTACATTCCCACCAACAGTGCACAAAGGCTCCTGTTTCTCCACATCCTCGCCAACACTGTGGTTTTGATTTGCATTTCCCTGATGGCTGGTGATGTTGAGCATCTTTTCATGTATCTGTTGGTCATCTGTATGTCTTCATTGGAAAATGTCTATTTAGATCCTCTGCCCAGTTTTTAATTGGATTTTTTTTTTTGTTATTGAGTTGTATGAGTCCTTTATATATTTTGGGTGTTAGCCCCTTTTCAGATGATTTGCAAATATTTGCTTCTATTCAGTAGGTTGCCTTTTCGTTTTGATGATGGTTTTCTTTGCTGTGCAGGAGGGGAGGCTATTTTTGATAATGAGAACATCTATAAGGAGGTGTCCTTTTCTTCCATTTATAGCATTTTTTTTTTGCTTGATACTTAATGCTATGTTATTGGACACATAAAGGATTACGACAGTCAAATTTTTTCCTGGATTGTTATGATGTGGTTTTAGTGTAATTTTAATGCCTTTTAAACTTTAAATTCAACTAGTTTTATCACCTTAATATGGAAGGCCCTGGTTTGTTTTCATTTCTACTGGCTGGTTCCTGGTACACCTCTGCCTTATTTCTCTTCCAGCCTTTCTGAGTTGCTTTGCTGAAGACCATCCTCATTCACGTAGCACATGGTAATTTTTTACCCCAATCAAATGTATCTCATTTACATATATTATTATAATAGATACACTTGCTCTTACTTCCATCCTCTTTCTCTATCTTGTGTTTCTTTGAATGGATATTTATGTTTTCTGTATTTTGCTAAATGACATGTGTTCTTTGATTTTTCTTTCTTCTGGTAAGTGGGAAAGTGTCCTCTGTCCCTCTGTGTGAGGCCACATCTAGGACTGAAGGGGCTTCAGAGCTCACTTTCTTTTTATTTTTTTATTTTATTATGTTATTGTTAGTCACCATACATGACATCATTAGTTTTTGATGTAGTGTTCCATGGTTCATTGTTGGCGTATAACACCCAGTGCTCCATTTCTGAAGGCTGGTGCATCACAGGCTGGTGGGAGGTGAGGGGGCAGCAGGCTCCTGGGTGACTGCACTGAAGCTGCTGGGGACACACCACTTTACTGCCTGGCCATGCACTGCCTGGCAGTCCAGCCACAGCCCGACTGGTCTTCCCGATCAGGGAACCTGTTCCCATCCGATTCCCTCTGAGATGTCCAAAGCTCAGGAGCCTCTCCTAACAGGCACTGTGGTGGCTGGTGCGGCCCGGGTGGGGGTGCTTCGGAGTAAGGAGACAAGCTGGCCCACACAGTCACCCTGAAACCATTGCTCCAGCCTTGGCTGGCGAGACCACGCTGCCAGGCATGTACCTGGATGTTCAGGACTATTTCTCACATTTCCACGTGTCATCATGTCCCCACCCTGCCTGGCATGGTACTATAATAGCTCAGTGTGTGCGGGGAGTCAGGAGAGGCCTGGAAAGTGGGCACTGCTTCATCACCTGCTCTCTTATGTGCAGACCACGTGGTTTCCAGGAGCAAGGGCAGCAGAGACAGGCGGTGCATGACTGAGCTCCTGTCCCCGGACATGTGGGCCCTGGCAGGGGGACTTGCTCCCCCAGCAGTCATTTGGGGCCAGGTATTCATGAGCCAGACCCGGGGAGGGAGAAGGGGGAGGCTTCAGGATGAGAATCACAGGTGTGGGTGAGGCAACAAGGGAGGAGGGGACCTGGCGTTTTCAGGGATGGAGGAAAGGCAGATCTTATGAGCCCTTGACTGCTCTGCTCGGACCTCGAAATGCACTGATGAGGACCCCAACTGGAGGCAGGATCTGTTATGAAGGTATTGTATGTAATCAGGAAGACAGATGTTGGAATGAATTAAGGCAGTGGTAGTGAGTAGAGAGAGGGTTTAAGAAATCTAAAAGTGACAAACCTGAAAGAACCTGGGAACTGACTAGCAAGCCGAGGGAAGAAATGCCAGAGAATGTGGGGTTGTGAAGGGCAGACTGAGGGAAGAAATGCCCAGGAAATATGGGGTTGTGAGGGGCGGGCTGAGGGAAGAAATGCCATGGAATATGGGGTTGTGAGGGGTGGGCTGAGGGAAGAACTGCCCAGGAAATATGGGGTCGTGAGAGGCGGGCTGAGGAGGGAAATGTCCACAGAATATGGGGTTATTAGGGACGGGCTGAGTGAGGAAATGCCCAGGGAATATGCAGTCGTGAGGGGCGGACTGAGGGAAGAAATGCCCAGGGAACGTGGGATTATGAGGGGCAAGTTGATGGGAAAATATGCCCAGAGAATGTGGGGTCATGAAGGGTGGGCTGAGGGAAGAAGTGCCATGGAATATGGGGTTATGGTTGGCAAGCAGAGGGAAGGAATGCCCAGGGAATATGGGGTCATGAGGGGTAGACTGAGGGAAGAAATGCCACGGATATGGGGTTATGGTTGGCAGGCAGAGGGAAGAAATGCCCAGGGAATATGGGGTCATGACAGTGCCATTTAGGTTGGGAAGAAATTATGAGGGGAGAGCCCTCCACTCAATGATTGCCCTGTTGGAACTAGACGCTGGGGGAGGGTAATCACACCAAGAGGGTGGGGTGGAAGCTGTGGCCTTGCAGCCATCCCCTGCCCCATGGGGTGAGGGTCTGTCCCCTGTGAGCTATTCTCGGGACATGGTGTGAGAATGCAGCAGGAGCTCCAGAGTTGCCCGGGACCTTCCCTGGATCTGGCTGTGTTGGCAGCTGCCGAAGGGAGGAGGTGCCAGAAGCTACTTCCAGGGACACTGCTAAGGAAAACAAACTAAAAAGAATGAATGACTGAAAGAAAAAAAGAAAGATTGGAAGGAATGGATGGAAGTAAGTAAGGAAAGAATTTATGAGTCGCTTCCTATGTGATAGTGTTACACATATTATCTTATTTACTCCTCATAATAATCCTAGTTTGTTGCCCTCATTTGAAAGATGAGGGAACAGAGGTGTCATGAGGGTTAAGTCATGGTCGAGCTGGGAATCAAACCCTGGCAGCTGGGATTCATGTCTCTCAGCTCTGCTGCCTATAAACGGGTAATGAATGAAGAGAGTGGGATAGGGAATAAGATGTATAACATAAGTAATTTATTGATTGCACGAAGAATAATAAGGTAATTGTGATCTGAATGGTCTATCGTGGATTCATCTATGCTGTTAGAAGACAGGACAGTGGTTACCCTTGGCAATGCAGGGATTAGGAGGGCATGCCAGAGGCTTCTGTGGCACTAGTCATTCCGTTTCTTGAGCTGGGTGCTGGTTACCCAGCCTGAGACATGGGAAGCTTAGATTATTTTAATGTGAAGTCTTACTGGCTGGCATGGCATCTTTGGGCAGTTGAGATTATGGCTGACGCAATTAGTAGAGTAATAGAATGTGTCACTGACTTAATGGTTGCAGTGTTCCTGGAATGTGAGCACAATTTTCAACTTTCAAGATCTATTGCCATGGATGAGGGAATCTGTTAGAACTCTCCAAGCTCCATGGGGCTAGAGACACTCGAATGCTGAAGCAAGGCAGGTTGTTGTGTCCATTCTGAGACACAGCTGCCAAGAGCCTCATCCAACTGGCTTCGTGCAGGTTGGGATCGGAGATCCATCCATGCACAAGCACTTCTGGACACAGATGCCTTGGCTTCGGTCTTTGGTTCAAACAAAAGGCATTTTTGTAAGCCTCTGTCTCCTTGCCCAGTTTTGAGTAAGTTCAGCTCAAACTCTGAGAGTTGCTTTTGGCTCTGGCCAAATTCTGCTGTTTGGAGATTTGTTTTGTTTCTTTTTGATACTCTGTAAGTCAACAATCACAACATACACCAAGGAGAGAACATGTGGTGAAGACAATGAAAACCAGATCCATGGCTGCCAAATAAAGAGGTGAAAAGACAAAACCTTCTAGTTACATAAGAGCACAGTTCAGGGTGTGCCCCTCCAAGACAGAATACTCTCTGGCTTGGTGGTGGAATTCCTCATGGGCGAGTGCCTCTCTATATCTGGGTTCAATAAAGATAATTCATTTCATCTAGTGTAATCTTCAAGCATTCTGTGGCTTTTCCCCCAAGATCTTTCACCTACTTTTTAAGTGCAACTGAGTGTGGATATAGGGCTGGGCTGGAAGAAATGATGAAAGTTGGTGATTTGGGGCTTTATGTTCCAAAAGCCATCTGCATCTCACCATTGCAAGGCGGGCTCCTGAAATCCTTTTTAGTCATAAAAAAAAAACTCATGAAATTCCATGAACAGAAGAAGACATGATACCCCACCTCCCACAGAATCTGCTCCACCAGGTGGATAGATGTTGGCATTCCAGTGATTTGAAAGCATTGCTCATCTGTAAGGCTGATTTGCATTTACAGAAAGAGGCAGGAGCTCTCCAGTTTGTCACTCAGGCTTATAGTAATCAGTGAAAAATTTGAGTGAGATCCCCTTTGACATTAGAACACAGGACAGAAACACGTATTTCTGACTTCTTGAAATCTGGCTGACGGTTCTGTTAGGGGGAAGTGAGGATACTAAGAAATGATTTATCATCATAAGGTGGATGACACACTTTCACAGTTAATATAGCATCCAAAAACAAAACAAAAAACCCCCGCCTGGTGGGGTGGAAACAACAGAATATTCCTTCCTAACATCCTTAATCATTTTAAATTATATATCCATATGTTTATGGTATTAGACATAACTACATATCATTTTTTCCCCCTGAAGATTGTTAGTTCCCTGAGGCTGAGGCCTCTTCTCCCCCTCACCCCACCATTTCTATTTCCCGGCTCTAAAACAATGCTTGGAAGATTGTAGCTGTGTAATTTATATAGTCATTTGCTCATTTAATCAAGATTTATTGAGTGTCCACTATATCCTGAGTACTGTTCTAAAGGATATCATAGTGAACTGTCCTCCCAAAGCTTACATTTGAAAGAGATGAGAAAGACACCCCTCTCTCTTTCTCCCTACCCACTCCCCTCAAAAAAAAAGGAAGAAAGAAAGAATGTAAGAAGAACAGGAAAATAATAAGTTGGGGAAGAAGGTTATAGATTATGTGAGTATATATACTTACATAATGTGGGAGAATGTGGGGAGGTACTGTTGGAATTTATATAGAGCTGTCCAGGAAAATCTTCATTAAGAAAATGCCATTGTGTAGGATTATCAAGGAGGTATGAACTTATGGGGATAAAGTATTCTAGCTGCAAGAAGCCACAAGTGCAAAGGACCTGCAGAGGAAGCATACCCCGAATTCAAAGACTAGCTCAGAGGTCAATATACTAGAGCAGGGGGATCAAGGGGAGGCAGAGATGGTAGATGAGGTCAAAGAAGAATGGGGACTAGATCATGGGGGGTCTTGTGGCCATTTGATATTATTAGCTTTTATTCTGAATGAAATGGAGAGCCAAGGGAGGATTTTGAGCTGAGGGGTAATTTGATCAGACTTGAGTTTAATGGGATCACTCTGGCAGAAAATACATTAAAAGGCAGCAAGAGTAGAAACAGACTGGTAAGAGGCTACTGTGATGGTCCAGGAGGGAGGTGATTGGGACGTGGACCTGAGGTCATTGGTGGAGGTGGTGAGACATAGTATGATTCTAGATATATTTTGACATAAAGCTAACAGGCTTTCTGAGGGATCAGATGTGGTATGAAAGAGACAGAGGAGTCAAGGATGGTTCCAAGACGTTTGATCTAAGCAACTGGGAAAATGGAGTTATCACTAATGGAAATGGGGCACCTGTATGAGAAGCTAGTTATAATGGAAGGAGGGTTATATTGGATTCTAGGGTATGCTAAGCCTTAAATTTACTGGATATTTCCAAATTTTCCCCCAATGTGGTTGTCTAAATTATAATTCCACCAGCAGGATATGAACATTTCCATTTCTCTACTTTTTCTCCAAGGATTGCTGGACTGATGGCTATAAGGGATATTATGTAGTCGTTTCAAGTGGTTTCCCTGATTGTCAGTGAGTTTGAAGCCAGTTCCTACATTTATTTACCTTTTGGATTTCTTCTTTTTTGAACTGCCTATTCATATCCTTTGCGCATATTTTCCATTTTTATTTTTTCTTATTTTGTAGGAGCCCTTCATATACTCTCTATATTTCTCTTCTGTTACAAATATCTTCTCTCAGTCTTGGGTTGATTTTAAATGTTAGTTTTGCTATCTTTAGTTGGAAAGATTTATAAACTTTAATGTAGTCCAGTTCTTTCATCTTTGTCATTATGTTCTTGATTTTTGCATCTAGTTTTAAAAATTCTCACTTTCCCTCATGTCACAAAGATATGTGCATGTATTTTCTTCTAGAAGTTTTCAGTTTTGTCTTTAACATTTGACTTTAGTTTACTTACTTAATAAACACTTCAATGTGCCAGATACTATTTTAGGCGCTTTACAAATAATTACCTCACTTAATATTCATGACAACCATAGGAATTATGTACTATTATTATTATTCCCATTTTACAGATGAGGAAGCTAGGGGATGGGGAAATGAAACAATTTGCTAAAGATCGCAAACAGTGGAATCTTTAGTCTATCTGAAATTAATTGATAGAGTGTGAGATAATTTTTCTTTCTCCATACGCGTAGCTGGTTGTCATGGCACCATTTATTAAATAGCCCGTTCTTTATCAACTGATTTATAATGCCATATCTGTCATATTTCAAGTTCCCATAAATGTGAAGGTCTATTTCTGGGCTATTTTGTTAAATTAGTCCCTTGGTGAATGCCATACTATTTTAATCACAAGAGCTTTTTCCTAAGTGTTGATATTTGGTATGGTATATCAATTTTTCATCTTTTTCTTTTTATTCTTTGACTTCAAAATTGTCTTGGTTATTTTGTGCTCTTACTCTTTCAAATGATCTTTAAGATCACTCCAACAAGTCTTTACAACCATGACTACGGTGTCCAATCCAGCTTGTTAGGTCTTCTTTTATGTCTTTTAAAAAAGCTTAAAAAACTTCTCCATAATGGATTTGCATCTCTTCTGTTGGATTTTTCAACAGATTTCATAGTCTCTTGCTATTGTAAATGCAATCCTCTTTCTTAAAATACATTTTCTATTTGGTTGTCCATAGTGAATATTTATTTGTTTGCATATTAGTCTTAGATATAATCACTTTATTCTTAGTGGTCCTAATAGTTTTCCTAAAAACTCTCTTGGATTTGGGGGAGTTGCTCTTGCCATATGCCATGGTCTCTTCTATGGGCCTTTGGCATTTGCTGCTCCCTTTCTCTATAAATCTCTCCCCCACTTTACCACTCCCAGCCAATAAGCCCTTTTCTTTCCCTTGGCCCATAAGCTCAATATTTATTTTGCTAAAAAATATATCCCAATCTCCCCGATATGGTCACCTTCATTAGCATTGGGGGTTTACCACAGAGGCTTAAGAAAGTAATATGTGTTAGTATAAACAAGATGGATAAATGAGTCTCAACCTAAACCAAACACAAGTACAACAAAACAAAAATTAATAAAATGGCTCCTTTAAACAACAAAGCAGCGAGTGACAATGATTTCAGGAAACATTTCATAATGGATTTTTAGAGATGATTGTAAGCCGCAACAAAATGAAGCCATAATCATCAGTTGTTTTAGTAGGTATCATATGACTATAAGACTGGGTTATTTTAAATGAGTCAGTTATTCATTTGACAGGATCACTGGTCTGGGAGAGTTGGATCTTGTTTGGGTATTTGAGGTTCAAGACATCAAGAAGGACCTTTAATGTTTCTATTCACTGCTTTAGTTGACCATTTTGATCATTTTCATGATAACCAACACCTAGCACACATTTTACACTGACTATCACTTGTTAAATAATAAACTCAAATTTAGATTTGTGTATCCCTGGATAAGTGAACCTATCTGAGGAGTGATATCATGTGGGAGCGAAACTGTTCAGAGGCACTTTAATGAGACAGCTGATGGCTTCTTGCCTTAATGTGGGGTTGATTCAAAATTGACAGAACTGGGAAATATGTTGGCGTAGAGTCCAAGATTGAAAAAGAATGTCTGTGACTGTTGGCATGTGGAAGAAATTAATTGCATCTTGTCCAAGTGGAGGCCAACATGTAGAAAGAAGAGCCATCCAATTATGAGACCAGACATACTGTGACTAAGTTCCTTTGTAAAGTTGTGCATTCATGGGGCATGTTCAGGATGAGGCAGAAGCATTGCTTGTAGGTAAGATTGTGTGACATGTACTGTTCTTTTTAGCCATCACATTCCCTTCATTATGAGATTAGTACTGAGAGAAGAGAGGAAGATAAGCCTCGCCTCACTTCAGTCCTGGTTTCACAGGCCCATAGACTTCTGTGGCACTTGTTGCCTGCCTATGTAACAAATATCTGTCCCAGTGAAGGAGCTTCTATTTAGCATGCTTTTAGCAAATTTGTTTATACATGGCAAAGGATGAAATCAGCAGCCAGGTCCCAGGACCTGTGATCTCAGGTGTGTTGATCCTCAGTTTCCATGTGTAAAGAAATGAATAGTAACTGCCCATGGTGTTCCTGGGAGGGTACAGTGAGATTACGTATATAAAATCTATGGTGACAACAATTATGACAGCCATGAGATGCCAGAAATATTCTCATTGGTGCTTTTATTTGATAGTTAATAACTTGTTTCAAATTTTCAGAACTCCCAATAGCTACATAGATATGAAAATTATCAAAGAAACTCATAGCTTTATGTTGGGTATTTTATTTTTGTTTTAAGATTTTATTTATTTATTTGATAGAGAGAAACACAGCGAGAGAGGGAACACAAGCAGGGGGAGTGGGAGAGGGAGAAGCAGGCTTCCCGCGGAGCAGGGAGCCTGACGTGGGGCTCAATCCCAGGATCCTGGGATCATGACGGGAGCTGAAGGCAGATGCTTTACGACTGAGCCATCCAGGCGCCCCTATGTTGGGTATTTTCAAAGGTAAGATAGATGTCTGTTAAGTATTTTGTGTAGCTACAAGGGGACGAGATCCAGTGATTCCAGAACTTTACCCCATGTATAAATATCAAATAGCTATGAAAAGGGAACTGCCAACCTGCTAGTGGCTCCCCAAGTCCCCAAAATTCATGGGTCCTGAAATGCGTCAGTCTTCCTACTGTCCCCAGGCCTTAGAATAGGTCCCTTCAGAGGCGCAATAGGTACCCCCCAAACCCGACCTCTGCAGTTGTCCACATGTCCCCATCCTCATCCCGTAGCAGACACGGCTACGGCTTGTGTGTCTGCTCCGTTGCAACCCTTGCCTTTGTTGAGGTGGCTGGAAAATGTCATGGCGGTTCCTAGGTGAGAGGAAGGGCAGAAATATCTACTGTTCTATTTGTAGCCACTTTCACGCACACACCGCAGACCTGTATGGAGATGACCAGAGCATTAGTTGGGATTTGACCAAGGCAAATTTCTCTTTCAACACGCTCATGACCGTGTTCAGGGGCTCGTATTCTATTTCAGAATTGGAAATGATAAACTACGAGTCTCAATTTAATTCAACATTCAAACATTTATGAAGTGTTTACCATGCTCTAGGTTCTGTGCTGAATTTGGGGTAAAAAAAACACACCAAGATTTCTACCAATCAGAATCTGGTGGAGGGGCAGACACACACACACGCTACACTATCACACATATACCATACACAAGCTTGGCCACACACGTCCCCACACACCATACACGCACATGTCACACACTCCCACACACTCTCCCCCCACACCACACACACACCCCTTCCACACACACCATACATATACACACCCCCTCCATACATACAGCACATGCATACATACAGTGCACACACACATATATGCATCCCACACATAGAGTAAGAAAGTTCAAGAAGACAAAGTCAGTGTGAGAGATTATGAGGACCTAGGCTAAAGGTAGTGGAGCTAGAGGGAAGGCAAGTAATAGTCATGTTATAATTATACTATGTGTATCATCACATTCAATAATAGTTACCCAAGGTCACCTGTACAGAAATAAAAGAAAACAATGGGCATTGGGAGTCTATGAGTAAGAATGGTCCAGACAAGGAGTGGGGTGGTGTTATTGGACCAGGAAGGGGGACTATCTCCTTGCTGCTAAGTAATCATAACTACTGTCAGCCCTCAACATGGCTGCCAATCCAGTGAAGGCTTTTAATGGGCAAAGCCTCCATTCCTCAGATCTACCCTGAATTCACTCACCTATCTGCTAGGTTAACCCACAGGAAAAAGGGAGGGTTGGAATTGGGCTGTCAGTCATAAGTTCTTGGCCTGCAGTTGAGTCAATAAAAATAATCACAGCTATTTTATTTTATTTTTTTTCTTTTCGAAGATTTTATTTATTTATTTGACAGAGAGAGAGAGGAAGCACAAGCAGGGGGAGCGACAGTCAAAGGGTGAGGGAGAAGCAGGCTCCCCGCTGAGCAAGGAGCCCGACGAGGGGCTCAGTCCCAGGACTCTGGGATCATGACCCAAGCCGAAGGCAGACGCTGGACCGACTGAGCCACCCAGGCGCCCTGATCACCGTTATTTTAACAGTGATAGCACACGGGATTGTGATGAGAAAAGGGCACCCAAGGGAGAAATGCCAGCGCTCTGAGTAACCAGGGAAAGAATGTTTCCCTGAAAATTTTTTATTTTATTTTATTTTACCTTATTTTATTTTATTTATTTTTTTAAGAGAGAGAGAGAGAGAGAGAGAGCACGAGCAGGAGATGGGCAGGGGAGAGAGGGAGAGAGAATCTTTTTTTTTTTTTAAGATTTTATTTATTTATTTGACAGAGAGAGAGAGAGAGAAAGAGAGAGAGCACCCAAGCAGGGGGAGTGGCAGGCAGAGAGAGAAGCAGACTCCCTGCTGAGCAGGGAGCCCGATGCGGGGCTAGATCCCAGGACCCTGGGATCATGACCTGAGCTGAAGGCAGACGCTTAACCACCTGAGCCACCCAGGTGCCCTGAAAGGGAGAGAGAATCTTAAGCAGGCTCCATGCCAGTGTGGAGCCTGACATGGACCTCGATCTCATGATTATGAGATCATGACCTGAGCCAAAATCAAGTCAGACACTTAACCAGCTGAGCCACCCAGGTGTCTCCTGAAAATTATTTTATATCAGAGCTGAAAATAATTTTAGAGGATGAAGTGCTGGGAAAGTTACAGGAGAACATGACCTGTCTCAAGCTGATGTAGGGAGAATGGGGCAAATGCAGGTAGAGGAGCTGTGGGAGTAGCTGGAACAAGAACAGGGTGCAGCCACGATTGATCATGTTTATGCAAGATGACCATGCTGTGGTCACAGTGACAAAGAGGGCACATTTGGCCTTCATCATTTTCTCCCCAACTGCTAGCATGGGGCCTGTGCATAATAAAGGATTATTGTAGGGAAATACCTGCAGGGATGCAGCCTGGCACAGCGTCTTCTTTGACTCTCAGCTTTGCGGGGGGGCGGCTGGCATCGAGTGGAGTTGGGATGGCTCTAAACCTCATGCTTCTTCCATGCTGGCGTTTATCCCTCTCTTCTCCAAATCCAAGGGGAAATCTCATCTTCCTCTGCAATTAGTTCCACTCGATCTTGTGGCTTCTTTGCCGCTGGTGATGCTGAATGCCCTGAGGGGCTTCTCTGCAAGTCTGCCAGGACTCATCCCCAAGTTCTCAGTGGTGGCTAAATCAAGATTTAAACTCAAGTCTGTTGACTCAGACCTTTCTACTCCTTCCTTTGGGCCATCACCTTCCCTGGAGCAAGGAAGGAAGGAGCATTTGAGCCATAGTCATCCCAACTTTGATAGAAAATGTGGCTTCACTCTGGAAAACAGTATGGAGGTCCCTCAAAAAAAGTTAAAAATAGAACTACCTTATGATCCAGCAATTGCCCTACTGGGTATTTACCCGAAGAATACAAAAATACTAATTTGAAGGGATACATGCACCCTGATGTTTATAGCAGCATTATCAACAATAGCCAAATTATGGAAAGAACCCAAATGTCCATTGACTGATGAGTGGATAAAGAAGATGTGATATATATATGTATATACATATATTTATATATATACATATATATATAAAATAGAATATTACTCAGCCATAAAAAAGAATGAAACCTTGCCATTTGCAACAACATGGATAGAGCTAGAGAATATAATGCTAAGTGAAATATGTCAGTCAGAGAAAGACAAATACCATATGATTTCACTCATATGTGGAATTTAAGAAACAAAACAAATGATCATAAGGGAAACAAGAGAGAGGCAAACCAAGAAATATATTCTTTTTAAAAAATTTTTAATTGTTATGTTAATCACCATACATAACATCATTAGTTTTTGATGTCGTGTTCCATGATTCATTGTTTGCGCATGACACCCAGTGCCCCACGCAGAACGTGCCCTCCTCAATACCCATCACCAGGCCAACCCATCCCCCGACCCCCCTCCCCTCTAGAAACTTCAGTTTGT
Source organism: Callorhinus ursinus (assembly GCF_003265705.2). NCBI lineage: Eukaryota > Metazoa > Chordata > Mammalia > Carnivora > Otariidae > Callorhinus > Callorhinus ursinus. Next base: position 29,688,326 of record NW_027397082.1, read on the forward strand.
TCAAGAAATAGATTCTTAACTATAGAGAACAAACTCATGGTTACCAGAGGGGAGGGAATGAGGTGATGGGGATTAAGGAGTGCACTTGTGGTGATGAGCACCGGGTGTTGTATGGAAATGTTAAATCGCTAAATTGTACACCTGACACTAATATTACACTGTATGTTAACTAACTGGAATTTAAATAGAGACTTAAAAACATAAAAAAGAAAGGAAAACGTGGCTTCACACATTCTCACCATCGACCATCTTCTCTTCTTTTTGGAGCCCGAAGTTCTTTTCTGAATATTTCAGCTAGATCCTAACAAAACTGGGGCCACAGGTTGTTTCGAGAGAATCTTGGGGCATTTTCTCCTGCCAGAACTCTAGTTTGGAGCTTAGCAATTCTATTTCTGATGACTGCATCCCACAGTTACTTCTCCTGTCGTAAAATGGAACTTTGGCAGGTGCATAAAAGAGGAGCTGCTTTACAACACACCCCATTCTTTTTTTTTCTTACCATCCCTGCATTCTCTTCCTAACCTCTCTTTTAAATCGTTTTTTTTTTTTTTTTAGCGGTTTATAGTCTTTGTTTTTGATGTTCATCTTCAAAGGAGAATTGGCATACAGGGCTCTCTGGTTATTTCCTGATAGAATATCCACAATGCAGCAGATAGTCTTGTTCTTTTATTTTGGAAGCAGAAGCTCCCAGAGTTTTGTGCTTTTCACAGTGGTGTCAGGTCAAGCTTCATGGCCCAGGACCATTGGTAATGCACAGTGGGAGCAGAGCCTACCCTCCCCAAGCTCTGTATAAGTGGACTACTCACTTCACCAGTGTACCCACCACCCCCGATTCACCTTCCAGTTACCTAAAATTAACCTACTGACAAGGTCCTGGGGCAACAGTTTCGTTTGCTTCTTCAGGGCCAGATGTCATCAATGGGAGAGAATGGGACAGCTGAGGACCTGTTCATGGAGTGTCCTGGTACCCAGGATCTCCCAGAGGCACTAAGCCTTCCTTTCCGTCTGGAAGCTGGCCCTCAGTCTACTTGCACCCACTGTCCACTGCAGAGGGCACACAGGGTGGGATCCTGGCTCCAGCTTCTCTCTGGGGGGTGAGGGGTTTCCTTCAGCCTCAACAAAGGGCACCTTCTGCAGAATTGCCCAGATAGTGTTAGGGAGTGCCCTCTTTTTAAAGAAAAATGTGCTATTTTTCTGACACATTTCACCCATACAACTTTTTCCCTCTGGCATCCATCTGCCTAGATAGAGATCCTCTCACAGAGCTGAAAAGAATCCTGCCATTAAGGATTAACCATGAGTCTCGAGTGGGCACTGATGAAGACAGCAAAGAAAGGAGATTTGCATCTTTTGTTGTAGAGGATTGTAGAAAGAGGGGGCCATGAGGGAGGAGGGAAGCAGATGTGCACACTGACATTTGTTCCCTGGATTTGCCACAGACCACAGATATGCTGGAAAGCAGAGAGCAGGGAAGGGGACAGGGGCCTGCTTCTGCCCTGCTCTCTGCGTGGGGGGCAACTGCCATGCAAGGCAGAGTCAGCCAGAGAAGGATCTCGTTGGATTCTCTGCTCAAACTTGGGCTCCTGTTTGTGGGGGACACTGAGTCAAAAGCGAGGAGTCCTGCCATAGGGTTCATCATGATGGATAAACTGTTACACCACCTTCTGGCACAGGTGAGACAGAGCATGAGGCAGTATCATGGGGCTGTTTTGTGTTCAGCTGATTCAGCGGAGGGAATGCTGGGCCCGACTGAGCTGAGGAAGGATAGACTTCCATGTGCAGCTGGTTCCTAGTATTGGGTCAACATGTTTCACACACTAGAGATGTTGCTTGGCACCTGAGCATATGTTGTGGAACTCATTGCCTTTCATCCACTGCTATAAGACTATGTGATTCCTCTCCGCATCCATCCAGAGACTATAGTGGAGAGAAGTCAGGGAAGGATGGTGGGAATAAGAGAGATTGAACAGTTACCCTCAGAAGGCATTATTGCTCTGAGGGAGGCTGACACTCTGGAGTAAAAAAAAATGGGCACCTTCTGACTGATGAACCAGGGCTGTAACTTACAGGCCCTTCTATGCTTTACATAGTACCAGTTTATTTTGTCTATTTTCTCTAACATTTTAAGAAAACAGCAAAGGACAAACTAAAGAAATGCCAATTGTTAGAAACTTTCCAGAAGCTTCTTTTGACAGATTCCCTCTTTGTCTCTCCAACAATCCTTCCTGGAGGAGGAAGAAATAATCTCAGAGTCACCTTAAGGGCTCTGGTGGAGCCAGACATACTAGTGGGCCGTGTCCTTGGGACGTGAACAGCCATGCTCGTTTGCTCATTCATGTGGTCGACACCTCCTGCTTCCTCCTTCCTGGGGCAGAACACGAGGGCCGTATAGTGACCTTTTCTCTTTCTGTCTCCCATCATCTGCTCACATAACAGATGTGATAACCAGACCCAAAGCCTGTAGCCCCAGATCAAGCCTGACTGCCTGATGTCTGTCTTTGTCCCTTCCTCTGCTCTGGGCCTGGAGTGACGGGAGGTCAGGGAATGTGTCTGAAACTGATGGGATGGGGCAGTATGAGCCTTGGTTGCTGCTCTGGAAATAGGAAGAAAAGAGACATAGATATGGTGGGTTCTGACCCCCTGGTTCCCGAAATTTCCACAAGGATCTGCAGCTTATTGATTCCCTTAATTACTAAGATCTGTACAGGGTCTGCCTCGTCTACTCAGTGCCAGAAACAGTTATTGATTCCTTAGCATTCCCCACACAGTACATGTTAACAACATCAAGATAAATGAGATTCATTCCCTGTTTTCAAGATGCTTGCAGTCAAGTGTGGAGAACAAAAGCTGCAGTCTCTTAGTTAGTGCCCCTACAAAGCACATTACAGTTGTAGAAGAAGGAAATGATCAGCTCTAGAGAGGGATAACTTAATACGTTAATATAAAAAATTTAGGTAGGTGGTTGGGTGGCCAGGGTCCTTCATCATAAAATTTTTCATACATTTATTTTTTTGGGCATTTAAAATCAGAATATTTTTAATGTATAAAAACATAATAAAATCCCACAGCCCTTAGACACTGTGGCTGTTTTATATTCATAAATATGCTCAGAATAATACATTTATGATGCCAAAAGAGAGACATGCTGAATTTATTGAGTGAACTAAAGAGAAAGAGAAGTTTCTTAGGGTATTTTTTTTAAACCACCTGGCATTAAGTGCTATGCATGCCAAATACTAGGAAGCTGAATAAAATGAATAGTTTTGACCAAAAATACCTTTTTGATTTTGTATTTGGTATATCTCATTTTTTTTGGATTGGGTGTATTTTATTTATCCAAAAATTGTTTTTATGATTTTAAAAGTGGATGAGGAAACGATGTAAAAAATAGCTACTCCTCACTGAGGACTGACCTCTGTGTTAAGTGCTCATTCTGGGAACAGGAAACCCTTGAAGAGAGACTTGAGAATGAGTAGAAGTGTTTCTGATGCAAAGGGAGTGGGGGGGTGGAGGGTGGCATGGCATCACACAGGGGGCATGTCAGCCCTTGTTCTCTTGTCTTCAGGGATAAGAGGGGAAGCATCTGGCAAGGCTGGGGGAAAGGAGTGATGAATTTCTGTCAGCTGCATTATGGGGAGGGGGTCTCCAAGTCTGAGGAAGGTGCACCAAGAATCAGGCACACCAAAACTGATCTGCATGGCCAATGGTCACAGCAAAGCCAGGCTTGTACCCCGAGGGAGGGCAATCTTAAAGCCAGGTGGTTTTAAATCATTTCCTAATCCAAGGGCAGTACAGTTCAGGGAAGTTCAACAGAAAGTGACAGGAGTAATACAGAAGCGCGCAAATGCAACCTGCACATAACAGCTTTACTCAGCCCCTGCCATTTAGGAGATGAGCATCCTGAAGGAGAAGGAGCACGGCATCTCAGTAAGAACTTGTGGTTCAGTGTGACCAGAGAGGGTTCTAGACAGTAAGAGGTGGTGGTAGTGAGGGAGGAGCAGGGCCACATGAAGAGCTTAAAGCGTAAGGAACTTGAATTGTTCTTTTTGCTGTAGACAATAGGAGCCTGACAGATTTTTAGCAGGGGGGCTTTGTTTCTGCTTTAGAAACAAAGGGAAAGGCTCAAAAATCCTGGAATTATGATATCAGAGCTGGAAGTGGTATCAGCCTTCATTGAATCCTAATGCTCTCCTTGTATAATAAGCAATTTGTTAACATAATCAAACCCTTTATTTAAAAGCAAAAACAAATAAAACGAAACAAAGCCAAACAATACAACCACAAAACCCTTCCTGTTACTTGACCATGGGTCAACATCCTATTTCGAACAGACGCATCTTAATTATTGGCGGCACGGCTTTTTGATTCTATCTCTATAGCAGGCCTGAGTCCTTAGCATTAAAGAATCCTAGAATGGTAAGCCGATGTCCCATTTTTCCTTTATCCCTTAGGCTGTACTGACCCAAGGCAGAAATGTGATATTGGTGACATTTATTTTTTACTCTTTCACTCTCCTTCAAGAAAATATGAATTAAATAACATTATTTAATTATGAAAGAAAGTTTTAATAAAAACAAATTTAAAATGTTTACATAGAATGAAAATGACTAAGACTTACGGGTAACTGGTCTAATCTCTTAAATTAAAATATTTCCCCAAATAAGACCTAGAGTGGTTGTATGACTTCACTGAACCCACACAGCTAGCTAGTGTCAGAGCTAAGACCAGAGAACACAGTTCCTAATGTTCTTTCTCTTTCACCATGTATACTGGTCTATCCATCATTACTTCTTTACTTTGGTATTGATTAGAGAGTATTCCTGTTAGCCACTGTTGCCTAGTAACTTAGTGACTTAAAACAAAGTCTCAAAGTCTGGGTCACATGACCACACACTAGCTCAAAGGAGCCTTGTCCCTTCCTTGGTGGGAGGTAGGCTGAAGGGGCTGAATTTATCTGAAAGCTCAACTGGGCCAGACATCCAGGATGGCTCACTTGCCTGGTTGAGAGCTGGTGTTGGGATTGTTGGTTGGAGCTCTTAAACATAGACTCTTCGTGTGGCCTATATGTCTCATAGCACTGCAAATGGGGTCTGATAATGAGAGTTCCAAGGGACCTACACAGTAGCTGCAGGGTTCTTTATGACCTAGCCTTGAAGTCCCAGTCGTTGCCTTCTGCCATGTTGTTTATTGGTCAGGCAAATCACCCAGACCAGCCCAGATCCAAGGGGAAGGTAATCAGAGCCCACTTCTCAGTCGGAGTGAATCAAAGGAATTGTGGCTATCTTTAATCTGCCACAGGGAATGTACAGTGATTATACTGAACAGCTGAATTCGAGAACCATGGCAGTGAGGGCATAGGACAACAGAAATGGTTTGAATTAAGTCAGCAGAAGGGTTGTGTCATAGTTTTAGGCACTAAGTATATGAGAACCCAGTCTCTATCTTTCAACACTCATATTTTAATAGGACACAGACATTAAGCAGATAGTCACTCAGATTTTCAGTGTTATAACAGAACAACAGAAGTACGTATTGATTCATGAGTGCATCTACCCATCCATCCATCTGCCCATCCTTTATTGAGGTCCTAGAGCTAAGATCACTGGGGTCAGTGAGCTTATATTCTTATGGAGGAGAGATAGACCACACCACACCACAAGCAGAGAAGAACCATTGCGGGCAGTGATAAAAAAAAATGAGCTGGGGAAATAGAGTGAGAGGCTGGGAGGGGGGTTAGGTAGAGTGATTAGGGAAATTCTTTTAGAGTACAGGAGAGAGAAACTCTTACCTGAAGGATGATAAGGGCTCAACCATGTAAAGATCTGGGAAAAAAACCTTCTAGGCAGAGAAGACTAAAAATAGAGGCCCCGAGGCATGAATGGTGTTGGGGTGTTCAAGGAACAGAAGGAGGGGCTGGAGCTCTGTGACTGGGGCATAAGAGAGGGTGTGATGTGAGGCCAGAGAGGGCCTGCCTCAGTGTTGGAGTGCAGAGGGCTCTCCTTGGGAGGCACTGCTCCTCACAGAGCAGGTGGTTTGTGAGTTGAGTCTTGAAGGATAAAAACTGCACTTGGGTCAGGTGGGTTTATGATGATGTGGGGTCACGGAAGGCTCAGGTTGGAGGCAAGGAAGGATAATAATAAAGACTACTAATATTTATTTTTTCCCTAATTATGTTCCACACAAAATGCTGCAGCCTTTGTCCCATTGAAACCTTATAATCTCTTTATTAGATGGGTCCTGTTATCCTTATTTTACCAAAGACTAAATAAAGGTCAGTGGTCAGATTTGGGGTTTGTTAACTTCGAGGTACTCATAGGAGGCCTTTAGGTGGAGATACATAAATAAATCATTGGAATTGCAGCTTGCTCATATCAGGCACTGGGTAAATCAGTGTTGAATAATATAGGGGTGATATATGGAGTTGGAAGTAAACCTTCAATGGGTGGTACTGACCTTGAGAGGGTAGATGAGTGCCTATTTTGCAGCTTCATGAGCACCAAGATGGCGTTGCTGATATGCTAATTAAAATCTGCTTTACTTTCCAATAATGACTTTTTATGATCACTGTGGTGGCCATGTGTCCTTTCTGGTCAATAAGTCTCTGAACCCCATTCCTGTGTTTAGGCAGAGCCTTTGTGCCTTTATGAGCAGAGCCTACCTCCCACCAAGGAAGGGACAAGGCTCCTTTGAGCTAGTGTGTGGTCATGTGACCCAGACTTTGAGAACTAGATGCACCTGCCTGAGCTTTCAAACAGAAGCTGGGCCATGCAGCATCTATTATGACATCTAAGGTGTCATTAGAGGGACTGGATGTGGTGTGCCAAGGTTGCCCGGACAGAAGTTCCAGGCAGGATCTAGTAACCAGGGTTGGGGCCCTGGGGGTCTGAGGTACAGATCTGAGCCCAGTAATGTCCCTCTGGTCTATTCAAGTTTTCTCATTTTGGCTTAATTTTGTTTATATTTCCTTTCTTAAAAAAATTGCCCAGTTCACTTACATAATTATATTTATTGTGTAGAGTTGAACATGGTCCTCTCTTATAATTATTTAGTCGCCACCGTGTCTGTGTTTATATATCCTTTGGTATTCCTTTTGTTTTACATTCATAAAGGGATGTATTTTATTGAAAGATACTTATCAAATATAACATATGAAAAATTAAGAATGAAAAAATATGAATTTTGTAAAACTTAGGTGTAAGAAAATGTGACATATATGTACATTTTTTTCTCCAAGTGGTTAAATTATTGTTTTTTTAAAAAATGTCTTCTTATATCTCACTAGATAATTCAAATTTTGTGTAATGAGACCATATTTCCTTTGTACTCAGAAAAAAACAAGATGTTATATGAAAAACAAACTGTGATCACATATCAATGAAAAGTTATTCTGAAAGTTATATTTAGGCAAGTATTTTATGTAAATATAACAAGCATCAGATACCCATCCTCATGTATCTTTAAAAACTTTTCCAATGAAAAAAATATTTTTAATGATGCCAGATTCCCCACTGCTTTCCTTGACCAAACTCCATAGGTTTTGGTATGAGGTATCCTAATTGTTACTAGGTTTCAATTTTGTTTCTATGTTTAACTCCAGATTTATTTGAATGTCAAGGTGCTTGCAGTTGTTGGCTCTCATTTTGTTATTAATTTCTGGTTTTATTGCATTGTGGTTACAGAAAGTAGCCTGAAAGATTTTAGTTTTAAGCTTTTTTTCTTTTTTGGCCTAGAACATGATCAACTTTGTCAGTGTTCCAAAGATATATAATGAAATATATACTATCTGTCTGGGTATAGTAACACACACATATATATGCACATAAACACATTGTCACGCGCATATATCTATATATCTGGTCTGCTGGTTAGCTGTATTTGCCAAGTCCTGGAGTCATTTCAACGCAAGTTTTTGAGGCAGACTTGTCCATTTCATTCTCAGCTCTGTCCCAAATACCTAAAAGGACCTCCTTCACACAGGAATTAAATAAGTATCTGTTGAATGAATTAAAAAATTCTTACACCCTTAGTTTTCTTTCTATATGAGACATCATTTTCAAAGTTGTACCAAACTCTTCTGTTTTGGCCATGTAGTTTTGTTAAATTTGTCTATTTAAAATATATTCTAGTATTTTTTTTTTAAGATTTATTTATTTTTCTTAGAGATTGAGAGAGAGCACGAGCCGGAGGGGCAGAGGGAGAGGGAGAGAGAATCTCAAGCTGACTCCGCACTGAGAGCCCAACTTGGTGCTCAGTCTTAGGACCCTGAGATCACGACCTGAGCCAAAACCAAGAGTGAGATGCTTAACAGACTGTGCCATCCAGGTGCCCCTCTAGTAAGTTATTCTTGAAGATTTTGGGTGCCTAAAGATTTGCGATGTTTATATTGGTATTCATTTCAAGAGTACTTATTAAATACTTGTTATGTCCTAGCCACTGTGCTAAGCCCTAGAAATAGAATGGCAAATTAAAAAAAAACTAAGCTTCCTGCATTTCATGATTCATTCATGTATAGCTATGGAAACAAATAACCAAGTAAATAAATAAGTAAATATTAATTTAAAAGAATTTTGATTGTTCTATGAAGGAAGCAAAGGAGCACATGTTAAAAATGGTGAGGAGAGAAGGATTATCGATGGGATGGAGTTGTCCTCCCTGGGTGGGGACATTGACTCGGAGGCCAAAGGACAAAGTGAGTCAGCCCCACGAAAGCTGGAGGGATGGTCTGCCAGGCAGGGAACAGTACCTTCTATTAATATGAAATCACTTCTCTCTCATGTGTTTCACTTTGAGTTCAGTATTGATGCTTCCTTTTTTTTTTTTTTTTTGGTACTTACACGATACACATATTAATCCATACAATCATACAACCCATATAATTAGGTGAATATTTTTATATCATTATTATTGGTCTTATTAACAAAATAATCTTGGATTCTGTCACACCTCCCCACAGCCCATCTGTAATTTTTTTGATTTGTAGTACAGGAGTTTAATCCATTCCCATTTTTAGTAATCTGATAGCTTTGGTTTCTTTCCTAGATGTTTTTGGATATTACCCTTTAGTTTTCAACATTGCTTGTTGCAAGTTTTATATTGGGGCATTATTTATCTCTTGTTCTTGGATGGTCCTCTTAGAGAGCAGTCTAGTTTCTGTGTTAATCCACTTAATTATCTTTGAATTTCTCTGAGGATACTAATTGAAATCATTCCTCCTCCCAGCTTTATTGAGATATAATTGACAAGTAAAAATTGTGTATACTGAAGGTGTACAACATGTTTTGATATGTATATACACTGAAATAATTACCACAACCAAACTAAGATACCTTTTACCTCATATAGCATAGCTACCTTTTTTTTGTGAGAACAATTAAGATGTAGTCTCAACAGATTTCTAGTATACAATACAGAATTACTAACTATAGCCACCACACTGTACATTAGATTCCCGAGAGCTTGTCCATCTTCCATAACTGAAACTTTGTACCCTTTGACCAACATTTCTACGTTCTTTGTTTCCTGCAATAACTGTTTCCTCAAGGGCAAAATATTCTACTGATCCAGCTTGTTGTATCTAATTCATGGAGCTGGTTTTCCTTAAGTTTGGGGTGAATATTTAGCATTCGCACTTATAAAGAAAGTTCTAGATTAGACACTGGGTTGTACATTATTGTACCAGCTGTGATGGTCAGAGTTCAGTTTCCCCTGCCACGTTCTCCATCCTGCCCCCTACCGAGGGTCATTCTTCCCTGGCAGGAAGGCGATGTGCAAAGAATAGGCAGGTGAGCTGCCCCCTCACCCCCCACCCCCAGCCCTGCTCTCCCCATTGGGGTGGTAGAGAAGGTGTTGGCCTGGGGTCAGAGTGCATTAGGAAATGTTAATACATACTACCCCCGATAGACAGTTCTTTTCCTTTTAACCTGTATCCATGAGGGCAGGGAGACACTCCTAGGCTACTGTCGTGCTGTTTTGCTTGGCCCAGTGCTCTTCTGGGACCCTTCCCTGGTGCTTCCCTCTTGACCCAGAGTCAGAAATTCCCTGGAGTTTTTGGTCCTCTGATGGGAACCTTTCCTGCTGCATGCTTTTAAACATTTGCTATTATTTTCATATTTTTTCATTATTTTTATATTTTTTCTGTTGTTTCAATGGGATGTGGGGAGGAAAGAGATAAATATGTGGCCTAACTTTTTAAAAAATTTTTTATTGTGATGTTAATTACCATACATTACATCATTAGTTCTTGATGTAGTGTTCCATGATTCATTGTTTGTGCATAACACCCAGTGCTCCATGCAGTACGTGCCCTCTTTAATACCCATCACCAGGCTAACCCATCCCCCCACCCCCCTCCCCTCTAGAACTCTCAGTTTGTTTTTCAGAGTCCATCGTCTCTCATGGTTCGTCTCCCCCTCTGACTTACTCCCCTTCATTCTTCCCCTCCTGCTACCTTCTTTTTCTTTTTTCTTAACATATGTTGCATTATTTGTTTCAGAAGTACGGATCTGTGATTCATCAGTCTTGCACAATTCACAGCGCTCACCATAGCACATACCCTACCCAATGTCTATCACCCAGCCACCCAATACCTCCCACCCCCCACCACTCCAGCAACACTCAGTTTGTTTCCTGAGATTAAGAATTCCTCCTATCAGTGAGGTCATAGGATACATGTCTTTCTCTGATTGACTTATTTCACTCAGCATAACACCTTCCAGTTCATCCATGTCGTTGCAAATGGCAAGATCTCATTCCTTTTGATGGCTGCATAATATTCCATTGTGTATATATATACCACTTCTTCTTTATCCATTCATCTGTCGATGGACATCTTGGCTCTTTCCACAGTTTGGCTATTGTGGACATTGCTGCTATAAACATTGGGGTGCACGTACCCCTTCGGATCCCTACATTTGTATCTTTGTGGTAAATACCCAGTAGTGCAATTGCTGGATCGTATGGTAGCTCTATTTTCAACTGTTTGAGGAACCTCCATACTGTTTTCCAGAGTGGTTGCACCAGCTTGAATTCCCACCAAAGTGTAGGAGGGTTCCCCGCCAACATCTGTCATTTCCTGACCTGTTAATTTTAGCCATTCTGACTGGTGGTATCTCATCGTGGTTTTGATTTGGATTTCCCTGATGCTGAGTGATGTTGAGCACTTTTTCATGTGCCTGTTGGCCATTTGGATGTCTTCTTTGGAAAAATGTCTGTTCATGTCTTCTGCCCATTTCTTGATTGGATTATTTGTTCTTTGGGTGTTGAGTTTGATAAGTTCTTTATAGATTTTGGATACTAGCCCTTTATCTGATATGTCATTTGCAAATATTTTCTCCCATTCTGTCGGTTGTCTTTTGGTTTTGTGGACTGTTTCTTTTGCTGTGCAAAAGCTTTTTATCTTGATGAAATCCCAATAGTTCATTTTTGCCCTTGCTTCCCTTGCCTTTGGCGATGTTTCTAGGAATGTGGCCTAACTTTTTAAAAGAAAATATGTGGCCTAATTTGCCACCCAGGTCAGAAATCTGCATATAGAATTTTGCATATTGGCTGGTAATATAGCAACAGACACTGATTTGCACCGTTTCCTTTTTCAGTTTGCTTGCCCCAACAGGAAGGCCAAGGCAGAGACTCTTGAGTTGGAATTAAAAAAATCAATGAGACTTAAAGAATGCAGATTTAAGAGTTTGCTGGTTTTTAATTAATCTGTCACACGTGGTGTTTCAGGATTCCTACCCAAATAACTCATAAGAAAGTTATTTTCCGTGTTCAACACCAAGTCAGTTCTGCCATTTCACATTTGGTGTTTCCTCCCAGCCAATGTTTAACCAGGGCTGGTGGGGGCTGGTGAAGGTGGTGGGGGCTCGTGAAGGTGGTGGGAGACAGTCCTTTCCAGGAGAGCTGTGGGGCAGACAGGCAAGAATAAGAGCAAATAGAGGCATGCCCCCAGTTCTGAGGAAATACAACAGAGGGAGAGAAAAGGAAAGAGATCTCATGTGACTGGAACAGAAGGGGGAGTTGGGGGGGATGCCATTGAGCAAGCTGAGCGGGTGGATCCAGGTATTTAAGAGCCTTACTTGCTGAAATAGTTGGATTGTATTTAACAGGCAATGGAGAATCAATCATGTAAAGCTTTCAGGAGAGCAACAGTATGATTACAGAGGTGTATCTGGAGCCAGTATATGCCATGAAGAATAGACACTGACTATTTGTGACAAATATGGGAATGCAGGGGAGCCTGGGTGACTCAGTTGGTTAAGCATCTGCCTTTGGCTGGTCATGATCCCAGGGTTCTGGGACTGAACCCTGTGTCTGGCTTCTTGCTCAGGGGGGAGTCTGCTTCTCCCTTTCCCTCTGCCCCTCCCCACTACTTGTGCTCTCTCTCTCTCAAATAAATAAATAAAATCTTTAAAAAAAATATGGGAATGCACTTCCGGGGTGTTGGCAGGCAGCACTACTCAGACAAGTTGACTGACAGGAGCGATCCTACTGTTAGGGGCCTCAGCATGAGAGTAGAGCATGTCTGGACCCCTTTCTCAGTGCTGGGCTTAGGCTGATACAAGAGTACAGGGCAAGATGGGCTCCAGCCTAGAAGAGCCTGGTCAGGTTCCCCACAAAAAGAGCTTGCCTGTGCACATGAAGATGAGTGCTGGATGAGGGGAGCACTCCATGGGGGAGCCAGGAATACCCCGGGACAGTGGTCAGTGCTGACAGGGAGCATCAGAGCTCTGGCACCATGGTGATTCAGGGCCCAGCATGATGGAAGTGGTTGAGGTCTCTGGGATCAGAGGTGGTGTTGACAAGGATGGAGAAAAGAGGACAAGGGACACACTTGTGGGAAAAGATACTGAGTTGAGTTGGGGGCATGTGGAATTGGAGGTGCTTGTAGAGCCCCCATCACTAAAGCTCAGTAGGCAAGTGGGGACATCCAATTAAGATCCTTGGGCTCTGGATCCTTGAAGAGAAGTTAGGAATTGAGTCATTGCCTAAGAGATGGTTATGGTGGTGATGGGAATTGGTGAGTTTGCTCAGGTTGAAGCAAAGAAAGCACACCAAGGAAAATCATGGTCAAGGCGAGTACGGTAAGGATCTACTGCATCTTTGAAGTATTTCTTTATCTATAAAGAGCATTTTTATTTCGTGTGCAATGAGAATTCCAGCATTTTATTATTAGTAGTATTTAAAATAAATGACTCAGAGGGAATTCTGGCCCAGCACGAGAACTGCTAAATGGGCAAGGCTTGTTGTCTGTCTTTCTGAATTCTTGTGGTACAATTGGGCCATTTACTCTGTTCCGGGCGCTCTGTGTTTCCTCCTTTCCGGATTAGACCTATTTGCTAGGGAAAACAATCCATTTCTCAGGGCTTCAGTTTTATGTACAGTTGATCTATTACTTTATTTCTCTAATCTTTTTCCCACAGCAAATAGTTTTTATTACCTGGAGCTAAAAACAACCTACAGATACTGAAGCACAAGTTAAGGAAAATCATCTATGATTCCAGTGGGAGGAGTGGGAAACAAATAGTCCACCTACTTGCTTGGAAGAACATGTGGCCTAAACAGCTATTTGATTTTTGTATTCACTTTTCCACTAGTTGTATTGACCTTATGTTTTTTATTACACTGTAAACTCTTTACCATATTGAAAATTGAGGAACACATTTCTTCTCCTTGGTTCCATGCATCTGAAGGCCAATGGGTAGACAAGTGTTTAAGTGCCAATGGAAAATAGCTTTTCTGGAATATCAGGTTTGGTCCTCAGAGATTAAGAGCACTCCATGTGGTGAGCAATAAATCTGGATTCTGCTGTGTTTAATTAAGGTAATTTTCCTTCTTAGCTCCAGTTGGGGAGATGAGATTCAATTTTATTGTATTTAAAAGAACATGTCCTTCCAAATATGCATGTCACCAGCATGGAATGCAACCACAGACTGGCTTCCTTCTACTTGAGGAAGAAGTTCTAGCCCCATCTTCTGCTCCTGTGTTTTTCAATTGCATGAATATGGTTTGTAAGGTGATGGAGTCCCACTATGTAGATTCCAGATGTCATAGGAAGAGCAAAAAAGGAAAGAAGTTGAGCCAGTGGAAGGGAGAGATGGTTACATGATGCTTTCTTGCCAGGTATAGTATCAGTGAATAAAGACTTTGATTACTGATAAAGACCAAGGTTCCATGCTCCTGCCCTCTTTTTGCAAATTAATCCATAACTGTTAGGGGAATCAGATAGTATTTCTTAACCAGTCCCTGGAAAAACTCTCTGAAAACAGCAATATTATCACCAAGTGAATAGGAAATTCTAGGACAAAAGAGAGCTAATAGCCATGTTAAACATGTCTGAACTTCCACCACAGTTTTCTTGTTAATGAGGTAGCCTGACCTATGCTTGGCTACATCCAGAAAAAGGAAATGCATTGTCTCAAAGGGAAGCCCATTCCACCTCTGGAGAATTCAGGCTGTTGAAAGTATCTTGCTTATATTGTTGTGACAAGTTCCTCCTCTCTGAATCTTTTCCCCTTTTGTTCTAGTTTGTTCTTTTAGAGGAACACAAAGCAAGTAGAATGTTCCTTCTTATTTCTTGTCTAAAGTGATAAATACTTGTCCTTGTCCTTAAGAATATCATAATTGAGTGGAGAGAGGGAGAAAAACCACCAGCTCCCCAAGGTTAGGGTCACATCTTATTCATCTGTATTTTTAGTGACTGGTATGGCAGGTGGCATAAAGTAGGCAGTGATATTTTTGATATATCTATAAAATATAAAAAATATTTTTGATCTTGTATTTAATAACATTAATAAATATTTGACAATCGGAGAAAAGCAACATTGATCTGGTACACAGAACAACAAAATTGCTTTTCTCTGATTATTATGTCCCACGTCAAACCCTGGGACTTTCTGTGTCATGTTGGGTGGAAACTGGAGTTCTAGCTCCTTTGCTGCTCTCCTACCTGGCTTACAATGTCCAAGCTCCGCAAGGTGTCAGTGCTCCATTCTGATCAGCCATGTCTACCCATGTGTCTGTGTAGTAGCTGCCTAAGGATCCCATCCCCGCTGGCCTGATTGCAGTTAGCCGGGCTGAGACTGAGACTAGGGAGCATTTGAATGTATGAGCACCTGTACAATGCATCCTACTACTGTGGGGTTAACATTTTTTGGATGCTCGCTCCACACTGCTACTGGAAATGGGAAGTGGTCTCTACTCTGTATGAATTCAGTCTGACTAGGGAGATAATACAGCTATGCCAGGAATCCCTAGACAGTTTTGGTGACAGAGGAGTGGTACAGATTGGCCCAAGAATAGAAAGGGAGAGTAATATGCAGTGTTAGTGTGCTGTCCAAGAGTCCTGGACATGGCTAGAGGCATTTCATACCAGAAGGGCTAGTTGATAAGACCACTGGCACATAGCTTTCCAGGGCTGGTTGGGGGAAGCCTCATGAAGAGGTGACACCTGAGCTAAGAGAGAATGACAGCAACGACCAGCTGGTCTGGGGTCATACAGGCAGGGGTCATGAACTGGACATGGTACTGGACTCACCAGGGAGGAGACAAAGACCAGCAGTCTCTAGACCCTCCACGTTTGTGACCTTTTCCTGTTACATAAGCAATCCAATGGCATTCTTCTTCTTTTTTTTAAAAGATTTTATTTATTTATTTGACAGAGAGAGACACAGTGAGAGAGGGAACACAAGCAGGGGGAGTGGGAGAGGGAGAAGCAGGCTTCCCGCGGAGCAAGGAGCCCGATGTGGGGCTCGATCCCAGGACCCTGGGATCTTGACCTGAGCCGAAGGCAGACGCTTAACGACTGAGCCACCCAGGCGCCCCTCCAATGGCATTCTTTATTGATTAGCTCCTAGATAGGGTGATCAGACTTAGCAAATGAAAATAAAAGACACCCAGTTAAGTTTGAATTTCAGATAAACAATAAATAATTTCTTGGTGTAAGTATGTCCTGCAAAAAAGAAAATATTAAAATTATCTGTTGTGCAAGCAAGTATAAAAATGGATAGAAGAAAGTAGAAAGAGAGAGAGGTCACAGACACCATCCTAGTTAGAGGGAGGTAACTAGGTGGAAACTTCTGGGTTGGTTGGCCTCATCTCAGCTTTGCAGAGACCAGTCTAACCCATGGCCAATGATGGACCCAGCCCAAAGTAGAGACAGGAGTTGCATGGGGGAGTGTGTGGATGACCAAGCCTGGTCCTTCCCCCTCCCAGGATCCACTAGAGAAATGAATGGTGGGGGAATCCCAGCTTCACCCCGGAGCCAGCACGGCCTGCCGCGGTGTGTCAGAACAGTTGTTCAGAGCCAGGCCTGGGGGCGGGGGGTGGGGTGGCCTGAGCTGGGTACCAGCAGGGTGCCTTGGGCAAGTGATTGAGCTGAGGACAGCAATCCCTCGATCCACCTGACGCAGATAAGAGAAGGCTAAATCCCCTAAGGATGTTGTGAGGATTAAATGAATTAATGTAGAGAAAGGCATTAATTAATTAAAAAATTATTATTATTTTTTAATATTTCTAAGAAAATAGAGTATCTGTTTGCTTCTTCAGTCAGACCATCTTGCAGATGACTTAAGACCAGGCAGCAAATTTTGAGGTGGAGCCATGATTATCAAAAGGGCTGCCCAGACCACAAAGCTGATTTATCTCAATCATAACAGCGGCAAATTCCTGTTATTGTAATGAATCACAGCATGTATGCACACAGATGCAGCGTGCTGGGCCTTGCAGCCAGGGCAACGAAAAGCAGACACTTGCAATATCCTAACGATGTGTGTAGCAACCAAACCTGTAGCCTGGTTACACAAAACAGGCCATAATGAAATCCAGTTTTTTAATGGAATATTTTCCCTACATGATAAGGTATTGCATATGGTTCTTTGCCCCCTTGTACAGCAGTTCCATCCAAAGCAAACATTTTAAAGATTTTAACTGAGGTTGGGAAACGAAAACTTGCCTCGGCATAAGAATGTCAAAGCCATCTGCTAGAAAATCACAGCTCTGCTGTATAAAATACGAAGATCTGTGTTGCTCAAAATAATTTAATCATAAAATACCATTTCCTGGAGCTGAACAGAAACGTTTCTACTTGGCACTAGAGTTTTCTGGAGAACGACACTATATATCTGCAGTGTGGTAATAGTGATTTTGAATTTCAAAGGGAAAACAAAGGAGGGATTTTGGAAAACAAACTTTGAAGGGATCATCATTTCAATTCTTTGCAGATGATTTTGGAAGTTTTTGTTAAAACAGCTTTGACAGAGATGGAGAAACATAGTCATCAGTTTGGAGGAAAAGAATCAAAATGTGCTGTTTGTATTTTATTTTGGACACATTTAATAAATAAGGACTTCTCTGTACCATGAAAACAAGATCCCAAATCACCAATGGGACAGGTGAGAGTCAAGAGTCAGGACCCGGCAGCACACGCAGCATTGTGTTCAAGTGACGAGGACCACATTTTGGAGAAGTTTCTCTGGAAGGAATTTTTATATATATCATATTATATACATATATTTCCCCAACAGGACCTTTTTCAGAGTGATTGTCTGGTTAGTTCTGGAAAATAGGTTCTGATATTGCTCTATTCATTGAATATAAGTTTGATCTTATTTTAGTATTAACTGACAATTATTTTCTTAGCTTTTTTGCACAAAATGGTGCTCAGTGAACTAATGGGGTTTTAATCATGATATATTCCTATATTTGAAAAACAGTTTATGCCATATATGCCAATTCTTTAGTAGTTATGAACTTAAATGCAAACTTTTCACTCTTTTAGACATAGAGCCACACAAATATTAATAAAATCAGTTGTGTGCATTAATCAATAATGAGCATATATTTTTTAAATGGGCCTCTGATTTCAAAATTAAAAAAACGTCAACATTGTATTAGGTATTCATTAATCTGAAGAGGGATAATCCGGGTAAGCAAATGTAACCAAGAGTCCCATCCCAGTCCCTTCCCTCCTCCTCCCTCCCCCCTCTTCCCTCCTCCCCTTTTCCCTCAGTGCGCACACCTGCCCTTTGGAGCAGCTTCTCGATAGATGCACACTCACACACCCAGCACACTCTATAACATGCACTTCACTTTCGTGCTTTTGGAAAAACGCCACACAATTTTGAGGATATTTTATATGAATTTTCCCTAATTATCAATTTCACAAAGCAGCACGTGTTTAGACCTCATTACTCTTACTATAATCTGGCTGGTGCCTGGTTAAATAACTTATCTAGTAGACATGGATTGAGAATTATTTCTATATTGTAACTACTTATATAGCGCTTTGGGATTTTCAAAGTGCTTTCACATAGGTAATCCTGTTTCATCTTATGGGAACTACTATTTGTCCATATCCTCATTTATACCAATAAGGAAACTGAGGAATAGAGATATTAAATAGTGTAATAGTGTAAATATAGTGTAAACATAATAGTATCATAGTGTAAAAATAACAGCTTTGCTTCTGATCCCATTCATTTGGCTGTCATATTGGACCAGGGATCCTCAGCCCAGACTACCCATCAGAATCACCTGGAGTTTTTAAAAAATCCCAATGCCCAGGCTGCACACCAGACCAAATAAATTACCATTTCTGGGGGTGGGACCGGGATCAGTATTTGCTGGATCTCCCTAGTGATTCCAATGTGCAGCCCAGGTTGAGAACTGGCTCTCTAGATCAAGTGCCTCCTCTCCCCAAATATTCATTGAACTGTTAATACATCCTTGATATTACTCTCTGTGCCAAATTGGGAACACATCCTGAGGACTAGGGCTCAGAACTGCATCCAAGATTTTATTGGCAGATACTCTTTCTGGCTATCACCTTCCATTTCTTCTTTGGTTTGCCTTTTATTATGATGCCAGATTTTCTAGTTGTCATTCTAAAAAAGGAGGAGGGTGGGGTAGGGGCAGGAATCTCTATTCCCATCATGAAAGTCAATGTCAGTCTTTCCTCTCCTGGTGACAAATCAATGCCTCATGTTTCTGGAAATATTGCAGCATTCCATTCAGATTTGAGTCTGGATAAGTCAAAGTGTTTCCTCAAAAGTCACCATTGGGATCAGCTCACAGACTCACTCATTCTGTTTACCGGTGCTGTTTCCTAAGCTATTTGACGTGTGTCATTCATTGGCTTTATCAGATGGGCTGCTGGTTGCTTCTCTGTTGTGGACTTGCTTCTCCAGGCACCAGGAGCTTTAGGTCTTCAGGCTGTGGTTTGCATGGATGTGTTGAGGCTGATCTCTCCACTGTAGCTGGCCTTTAACTGCACTCAAAACAACGCCTTTGCTCTTAGAACAGGAGACTTGGGCAACTCCTTCCGACAAAGACTCACTCTCCTCGGGTAAAGTGCAAAGCAAGCACACTGGGCAGTGCATCCCTCAGCTTATGGGTTCTCAACAATTGGTAAATTCACCCACAATGGCTGGAAACCCATGAGTTCAGTCCTGTAGCAATCTAAGGCCAGAGAAAAAGCAATCTTCTGGAAACATCCAAGAATACATCTTAGGGAATCTGGCTCTATCTTCATGTCCTGGATTATACAAGGGAACAATTTTCCATTGTGAACTAGAACTTGAGTATTGACCAATGGGTGTATTTTCTGGAACTGTGCCAATGTGTTCACTGAGCAGATTAAGATTCTGAGACCAAAGAGGTGATGTGACTGAAGAAAACTCTTTTCTTATTTTTTTAGTCTTATGCACAAAATGGTATCCAGTGAATCAGTAGGTTTATGATAGGTGACTTATACATATTAGCAAAAATGAACACATTTTTTTTCTTAGATCCATTCCAGTTATTCAGTTGCTATGGAATTAAAAGTAAATGTTTAGTCTTTGGAATAAGAAGAAAACCAAGTCAAAAGAATAGGGCCGGCACCAGATTTCAAGCCTTCTGGCCATTAGTCGAAGTTCTGAGTCATGCACTAATAATTTCATATAGCACCTAGAGAAAACTCTCTGTGCTTAACCCTGTCCACAGAACTACCACTTTCTGATTTTCACTGTTGATGAATAAATACCTGCAAGAGGAAATGCTGGGGCAGAGGGCATGAATGAGGTTTTGCTACATACAAATAGGAAGTGTGAACCAGTTTCCAGGTCCATCAGCAGTCAAGGGGAAGGGCAATCTCCATGAGCTATTATCCATGTTCAGACTATTGCATGTTCTTTAGCATGATAATTTCGTCAGTACTGTGTAGACTTGATGTGCTTTTTAAGTATGCACTGATTTTATTTATTTATTTATTTAAAGGTTTTATTCATTTATTTGAGAGAGAGCACAGGGGAGGGGAGAGGGGCAGAGGGAGAGGGAAAAGCAGGTTCCCCACTAAGCAGGGAGCTGGATGCGGCGCTCTATCTCAGGACCCTGTGACCATGACCGGAGCCGAAGGCAGACGCTTCACAGACTGAGCCACCCAGGTGCCCCGATATGCACTGATTTTATTACAAATGAACCTTGCCTTGGGGTGCCTGGGTGGCTCAGTTGGTGAGCTATGGAAACATTAAACATACACAGAAGTAGAACAGATAGTATAACGAAATCTCATTTATTCATCTCCCAGCTTCAATAATTATCAATACTCAGCGATTTCATTTCATCTACCCCTTCTTTTTTCCTTTCCTTTGAAGCAAATTCTAGATATTATGTCATCTCACCCACAAATACTTCAGTATGTATCTGCAACAGAAAATACTTTAAAAACACAATCACTATTATTTTCATATCTAGTACAACAATCATTAATATTTTAATAGATATTCACATAAAAATTTCCATCAAACTACCTTCTTACAGATGCTTTGCTGAATTCAAGGATGCAGAGAGGATCCCCACATTGCACTTAGGTGATGTGTTTCTCAGGTCTCTCAATCTGTAACAGTTCTCCCTCCCGTTCTCATGCATCTGTTTGTGGAAGGAACTGGGTCATGGGTCATGTCCTGTAGAGTGTATTATGTTCTGGATTGAACTGACTGCTCTCTCATTGCATAAGTTTTTTATCTTCTATGCTTCCTGCAAACCGGTGGTTATACCCAAGACTCAATTAAGCTCGTTATATTTTTTCTCTTTTTTGGCAAGAATACTTTATACGAATGCTTTGTACTTCCTATTGCATCATATTGGGAAGCAATCATGTCTGTTGATGTCACTTTTAATGGTATTAAGATTGATTGGTGAGTTCAAGTGTTGTGGGCCTAGGAGTCACCCAATAGTCTGCATTTCCATTGATAGTTTGCTCTAGGATTCAGAGCCAGTGTTGGATATAATGGTCAAAAGTAATAGGCTGGAGTCAGAAACTTGGTTCAAGTATTTCTTCTGCCAGTTACTTGTCCTGCCTGGACTAAGTTCCTTGATCTCTCAGGCTTTTTAAGACTTACTCAGTTTTGAGGAGCAGATAATCCATTTTGTGTGGGGGGCCGATGTTGGAGATGGGTGCATTCTCTGTGCAGGGCCTTGGCATGGTGTGGAAGAATAGTAGCTGTGATTTACTGTCATTGGTTTAAGCAGATGGAATGTGTTTAGATGACCTTAAAGGTCTTTCCAAATCTGAGGTCCTAGGGTGAATTATCATGCAGTTCTGATAACTGGGTGACCCGTGTATTCAGGGAAAATCTGTGGGTAAGAGAGCTCATCAACCAGTTGTAATAGCTCAATAGAGATGACAATTCTGCCAGATTAGGGTCCTGTAGGCAGGGCTGAGAGGTCTATAAATTCACATTTACTTTTCAAGTCTCAGTTTATAACAGCTCCCCAAATGTGTCACCAAGATGAAGATAGATTGTAATGACTATATTTTGGTACTTTCCTGAAATCAATGCTCAGTCATGTTACAGGCGAGACTCCATCTGGTTCCAATCAATGGCAGAGGGAGCACCATGTCTGGACAGAGGGGCTGAGTCTGTGTCTATTCAGGAAAAGCCGCATGGAGAGCTCCAGCTGAACAATTATGCAACAGATAATGGTATGGTGGGTGGTGTGGACCACCAGCTGGGCTGGTTCAGGTCCAAGATAGTCAGGTCACCCTGTAGGGCCATTCATTCACAAAAATTGTGAATACCTACTATGTGCCAGGCACGGTTCTAGGTGCTTGGGGTAGATCAATAAGCAAAACAAAGTTCCCTGTTCTCCTGGAGCTGATGTGTATTGTAATTGAGGCGTGTGTGAAGGGCAGCCAACAAATAACTAATATAATCCACAAATTATAGAGCAAGTCAGAAAGTGATATAAACTGTGGCGGACAAAGCATAGGGTAGACTAAAAGGGGTTTGTGGGGCCCTCAGAAGGGTGTGGATTGTGGTTTTAGGTGGGATGGTCTGGGCTGGGCGGCCTGGTTCACAAGAAGAGGATAATGATGGCTTCCTCATATCTCATACACTCAGTAAACTATTTGCTTAGGGCCAATTTTTGCCCCAAATGAAATTGCCATGCTCAGAAGATCGACTGCCCTCTAACATCGCTGCCCTGTATGCCCCAATCATAGGGCTTCCCACCCCTCTGCTATTTGCTCTCTGTGCCCTCTAGGTGGTCCTGGATTACCCTCCTCCCACCCCCAGGCTCATCTTTAGGCCAGAATTTCAGCTTCAGCTCCCTCTGGGGCTCACTGTGTTTCATTCATTCCCTCAAAGGCCCCTCCCCCCTCCTCCCCTAGTCCTATACGGTCTAGGAGATTTCCTGGCCCCACAACTTTGCCAGGACAATATTGCTTCCCAGAGAAGACTGCACTGGGAAGTTTTGGGCATTCTGGAAGAGCACTATGTCATCGTCACTGCCATTATCATCATCATGACCATCACCACCACCATCACCACCATCTTATCATCTCCAAGAGTTTGATCAAGGAGAATCTTGTGTAAGCCACACGTGGACTTGGTTAAAAAGTTCTACCGAGCCTGGCCTAATGGGCTGGGCTGGGCAAGGCTTTTGTTTGTCACAGGAAGACAACTTTGCAGGCCCTTGTTTAACCTGCTTTTCCCTCTTTAGAAAGAGAATTTCCACCAGATGAATCATGCCTAACATGCTTGCTGGAGCCAGAGACATTTGGCTTCCCAGGCTGTTTACCATAGCACAGACTTTGTCTTGTAAGTGTTCTTAGGAAATGACAACAGACAGAAAATTGTCATTGTTTTTGCTTAAAAAAAAGCGGAGGCCTGGAAATAAGCCAGTCCTGGGTAGAAGGGAGTTCCTATCTGCTGACCTATTCAGTGACACTTGGAACGACAACTTTGGGGCCACTGTAGTGACATGCCTTAGGTACAGGTGAGGCCTGCTTGCCAAAGCAGTGACAAGAGCACATTTCTGCATTCTGCAAGAGGTCCTAATCACTGCCCCAGCAGGTGGTTCTTATCACTTATTACCATCATAGGTGTGGCCCTCAAACTCAGAGCCCGTGTATAATAAGGACAAGAGTTGAGAGTTGTTACCTCACCTGCACATTTGAAATTCTGGCCTATTCAGAGCCAGGCAGGTGTTGCTTTACTTGTTCTGTTTTTGTTTTTTGGTTTTTTTTTCATGCAGTGTGGTTCAATGGACTCGTACTTATTTTAAACATTTTACTCTTGAGCAACTGAGGCTCTAAGGACACCTGTATTAATAGCATAAATGGTGCTATCTAACAAGCTGGATTCAGAGCCTGTGGAAGTGGAGGGGACCAAAAAGGTATTTCCCTCTACCCTCCCTAGTCTGTGTACGGAGGAGGAGAGCGAGGCCAGGGAGGTTGAGGAGGATTCTCCTGCACAGGCTGGCTGATGGCAAGCCTTAGACCTTGGGAAGCCTCTGCACCCAGGAGGGTGTTGCCCTTCCATTCTTTCTCTGATGGTTAGCTGCCCATGGCATGCTCTGGCTATCCGAGGAGAGTGCCCATTGCTGGCACACGAGGCAGTGATCAGTATGTGTTGGTATCTGACAGAATCAAGCAGGGCAGCTTTGTGCCGCGACTGTGCCAGTGGGCCCTGGCTCCCTCCCCCAGCTGACTTTCTCCCATCACCTCCTGGTTTGTGGATAGAAGGGACACTGATGGACTTAGGGAAGGAGCAGAGTATGGTGGATGGGGACTGGGTTTGGGTTTTGACAGCCTGGGTCAGCTCCTGGTTCTGCCACTCAGGAGCTGTGTTTCAGTGGTCTGGTCACTTAACTCAGGGCTAACTTCCTGTGCTCACTTTGCTTCGCTTCTGCACCTTGAATATGGTCTCTTTTCCCTTTCTGACAGTAGAGGCAATCTCTGATACATCCTGGAGTAGCTATTGAGCTTGCCTGGCATAGAAAGCATGTCCTACATAGCTTCTGGGAGCCTCAGCGGCCCTTCAGAGGTCTCCGTGCACACCTCTGCACAAAGGCAATTGTAGCCAGGTGGAGGAAACAGGTGCCCCACGGGGGAGCAGGAAGTGCAAGACATACCACGGGGGCCCAGAGAACCCATCCAGGTGTGCTGACAATGAGGGCCAGGAGGGCCCACGGTGCTGGAGCAAAGAAAAACTGTCCTGTGATATTTGACCCTATTTTCATGCCCAAATGGTGTGTCTGGAGAAATTGGTTATAAGTATTTGTTGCTTTGAGAGTTGGAAAATGTTTCATTGTCTTAATTACTGATGGATTTTTTCTTTTTTCACCTATTTATTGGCCATTTCTACTTCTTTATATCCACCTCTTCTCTATTAAAAACACACAGCAGGGAAAAACAAGGCAGCCGCAGAATTCCTCTCCGTGGACTTCACTGAAATCTCAGGCCATTTATCTTCCCATGTCCTCTCAGCACCTTCTCCTTACACTTCCTCCTGGCCTCCCTCTTCCGTCTCCAGCCCTTTCCATCTGGCTCCTGCTCCCACCAATGCATAGACATTGTGCCCTCCACACCCTGAAGCCCGGAGGAGATTCACCCTGCACCCGGACCCTCGAGTCCCAGGATGCTGGCCAGGCTCTCTGACCTCCGCAGGGACATGCCTGGGAGTGTCCCTGCCTGGCCTGTCCCCCTCTCCTGGCCCCTCCCCTCCCCTTCTTCTGGTCCTTCAGTCCCTGCTGGTGACCCATCCCCCCCTGCCCTGAGTCTTCCTATGAGCCAGCTCTGCAAGTCACAAGCCTGGTGAGCATCTCCCTGGCACATTCTACTGGCATCTAAAATGGGAAAAGCAAACTACAGTGTTCAGTATAGAATTCCTGGCCGTCCTGGTCCTGATGTGGAAAGTGGGGACCGGCTTCTCCTTGCTGTCCGTCTCCCAGTTGTACTGGTGCCTTCATCACCTAGCAGCCCAGGTAAGCACGGAGTCCGGCCGCGTCTCTCTCCAACTCTGCCATCATCCTTATTTGGTTCCCATGAACTCAGTGGCCAAGACTGATCCTCAGCCCTTCCTTCTCCACAGCCACTCTGGACAGCTGCTGTGCTCTGGACCTCTTTATTTCTTACAAGACTGGAGTAGTCTCCAGATGTTGGAATTCCTAGCTCATTTTTCCCCCATTCCAAGCTACCTAATCATAACCATGATCTTCCCTGAACCGAGATCCGATTATATTTTTCACCTCATTTCCTCACTGGTCCCAGCTGTTCTCTGCACGCCTCTGAGTCTCTCTATTCTGCCATCTATGGACTTTTTCGTATTTTCAGCATTGTCTACCAGTACAGCCCATGAAATGCTCCTTTTTTTTTTTTTTTTTTTTTACACCTCTTAGCAGCTTTTGACATTGTTCACTCTTCAACCCCTGACATGTTCCCCTTTCTTGGCCTCTGGATCACCCCTGTCTTCTGGTTTCCTTTCTCTCTGCCAGCTCATTGCTCAGGCAGGTAAATAGTGGCATTCCACCAGGCTCAGCCCTGGGCCTTCATTCAGGACCATCGCTTCGCTGAGCTCCTGTGAGCGTTGAAACATGGTATTGAAATCTTCTAGAACTTTCTTCTCAGCTCCAGAAACACTTATCCAACTGCCTTCTTGAAGCTTCTATTTAGATGGCACCTCTTGACATAATCAAAACAGAATCTGACTCTTGAGCTCGGAGTCGCTCCTTGTTCCTGTGTCCCTCATGCTAGGAAATGGCCAGGCAGACATCGTCCTCTCGACGACTCCACATGCAGTTTGCCCCTCCTAATGTCACCTGCCAGGTATTCTCCAACACATCCACCACGATCCAGAGGCAGCGCCTAAGTGGGCGCAGCATCTCTGTCCTGTATCACTGAAATCGCCTCCGTACCTTTTCTGTGGTCCGCTCCTGTTACTTGCAATCCTTTTCCTACACTGAGTCTGGCCAGTGGGATCCTTTTCAAAACTTTATCATACCATTTCCCTGCCTAAACCCATCAGTGACTCTATGTACTTCTTTCTTTTTCACTATTTTTGTTGCTGTTGTTGTTGTTTTCAGAATGAAAAGCAGAATCCCTAACTGGACCCAAAGTTCTCCCCGGTCAGGCCTCTGCCTCTCTTTTGAGGCTGTTCTCCCCCATGCTCTGGGCCTAGCCGCTCTCTGCTTTTTGGGCTACTGCATCTTTGGCTGCCTCGCTGAGCTTCTGCCTTCTCTGGCCTGTTCCTGTGCACTGTCCTCCAGACTTCAGTCCAAGAGCAGTTCCTTAGAGATGCTTTGCCTGAGTCTCAGAGGGGCAGGGGTCGATAGCCTCATGGTGCCTGGACTCACCCTCTGCACCCTTACCGCTGGTGCTCTGGAACTCCTTACCTGACGGCCAGATGGACAGGGGTCCTTCCAGGCCTGTGAGAATTGTACCTCATTGTCCTCCACCACTAGTTGAGAGAATAAACGTTTCTTTTTCTAATACAGCTTGGCATCCCATAGACCGTGTTTAATGATCTTCTGCATGGCACTGTGGGTTTGATAAACCTCCTTCACGGATGAAGAAAATGAGGCTCGGACGACTTAAGGATCGTCACAAATTAGGCTGAAAATCTGGAGGCTTTGGGTCCCAAGCCAACAGGGCTTGCTGCCTTTCGGTCCTTGGAGTGTCCTAATTTGGTTCTAGTTTTCTGCCTGAGAAAAGCCCACAAAGGCCAGAGTGGGGAGAGAGTGACTCATCCCGTGGCCCCTAATTGTACCGGTTTCACCCGGAGGAAGCCATGTGTGAACATGGGCATCCTTGAGAGCCATTCCAGAGCTATCCGGAATGGGAGTGGGATTCCTGAATTTGTGGTGAGCAAGTTCCTGGCTCCTTTCTACCCTGCCCATCGCCTTCTGTCTGTCTGTCCCTGTGGCTTCCTTATTTTCCAATTCCTCCGCCTTGGGTGGACCCAGCCACATCTGACTTCTTCCTGCCGGTCTCATTCTGTTCTGCTCTGTGGCTCTGCTCAGATCCTCCCCTCCCTGAGGGAATTCCTCCCCTGACCCGTCAGGGCCTCATCTCTGGAGGCAATTACTGCTTGGCCCATGAAAATATAACAGGAGATTCGAAGAGCTCTCATGTTACATCCTTCATATTATACCAGCAATAAATCCAACCCTTTGCTCTCGAGTGGACTCACAACTCTATAAATTAGGAGTCTATTTCTAAGGAGGAGGATTTCATATTGCCTGAGATTCCCTATGACTTGCTCATATTTCAAGTATTGTACCTGCGTTGGACTAAGAAGCCAGGGGCTTTCAGAAAAAAAGGAAATTATCCTCTGGGAGCTGAAATCACACACTTCTTGCTTCTCTCCTTTGTGCCTGCTCCGACTTCAGCTTCTCTCGGATTTCTGTGCTGTGCTCTGGCTCTGGTCATCTGGCCTCAGGCCATCCCTGGATTCACTTTTGCTTTATAATCTTCCCTTGGAACACCTGTGTCCGCAGGCCTGCAGGGCTTACTACAATGCAGCTTCCTCAGCTCCCTGTGCTGAAGCAGAATCTCTGGGGCAGGGCCCCTGAAATCTGCATTTTCATCTCTTGCAGGTGATTCTTATGCATAGTAAGGTTTGAAAAACCGCTGCCCTATGTGCTGAGTTTTTGGGATTTGAGTTCCATTTCCAAAAGCCTGGCTTTAGCTTGCTTCTTATTTTAAACTCTATCCTGTAGGTGCTGACCCAGTACTTCTCTACAAAATAGTCCGGTCCGCGAGAGAGTAGTCCTCTTTCTCCTCTCCATTCCAATACACCTTCTTCCCTCAGGCCCGAGAATACCGGGCTCCTGGCTGCAGAGAACTCTGGGAAGGTGAGAACGGCCCTGCCATCAGCCCCTTGGTGGCTTGGTGTTGCCAGGGGGGAAATCTTCTAGGGCAGTTAAAAAACATGTATAGCCATGGGGCGCCTGGGTGGCTCAGCCGTTAAGCGTCTGCCTTCGGCTCAGGTCATGGTCCCAGGGTCCTGGGATCGAGCCCCGTGTCGGGCTCCCTGCTCGGCAGGAAGCCTGGTTCTCCCTCCCCCAACCCCCCTGCTTGTGTTCCCTCTCTCGCTGTCTCTCTCTCTCTGTGTCAAATAAATAAATAAAATCTTTAAAAAAACAAAACAAAACATGTATAGCCAAAGAGAGAATAAATGTTGTTTGGAGAGTGGCTTAAGTCCCAAAGATAAAAGACAGAGACCGTATATATGTGAAGGGAAGAGGCAGAGGAAGGGGGCACTGCCAGGTGGGGATTCAGCAGGGGGAGGAGAGGCAGGCCAAGAGCGGAGCACAGAATGGACAGGGCAGACTGGCGAATGGGGTCTACATGGAGGGTGCTCCCTGACATGGAGTCTGGCTCCTCAGGGCCCCGTGCCTGTCTGGACAGAGTAGACTGGCTCACACCTGTCCCCTCCCCTTGCTTCCACCCTGGGATTCAGGCTGGAATGAGGCATTACTACATCTCAAGTGCTGGGAAGGCCACTCAACGGATTTGAGACAGGCTGAGTGGGTGAGTGTTCCCTAGCACATCCTCCCTGTTTTAGGTTCCTTCCGCCAGGGAAGCTGCAGCTGAGAAAGATGCCTTCAAGCAGGCTGGCCAAAGCCTCCAGCCCCCTTCCTTTCTCCAGCTAAGCAGCCATGCTTGTGTCTCTTCTTGGACCTCACCGGTCTCAGAGCCCTCCTCAAGTTGTGAACAGAAGCTTGCTTTCCCAGGAGGAAGCCCCACCTGTGAGCCCCTCTCTCATAGATGGCAGAGACTGGGGGGTGGCCCTGGTGGGGAAGTGACAACACCTGGGTTGGGAAGGTGAGTCTCTCAGGACTTTCCTGTTGGACCACATGGACTCACCCTATTTTGTTTGTTTCATGGACAGAGGAGCTAGAGACCCAACGTTCCATGAGCACATGGGGCACAGACCTCTGGCCCTGAATCAGGCAGGGTCCCACATGACACTGTTCCTGGGACGGAAGGTGGAGAGGATAGAAGACTGTCCTAGTGATTGAGGACACTAATTCCTGCTCAGGGATAGTTCTCCAGAATGGATTCTGGTGTGTGGGGAAAGAGGAGGTTAAGGAGGGGCCTTTAACTTGGCTCAGATCCACAGGAGGGACGATTGGCTCACAACTAATACTATTAATTTATAGGCAGCAAGGCCTGTCCAGATGATCACTGATGTGAATGAGAATAGTTGTGTTTGTCCCTGAGCCATCTTTTGTGCTTGGGAAGGACGAGGCCAGTGCTTATTGAATTCCATGGGCATCAGGTTCACCTGGAGAGATTTGTGAACTCCCAAGGCCCATGTCCCAGGCTTCTCTGAGGGTCCTGGGCCTTGTGGTCTCTACGATCTTCCCAGGTGATTTAGACACAGGTCAAAGTCCAAGAACCACTGACTAGACAATATGGAGTCCTATGACATGTTTGTGGGACAGAAACACTACCTGTGTGGATAGAATTGCAACCAGGCTGATGGGAAGAGCAACAGAGTTCAGTCAGAATGTCTCTTTAGGGCCTGTCCAGTGTTTTTTACCCTGGCTGCCTATTAAAATCAGCTGGAGAGTTTGAAAAAATAAAGATGTCTGACTCCCCTCCTAGAGAAATTCTGTTTTCGTTGTTCTACGGTGGGCCCCAGGCCATGGTACTGCTAAAACTTTTTAGGTGTCGAGTGTGCAGTCATGGCTGGTGATAACCCTTGGCCCACATGCCTGCTGTCATTTTTATCTTGGTTTTAGATGCTATCTTTGCTTGCGGGTAATGCTTGGAAAGGCTACTTGATAAACGGCCAACCTTACATTTTTAGATTGAGAATCAGATATTGGGAATCATAACCATAGTCTACCCCTAGGCATTCTGGGGGAAGATTCTATTGTGGTAGAAATGAGGAATTTGTTAAAAGTTGATTTTGCCTTCACATAGTGCCATTGTTGCCTCCCCTGGCCTGGTACATGATAGGGGGAGGGTGACTAATGCAAATGGACAAACTTCCATAGAGACTTGTCACAGGACTGAGAACATAAACCACTTCAAAGAGAGGGTGGTGGATGGTGATGACAGTTTTAGCTGTACTCATTTTGTTTTCATGGCCCTTTTACTAGAGGATTACTACTTACCTGTGTCTGTGTCTGAAAGACCTCATGAAGATGCAGTGAGGGAGCACGGCTCGCACAGAGCTGCTGTTGACAGAAACAATCTTCAGGACTTCCCAAGCTGTTGTTGTGCATTTTCATTCCCAAAGGCTCAGCTCCGGTGGAGACCCAAGAGAACAAAGGAAGCAGTGCTTGCCATGTGAGGCAAATGTGCTTCATGATCACAGAGGATGAGGGCTCAGCCAATGTAGCCTGCAGCCTGCCAATTGCCTGATGGCCCTACTGGAGACTTACTGCTGTGTGCACTCGGCTGACCTCCTTCGACTTCCCTAAGGACCACGCCTTCAGCATTCCCACTGAAGTGGACTCCCTTCCTTTACCAGCCTCAGAGTTGAGAGGAGAGGTTCAAGGTTGACCAAGTAGGAGGAGAAGAACACCCATGGTCACTCAGTGCTATGGAGGGCTGTACTGTAGGGCAGTGTGGACACTTGGTCCTACATTTGTCAGGCAGGAGAGGTTGCTCATGGGCAACGTCCTGCTTATACAGCCCCCTCTCTTCATGTAGAGATCCTGTAGGCACATTGTGGTTTCCATAAATGACAGGCCAGGAGGATAAGAGAGTGAATGTGACTTTAACATATGTTGAATAAGTAAACCGAGCATACTAACACACAGAACCCTTGTTCTTGTCCAGGACAGTCCTTCTTTCTGAGATGTTCTTGGTCTGTTCAGGCTGCCCAGAGGTAGATGATGCACTGGCAAGGGAAGCCCTGGGGAGATCCAAGCTATGCCAGGTTTCCACTGGGACTTTATCTTAAAGCTTATTTTCCCCAGGACAGTGGTTGGAGTATAGGAAAAGCAGCAAGGGCAGCCTGCTTCCTTCTCAGCACTACCATTTCTACATTCCGTGCCCCGGGAGACAGGGCTCTAGCTCCGTTTCAATTCCGTCCTCTCCCCTGGGAGAGTGTTACGGTTTCGACAGACACTGCTAGGTGTTGCTATTTCTCTCATTTGCCAGGCTACCAATGAGAAAGATTTTACAACAGGATCCCAAAGACACTTTATGCTTCTTCTATTTGAACATTGCTAACAAGAATACAAGAGGGTTAGAACTGGGACCAGGAGCTAAATACTAGAGTGAAGCAGATTTGGATGCAATCTGGAAGTTTCAGTGATTGTAGTGGCTCACATGGAATACTCTCAGCCTTGTGAGGAAGTAGAGCCCTATGCCACAAATACTACAATCAGAGGTAGATATTATAATTAAATAATTCACCAAATATCGAATACCTTCTTTGTGACAGGCACATTGTGCTGGGCCCTAGGGTTACAACGATGAAGGAGAACACCAGGATCCTTGTCATCTTGGAGTTGAGAGTGGATGTGGGAGGCAGAGAATGTAAACATGAAGCAAATACATCATGTGGGTTGGGACAAGTGCCTGATGGAAACAAAAAGGATGCAGTGACAGAGAATACGACAGGGTACTAATTTAGACAAGACTGTCAAAGACGATTTTTGTCCAGGAGGTGCAAATGTAGCTGATTATAACTACAAATTCTGATTGCAAAATCCCAGATCTGAAACTAACCTTGAGAGCAATTGAGTATAAATATGCGTGGTCACAGATGCAGAGATATATGGGGCCGGAACAGAATTATATAGGGGTTAGAGGCAGAGTGGCCAGGACCCAGCAGTCTGGGCTCCCAGCGTAGTCATGTCTCTTCTATTGGACTTCACCTATGAGTTCCCTCATGTAAGTTAGGTTCTGAGATCTTATAGCCCTTTCCAATTCCTAGGTAGTAGAATTCAAAAAGTTTGAGAGGCATTTATAGCAGCTGATTGTTGAGACAGTTAAATCAAATTCACCAATCTCCTTGTGGATTGAATTTTCTTGACTGACAAATTACATGGATTTCAAATCAGATGGCTAGCAAATCATCTTGGCTTGCTATTGCATTGCCTCAGCTAGGAAATTAGCTCATCTCCTGACTTGAAAGACAAAAATGGGTAGTGGATGCTTGAGAGAGACTTACGGGAAGCATCCAGAGAGCTGGTGCCTTCGGCTAATAGTGAGTTTAGCGCTCTTTGTTTCACTCACGCCTTCCTCTGAAGAGCACATTCCTGGAGGAGACAAGCTTTTGGTTCCCAGCCCTTAGGTGTGGGTGTTTTTGTTGGAGCCTGTAGTCTTGTCTTTAGCAATGAAGCCATGCATGAAGACCTAGACACTATTGGAAGGGAATGGAAGAGGAGGATCTGCCTGGAGCAGCTGGGGTAGACAGGGCTCCCACCATCCAGGAGCCTCTGCCCTACTGCCCTCGGCAATGTTTTAGAGTGAAGGGCAAGGGACAAAGGCAGAGGCCTGCAGCTGCCTGAACTGAACCTCACTGAAGCTTTCTGACAGACTAGTCTACTTTTGCTAACCTCAGGTCCTCTTCATGTGTCTAAGGTTCTTCCTGGAGCGACATCATCCATCACATGGGAAGGGCAGGGCTGTGCTCAGATCAGAACTTGGCAGTGTTGGAGGGAATCTGGAGCAGGGTGGCAGGACTCTAGAAGCAGACTCAGGATAGCCAACACGCTGGGTGCGTTTTACCCAGAGAAGAGATGATGCAGAGGGAAGGAGTTTTGTTTCAACACCAGAAGGACTGTCATATGGAGCATTCAAGACATTCAGTGGATGATCTTTGCCTCTCCGTTTTCCAGGCCTAGTTCAGTTCTAGCGTTGATCTGAGCTGACAATCTAATTGAATGAGGGCGGTGGGAGTCAATAAAAAAGAGGAAAGTATGATAACACTGGAGAGTGATAAGAGTAGTAAAGAAAAAAAGATAATGTGATAGAAAGTTACAGATCTGGGCTCCAGACCAGCAATGCCTCTATGAGAACATGTCAGATGAGAACTGAATGGCATGAAGAATCAGCCACAAGGTGACATGAGGCAGGGAAACATGAACAGGGCAGAGGTCCCCAGGCAGGAATTAGGTGGGGGCATTTGTGGACTCTCAAGGGGGTGAGGTACCCCTTCATTATCTGTATCATCAGATATAAAGTGTGAGTGGGTAGGATCATATCAGCGCTTCAGTAGAGAGTACTGTAGTCACACTGAGGAATTTGGATTGTTTTCAGAGGTCAGGGGAAGCCACCAGGAAGTGTTAAATAGGGAGTGAAGGATTTTATTTGTGTGCCCGGGGGAAGAATGACTTGTTGGCAGGCAGAGGGAGAGGTTTGTTATGGAAGACAGAAGAGCAATTGCAGAGCCAGATACTGTGTTTGACCTGGGAGACATCACAGATGAAGAGAAGGGGGCCCATTAACGATACATTTCTATAAACAATATGGATCGGGTATGTGGTTTATATATAATGTGGATTAGATTCAGAAAGGCAAATTAGAGCCAATGGTGGACACTTGATGCAACGCATATTTCAATTTGACACATTGCCATTTGAGAAGCAGTACAGTAGCAAGAGCATGGGATTCAGTGTTTGCCAGACTTGGACTCCACCTCAGCCCTTTCACTCAAAAGGCGAATGACATGGGGAAGCTCAATCTCTGGACCTCCATGAATCTCTGTGAAAGGGAGAGACCCAGATGCCCCTGCGGAGTCACTGCAGAGTGACCACAGCATGTGCTGGGCACACACTGTCCAAGGAGCTCAACACCAGTTAGTTCCTTTTCCCTTTTGTTGTTTATTTGTTTCCCTTCCTGTTGCCCACAGGAAGTGCTCAGCCTTGGGGGGCTCGACTGCAGGCCCTTCAAAGTTGGAGGGGCCATGGGAAGGTCTCTCTTCTAGGTGGGAATTTGGACTTATAACTTTAAAGGTCCCTCTCTGTTTTAATGCGACATGGTTCTGTGCATTAATTAAATCCACGTGTAGCCGTTGATAAATGCATGAGGAAGAGAGAGAGTTAAATGCTTGATTTATGAAGACTGTGGCAGTGTTACTGGGACAGTAAGAGCAGTGGCTGACAAAGCGCCATGGCGGGCATGAATTGCAGGCCTCACAGAGGGCCCTCACGTGTCAGGGAGAGTTCTTCCATGTGCTGGATTTTATTAAATTACAAAGAATGCGTGATAGGGAAGTTTCTTTGAGCTTTTCAAATCAGTGACTAATTTTTTTGGTCTTGTTTTTAAGATTTGGCCTTTAGAGGTAAGGGTATTAGGTTTGGTTAAAATTTATTAAGTCTTATGAAAGCTGTTGTGAAACAGATAATCAGATGAGTCCGCAGTTGAGTACCACTGTTGAGTTGACATACATGTCATTGCAGTACAATCAAGGAATTATCTGCAGCTTAGAAAATTGCTGGTGTGAGCAAAAATAAGTCCAGTTATTTGAAATGATAATTTTCAGATTTTGGATTTATGTAAAAACACAGGCAAATCCTGAAGTTTTGTATAAATGACGAGCCTTGTTTGTTCAATACCTGGGAGTTCTAGTGTCAGTGTGAACAGGAATCACTGGTGATGGAAGGTAGAGACTTTGCTGGTTCAGCTTCTACTTAGGGAGACGTTCTGGCATGGACACATTTTCTGAAACTGTGTATAGGTTATATATACCTGAGAAGTCAGAATTCTTGAGGTTATAGTACTCTTGAGCTTGAGTTCTTGGGAGTTCTGGAGTGTAACCTCGATTCTTTAAAATGAATAGAGGGTGAATTTATCTAAGCCCTAGTTTCTCTGTGACTCAGTTTCTCCCTCTGTGAAGTCGTGGCAAAAACACTTGCTCCTTTTACGGTTCTTAAGGTTGGGGAAGGTTTTCGGAATAGTAAAATAATTTGATATTCTTAAGTAAAATGTGCTCTAAAACTGTGTTTCTCTCCATGGAAATGAAAATTAGCTTGTTCGAGTTTTTCTCAGTTGTAATGGCCACTGGGAGATTAAGCTAAAATAAAGGAGCTTTAAAAATAGTGCTGTTCAAGGGCACTCTAATTAGATTACTTCTTGTCCAACTTAAGGGTGAGTTTCATTAACTCTGATTTTTACAAGTTGGAGGCCACTTCTGTTGTGCTTTGGTCAGAAGTCACCTCTAACCTTGCTCATGGATAATTGCACAGCTAGTTGTTAGAAATGCTACGAGTAATGATTAGAAATGCTATGGTGTGGCCTCTTAAGGGAATCTACACTGCACACACAGGTTAATATAAGTCATGAACTTTGATAAAGGTGTGTTTATGTCTGCCTTTCATGAAAATTGGTATTCCTCTCATCTTTTATTTCAGGAATTATAGTTAAACTATAAAATAAACTTGACAAACTAAGTGTGTGTATTTTGCTTTCTTAGATCCAATATCTTTGCAGCTTGCAAGGAAATTTGAGATGATACAAATTTGTGTGGCGCAGGCTCCAATTTTCTCCCCCCACCACTAGCAACCTTACAGCAAATCGAAATGGAAGCAAAAGAATGGAACCTTCTCTTTTCCCTTCATGCCCTTGGCTCTTATAAAGTCGTATTTTATAGTTCTAGTGTATGACAGTTGAAGATGTGTTCAGGGAGCTGAGAAAAGGGAAACAGTCTTCTTGCTCTGATGTTTAGCTACCTTCCTCCAGGATTAATACTAGAGCTCTCTATCACAAGTTATTCCTAGCAGTTAGTCGTTGGGAGCTCCGGAGTCCATGTATTAAGAAAACAAAAAGATGGCACAAATGATTTGGGTTGTTAAATGCTACAGGAGGACAATTTCCAAGTCTCTGCTTAGTTGTGGTTCCTCCAGTTTTAATTCTCAGCCATTCGAAGGCCTCTGTGACTGACCAGAAGGATGGGACTCTGTCATTCACTCTGACACGTTTGCTTCAGGTGGCATTCTGCCATCATCCGGAAGCTGCTGGACACTGGTGTCTTCGGGCTCTGGAGACAGAGGAATAGGAGTTGGGTGCATGGGGTGCTCTCCTTTGTGTCTCCCAGCCTGTTTGCCTCCCCTCTCCCACCCTCCTTCGCCTTCACCAGTCCACAGGTGTCAGTCACGTACTCGGCCCCATTAGATACTGAGGATCCTGAGAGAAACTGTCCTTCTCTGGGGACAACCACTCATTATGAGACTCTGTAGAGAGTGTCAGAAGGACTCAGCTTAGACTACTGCAGAAATGCTAACTAACCAAGAAATTCAGTTACAGGGAGTTGATCCTTCCGCATTTTGAAAGACCCCTCATTTCAGGGCTGGGGGCCCATGAGGCACAAAGGCTCCGTAAAGTCCGTGTTTACACATTCCCGCTGAGTTGAACTACACACAGAAAACAATTAGTAGCATTTCTTATACCTCGTTATGCAACTTCGCTTTGTGTTTGTGGCAGGATTTCTCTCCGGGTTTCTGACAGTAGAATGTCACTCATTGTCCCAAGCCACAGCAGGAACGGAGAGACCTGGAGACAAGGATGGCTCCGAGGCTGCTTGACCTGCACAGCCCAGGCTTGGCTCTGCAGCCTGACTTCCTGCCGCTCGGGCTGCCTGGCGCTCCATCCCGCAGTAGCTGCCAGGGTGGCTGAAGCTGCTGATTACAAAGCCACAGCTCATAGGTTAATAATTTTGTCTGGACTTCTATCAAGGCTGGGAATGCCGGTCAGCAGCAAATGCAGGAAATTTTAAGAGATCAAGAGCAGTTGACAACAAAATCCATTCTGGGATGTTTTTAACAAAACAAGGATTCAGCACTTCCTGGGGGTGAGGACCAAAATGGAACATGACTGATAGCCAGCATCACCTCTCCAATCTTGCACGTCTGTTTTGAGCCATGAGGAATGGTCTAAAAATAATGCCTGGACCTCACAGTATTGGTGCTTTTGTTATTTATCCTTTTATGCTTTGGTCTTTTTTTTTTTTTTTTTTTTTTTTTTAATGCT
Source organism: Callorhinus ursinus (assembly GCF_003265705.2). NCBI lineage: Eukaryota > Metazoa > Chordata > Mammalia > Carnivora > Otariidae > Callorhinus > Callorhinus ursinus. The sequence goes on from NW_027397082.1 coordinate 29,725,518, forward strand.
TTGGCCTTTTGAAAAACGTCTTTATATGGGTTGAGAGTTTCCTATCATTTGTATTTATAGAGTCCTTTATTCTGACGGCGTCCAAGGGCCTACTCCCATTTCTGAGAACTAGATGGCAGGTCTTCCCTGGGGGAAGTGTTAAGATGGGTTATAAAGAGAGTGGTGGAAAAATTAGATGAGAAGGCCGATCTTTTGGCAACTTAGGGGTTGGCTTGCTCATCAGTTGCTCTGATTCTTCCTAAGAAAGGATAGCACTCCCTCTTGATTTCACCAGGGCTGTGGTCCCTACTTGAATCGTCCCCTGCCCCCTGTCTAAAGCATACCTTTCCTATTCAGTCCCATGGAATCGGGCCTGACCTGCCCTATGTTTCTGACCACTGCTCCCCTCTCTGATTTCTGAGGGCTCTTATTGTTGGTTGTGACCCCTCATGCCACCTTCAAGTCAGACTTCACCTGCATTTGTCTTTCCAACGTGGTCTTAGGCCCCTTGGGGACAGACACCTGACCGGTATATTTTTCCAAATGCCCACTGTCCCTAGTGTGACAGTAGGGCCTTCACATAGCCAGCAAGTCTGAATGGAAGTAGTTCCTAGTCCCTAATGCTAAAGATAATTCAGACCCAAATCACAAAAAAGACAACTGTCTGGCAGCTGGGCTGTAGCCCTGACACAGTGAGGACCGTAGCTTATGATATCTGTTCCCTGCATTACTGTGTGATCCAAGGCCCACCTCATTGTTTCTCAGCATTTCAATTAATTCATCTGAGTTAGAGTAAGATACTACAGAGAATTGTGCATAGAGACTGAGAAACCAAAAGGAAGCCTGCTCCCCATACTGGAAGAGTTTCATAAGTGTGCAATAATTCTGATGTGCCATTCGTCCTCATAGGAACAATGGAGTGAAAAGCTGTGGCTGAGTGGGCACCCCGGTGGGCTTTGGTTAAGATCTAGCACCGATTTGAGAACACTGATTGCAACCATGGGACAGGAGACTGAGGAAAATGCTACCCTCCTTGGGGGCAGTTCACACTTTACTGCACACGCCAGGTTTTTTTTTTCATGAAAAGCACCTGGCTTGATGGATACAAAATAAGGTGCAAGCTGGACGGATCACCTGTGGGGAAGGCTCTGGTCTCAGTCCCACTGCCACAGCCAGCCTCAGAATATCAGCTTCTTGGCCCCTAGGTACCTCCAGAGTCCTGGCCATCCTCACCAGGTAAGGGGTGCATCCTGGCGGGCACACTACAGCCCTGTCCCTCAGATGTCTCGTGATCTGGTCTTGCTTTCTATGTTGATCTTGATGTATCTAGTGGCCTGATGACTAATCGCTTCCAAAATGGGCACAAGGAAAATAGGAGTGAATATTGCCTATTGAAGAAGGAAGTTACTTACTTACAAACTTACTCAGAAAAGGAGGGAATCTTGGAAAGAGTTGGAGAGAATGTGGACATGTGGGAAGGCAACTCTGTCCAGATAAAGACATGGGGGATTGGAGGTCCTATGGGTAGTCAAGTGTGGAGGAGGTAAAACGGCGAAGGGACCCGGTCCTAGGTTCTCAATACCTGCGTGCCTAGAAGAGCCATTGCCGAGAGCCATGGAAACAGCACATAATAATGGCGACAGCTGACTGGGAATCAGAGGTTGTCTCAACTGCTTTATATTCCTGTTCTCCCACTTGATTGCTTAATATATCCTGAACGATTTATTAACCTCCCTCAGCCCTGATTTTGTCATACACAAGATGGTAGTTAAAAGACATACCTTTCCAGCAATAAGAATATTTAATGAGAAAAAATACACAAAGAATGACAACAAATACCATGAAACACCTAGAAGTATTTTTAAGGAAAATTGATGTGATCACAATGAAGAAAATGATAAATCTTTACTGACATATAAAATGTACACATAAAATAATATATACATTTGAACAAATATTATGTTCCCAGAGAAGAAAATGACTATTGTGAAAATTTTGTTCCCAAATTAAAGCACAAATTTAATGTAAGTCACTTCAATATCCTAATGGCTATTTTAGAAACAGAAGAAATTCTGAGACTATTAATGTGAATATTTAAAATAAATCTGTGAATAAAAAGTAAAAATAATTTAGCTTTATCATTATTAAACTCTGTTATAAAGATACAGTTCTCAGAACAGGTTGTTTTTTTGTTCATGAATAGACAAATCAATGAAAAAGAAAAATAACTCAAAGATCTTGATACATAGAGATATAGAAATATATTGACATGTGAATGAATGAAGGGCTATATGGTACCTACAGCAACACGAGTAAGTACAAAATAAATGTGTTATTCCACAAATCACATAGGAATAACCTGTTAGAAATTAGGGAGAAAAAGTAATTAGTCTTAAAACAAACATACAAAGTTCAAACTAATATAGAAGTTAAAATACAGAACAAGTAAAGACCGATGAAAGGGAAAAACTTCATCAAATATTTGGTAAAAGGGTCTGCCCTTCATCCTGTGGGCTCAGAAAAATCAATTTTTTTTTCATTGTACCAGAGTTTATCAAACCCCTGAATGCTGTGTGTGTGTATTATACCAGTATATACCATTTAGTGACAACTTATTAATTTATAGGGGATGGAGATCTGTTAAGGCTGTCTTTTGTCCCACAGGACACTACAGGGTGAGTGTGGAATAAGAACAAGGAGAGGCCGAAACCTGACTTAGAATTTAATCTGCATCCTGCTGGACCATGTGGGAGTTAAGAATTGTGACACACAATCAGATGGCATCACATTCCTTTGTTTCCCCAGATACGGCTAAACCTGCTTGAGCACTCCTCCCCCAGCGTTAGCAAGAAGGCTATTGCAATGTTGGCTCACCCTTTGGATTTGGATCATTCAAGAAGCCCAGGAAACTGTTTGGTGAGCCCTCCATCTTTCCAGGTGGAGGGGTCTGGTCCTTCAGTTCACCGGTGCCATAACCACAAGGCAACTCCGGGTCCAGGCCAGTGAGGGGATGCTTTGGGTGCCCCCCCACTTTGGCTAGCTTGGTGTGGTTTCAGAACTCCTCCCACCAGCTCCTAGAGGTGGTAGAGTGCTTTCAGTTCTTTTCAGCTTGGCCTTCCAAGGCCCTGTCTCTTGGGAGCATCTGTGCTGTGGGGGAACCGGTTACAGTCACCTTTCTTTTATGCTCCCCTTGCCCCTTTCCAACCCTCGAGATGGGAAAGGGTCCATCCCAGCCTTTTTGTGCAGCTTTCTGGTCCCTTAGAAGAGGGAGGCCTGGCATTGTCAAATCATCCACAGGAGGGTGACCATGTAATTTATTTTCTGAGACAATACAGTTTGAGAGTGAAATGGAGGCAAGTGGGAGGTATTAATAATAATGCTGAGAAAATGGGAGTAAACCAGGACTGTCCAGCCCCCTCCCTTACTTGTATGGTCTTATATTTTCTGGGCTTGCCTGGCCAGCCCACTGCTACTTCTGACTGTGACATACTTCAGTTACATTGATGTCATTAATACTGTATCATTCTTCCCTGCCTCCATCCCTTCAGGGTAACATCTCAAATTTCTGAACTCCCTGATTATGGGTTGGTTATTATACTAGAACTCTCAAAGGAAATCTTGTCTCCAAGTTCCTGAGGGCTTCTCAGGATGGTTGTCCACCTATTTCCTCTTGCCTTCCCTTTTCCTCTCCCCTGCCCACCGGGGGTGGGGGGGGGTTATCTAAATAAAACAATCTGAAATTGTAGTATTATTTAAAATAATGCAGTAATAAAATCCCAGGAGCAATGCAAATGTTCCACAATAAGGGAATGTCAAAATAAAAGTTGACACTATCTAGATGATTGGTTAACATTTAGGAAGGTGATGATTTTGAAGAATTTGACAACACGGAAAATGCATATGTGGTAATGATTATAATGCTATAATGGTTAGTGAAAAATTAAGAAGGAAGCTATAAAGTTGTACCACTTTGACTATAATTATGTGAAAATAATAACAAATATGTTAAAATGTCAGGATGGAAAATGATGCCAAAATGGTAACAATAGCTTTGTTTCAATTATGGAATTAGGAGTGATTTTTTTCTCTCTTTTCCTATTCTACAATTTTTCTGGAATGTGGTTAATATAATGGAAACAATGTCCTCTCCCTCCCCTTCTGCAGGAATTAAATGAGGTAATTATTATAAAGTGCCTTTCCTTTGTTTCTTCCCTCTCTGTAACCCCATTGTATCCTTAAGACCTTGTCCTGAAAGAGAGAGTGGGGCTTTGGGTGCATTCCCTTGTTGGTGGGGAGTGTTCTCCGGACAAGGCTTTCTCCTGTTTTCTCTCTCGTCCTCCAACTATGTCAACCTTGAGTCACAAATGAAATGGTCTCGACAACCCCACTGGACTTATCTTGGGGACCTCCTGCACCTGCAAACCAAAGGCTTCCATATCATTTCCATAGAAACTTCAACCCTGTCAAAAACAGCTTTGTTATGTGAAGTTTTATTGGGAAAGGAAATGTCCTGAGAATTTTCCACAGTTCAGCGTGTTATGAAAGTTCACTCCTCTTCTCTGACACGCACTCAGATTGCTGGCCACCTTGGTGGTCCTGGCTCTCAGCGTGTTGAACTATGATTCCCTGTTCAGGTTCTGAATTCTGAATTTAACCTCATCTTGATGGATGAGGCTACAGATAAAATCGTCAATTTTATTTTATTTTTTCTAAACCATTTGTGAAAAGGAAAGGGATTCTTCTTGAGGACGACACATCTTTCTACCATTAATTAATGAAGCCATCTCCAAATAGGACTCCCAAGGCAGTCTTGGAGGAACCGATGTGTCCTGACAGCACAGAGCAAAACGTATGAGCCTTGGAAAGGCCAAGGTTCTGCTGTCAGGGGGACCCTGAACACTCCTCTCAGATTTTCTTCTACGGGCCAACTAAACCCAGAAAACTGCCCCTTAGAAATGTTTCCTACACCTTTTGGCAAATCCTGACCTCACTGATGTAAAAGAGCCTTTGAAATACATCCCCAATATTTCAGCATGGCTTCTAAAGCAGACTATTGGACTCACTCTCATGACCATCAACAGAGGCTGGTTCATTCTAACAACAAAAGTCCTAATTTAAAAAGTGAAGTGCATTCATCTGTGGGTGGACCTCTTTCCATAGTTTGGCTATTGTGGACACTGCTGCTATAAACAGGGGTGCAGGTGCCCCTTCAGATCACTACATTTGTATCTTTGGGGTAAATAGCCAGTAGTGCAATTGCTGGGTCATAGGGTAGCTCTATTTTTTAAGGAATCTCCATACTGTTTTCCAGAGTGGCTGCACCAGCTTGCATTCCCACCAACAGTGTAGGAGGGTTCCCCTTTCTCTGCATCCTCGCCAACATCTGTCATTTCCTGACTTGTTAATTTTAGCCATTCTGACTGGTGGTATCTCATCGTGGTTTTGATTTGGATTTCCCTGATGCCGAGTGATGTTGAACACTTTTTCGTGTGTCTGTTGGCCGTTTGGATGTCTTCTTTGCAGAAATGTCTGTGCATGTCTTCTTCCCATTTCTTGATTTGATTATTTGTTCCTTGGGTGTTGAGTTTGATAAGTTCTTTATAGATTTTGGATACTAGCCCTTTATCTGATATGTCATTTGCAAATATCTTCTCCTATTCTGTTGGTTGTCTTTTGGTTTTGTTGACTGTTTCCTTATACAATGGAATATAATGCAGCCATAAAAAATGAAATCTTACTATTGGCAATCACGTGGATGGAACTAGAGGGTATTATGCTAAGCAAAATAAGTCAAAGAGAAAAACAATTATCATATGATCTTACTGATACGGGGAATTTGAGAAACAAGGCAGAGGGTCATAGGGGAAGAGATGAAAAAATGAAACAAGAAGAAACCAGAGAGGGAGAGAAACCATAAGAGGCTCTTAATCTCAGGAAACAAACTGAGGGTTCCTGGAGTGGAGGGGGGGTGGGAGGGATGGGGTGGCTGGGTGATAGACATTGGGGAGGGTATGTGTTTTGGTGAGCGCTGTGTATTGTGTAAGACTGTTGAATCACAGAGCTGTACCCCTGAAACAAATAATACATTATATGTTAATAAAAAAAATGCAAAAAAAAAAGTGAAGTGCAGAGCAGTATGTGCCCTGAGGTGTCATTCGTATTAAAATGTATTTAGCATATATATATTTACATGTGCATAGGATATTTCTGCAGAGATGAAATCAGTAACATACCTCCTCAGGGGTGAATAAGTGGAGGGCTGGAAAACAGGAGAAAAGACAGATTTCTTTTTAATTTATTTTATTTTATTAATTAATTTTTATTATTATGTTATGTTAATCACCATACATTACATCAT
>NW_027397082.1:29731954-29758178 GCF_003265705.2 Callorhinus ursinus
CCCCCTCCCCTCTAGAACCCTCAGTTTGTTTTTCAGAGTCCATCGGAAAAGACAGATTTTTATGTGTATCTTTTAAAAAAAATTTCTTTTGACTTTTGTATATCTGTATCTATATTTTTATATCTTAGCATTCCTATTGATTGTACATTTAATTTTTTTCTAGTAAATATACATATATAGGTGTGGGTGTATGTATATATTATATTTATATTTACTAGAAAAAATTTAAATGTACAATTGGTGGAAATGCTAAAGAGACTTTTCCATTTGGGTGAATTACCCCTTAGGACAATTTTCTTATTTTCATCTATCTGCATTAAAAATGGAAATAATTTCCATGCCTATATTTTTGGCAAGCCCTCTAACCCTACATTCTTAAATTGCTTCAGGCTGCTGCAAACACACTCAAGGTTTGCTTTCTTTGCTTTTCAGCTCCTCATTCTCTTGGGAGTCACTTTAAAAATTTTCTGGCTAAGAACCCACCCCACCCTTCCCTGCTCCATCAGCAAAAGGTACAAGAAATCTAAAGCATAAACACTGGAAAATGGATTTTTGATAAGAACGTAAGACATAATATTTATATAAGCTTTAGCTCTTGCAAAGTGCCTTGAATATTCTGGATATTGAACGATAAGGAGAATGCAGTTTTCAGCAGCCAAGTCAAGGTGATCTAAAATCGTTTACACATGGACGGAAGAATTAATAAATGGATGGTGTAAGTTATGAATTGCTCTTCCACATTCAGGTGCAAGAAGCATCACATTTCTTTATTTTTCTAAATCAAATTACACCTGGCTCTGCGCGTCTGTTCCCCTTACTAACAGGGTTAGCAAGAAACACAATACTGCCCATTCTTGGGGCTCCCTCCCCTTCAGTTAGATTGCACAAGATCCTGGGACTCATGAGTCCAAGGAAATGGGGAAGCTGCTTCTTGGCCTGTGTGTTGGGCATAATTGTCACTGTTGCCTTCCCTTTGCTGCATGTTTGCCCTATCACCTGTAGGGCCCTGGGGCCTGGAAATGCTTCTCACACCACATCATTGGCCAGAGGGAGTGTTTGCCCCTTCCTGGGCTCAGAAGCAGCAGAATATAATTTCCAGCTTCCCTGCAGCCCTGAAGGACTGACTCCCCTACTCCCCAGAGACTTAGCTCCCCACCCCTCCATGCCCCCAGACATCGGTGTGGGATGGGGCACAGGTTCCTAAGGCTCATTTGCCTGTGCTGCCCTGGGCATCTTCCCACTCTTGGGAACATCATCTTCCCTCTTTTTACTTACACAAAAAGCACTATTTCTTTAGAATGCCCAGTTTTCTGAAACAAAAGATGGCGTTTTCAAGGCTGCTGTCCTGTCCTCTGAGATCTGGGACTTGGGTGTTGAAGTCTCAGGAAGACAGTGGCTGTTTCTCTGTGTAGCAGTTTTCTCTGGCCCTTGTGGGTCAACAGCAACAACGCCTCCAGTGAAATGCTTGTTTCCTCGCTGTCCACCTTACTCTCCCCTCTTGGGCTCCCTTGAGCCACACAACACAGCAGCCGTGGGGCCCCTCTCTTGTTCAACTAGGAGAGGGAAGTGCAGGCTGTCTCTGCCTTGAACACTTTAGTTCCTCTCCGGTCCTAGGTCTCCGAGCTCGGTCACTCAGTGCTGCCCAGGATGCCCAAGTTTCCCAGCACCTGTAAGTCAGCTGGGAACAGCAGGTTTTATGACTCACCCTTGGGCAGCAACACCCTTGTGCTCTTAGTCATCATGTGTGGTTTCCTCTGCTCCAGGGAATGAGGGGCCTGCAGGATGTTTGGAAGCTCTCATTCAGGGGTTTGTAATATCTGGCTCACCTGAGCTTTTGCAGTCTATAGAAAAGTGGTTCTCAAACTTTGGTTGTGTTCAGAAATCACCTCTCTGGGTACTTAAGGAATGCAGTATCTGAGCATCAGAGACCAGTAGGCCATGGGAAAGGGGACTGTTAACCACTCTCATAGTTAATTCTAATGTGGCTGGCCCTTGGAAACATTCCTTATACTTCCAAAAGACAAGTCTATTCTCAAATTTACTCTAAAATCTCCACTCATCTTTCCAATGGCATATTTATTTCCAGAAAGTGGTTAAGTAGGGCCTTTCATTGCCCTAATTAGCATTATTAGCATTACTTAATTACAGTGTGATGAGCTCTTCTGTTTGCTTTTGTCTACCATGCTATGCTGAGAGCGTCTCCAGCTACATCTCGGCTCCTGGCAGAGAGGCTGGGCTGGGATACTGAGTGCTTGTTCTATGACTGAAGGATGGACCGAGGGCAGGTGGATAAAGCAATTAGCTATAAGATGCATTGAATACTGGAAAATGAGAGACCAAAACAGAAGGACAAAGGAGCTAGCATTCTGAAGAGAACTTTAAAAATTATTGCCTCATATTGTTGAAATCTGCTTTCAAATTTTATTTTTTTAGATGATAAAGAGTAATAAGTGTTCCAGTTCAATTTACACAATACAAATGTGCATGAATGAAAAGTTAATACCCATCCCTTCCCCCAGACTCATACCACAGAGGCATTGGTATGTATCCCTCCATGTTTTTCTTAGTGATCCAAAACTTATATAAACAGGGGTATAGGAATTTTTTTAATAACCAAAACCAAATACAAAAGTGAAGACTTATTGTTTCTGTCACCTAACATTAAATGAATGGACCTCTGTCACATAAACAATAAATCCTAGACATCACCTAGGTCAATTCAAATAGATCTAGCTTATTCTTTTTAAATTATTTCATATATTCCATGATATGGCTACCCTGTAACTAAGTCTTTCTGAGTTTCCTTTTTTTTAAAGATTTTATTTATTTATTTGAGAGAGAGAGAATGAGGGATAGAGAGCACGAGAGGGAAGAGGGTCAGAGGGAGAAGCAGACTCCCCGCCGAGCAGGGAGCCCGATGCGGGACTCGATCCCAGGACTCCAGGATCATGACCCGAGCGGAAGGCAGTCGCTTAACCAACTGAGCTACCCAGGCGCCCTCTTTCTGAGTTTCTTGTCTTTTTCACTTTCTTCCTCTCCCTATGCTCTGCCCTCCACCCCGTGCCTTATTTTCTCCTCCTCCTTCTTCTCGTTTCTACAAGTAATCTGTAAAATCTTTAAACCCTCCAAGCCTAAATGCTGACTTGGTGCAGTTAAGAAAAGACTCCTCCCAAGACATTTTACAACCAGAAAGCTGTGATAAAATACACCTAAATCTATTGTAACATTGGGAAATGGTGTGTCTTAGAGCTCACAACTGTACAGCCTTGAGCAGTGGCTTTCATTCTCCCAACATATTCATGTCTTCATGACATAAGACCTCTGGTCAATGCATATGCACACTTTAAATTTTAATAGCTTCTGTCAAATTACATTATAAAAAGGTTGTAATACTACAATGCGTACAACTCATTAACCACACTCTTGATAGCATGAATTTCTAATTTGAAGATGAATGCTTTAAAAATAATGTTATTGCTTCATTGTAAAATGATACAAGCTCATTGCTAAAAATCTCTAGATTCCCAATAGCCTAAGGTAGTCGTTGTTAACACTCAGATCAGCATTTGTTTTGATATTTCTTTATGGCCATTGACAACATACGCCAATACTCTTAAGTGAGTGGTATCACATTAATACAGCTATTCTTTGGCCTGCTTTTAAAACTCAGTGCTGTTAGTGTGTAGAAATACATTTGATTTTTGTATATTAATCTTCTATCCTGCAGTCTTATTAGCCTTATGTACTAGTTCTAGTAGCTATTTATAGCTTCTACAGGATTTTATATATAGATAAAAGTGTCATCTGCACATAAATGTAATTTTACTTCTTCCCTTCCAAGCTGGATGTCTTTTTTTAAAAATTTTATATTACGTTATGTTAGTCCCCATACATTACACCATTAGTTTTTGATGTAGGGTTCCATGATGTCTTTTGTTTCTTTTTCTTGCCTAGAACCTCCATTTTGATGTTGAATTAAAAAAAAAAGAAGGTTAACTATGGAGGTGATGGATATGGTAGTTTGGTTGTAGTAACCATTTCACAATGTATACACATATCAAAACATTACATTGTATACCTTAAATATATACAATTTTTACTTATCAGAAAAAAAAAGAAAGAAAAAAAGAAAAGAGTGGTGAGAGCATGTGTCTTGTTTTGGACCTTGGGGGAAGTATTCAGTCTCTCACCATTAAGTGTGAGGTTAGCTGTGGGCTTTTGTGGAGGACTTTTATCAGATTGAGGAAGTCCTTTCTATTACTAATTTGCTGAGAGTTTTTTTTTATTTTATTTTTGAGATAATTGGTATTCTAATTTAAGAAATAACACAGAGAGACCCATAAAGCCTTCACTGTTTCCCCAATGATAACATCTTGTATAACTATTGTATAATTTCACAACCAGGAAATTGACATCGATACGACCATTGACCTTATTCAGATTTCACCAGATTTGTGTTTTCATTTGTGTGTGTTTGTGTGTGCGTGTGTGCGTGCACGTGTGCGTTTGTGTGTGTGTGTATAGTTCTCTGTAGTTTTATTCCAAGTGTAGATTTATGTTACCACCCCCACAATTAAGATATAAACAGTCCATCACAAGGATCTTTTAAGCTAATCTTTTACTTCATAGCTGCCTCCTTTCCTTTTCTCCTTCCTAAGGCCTGACAACCACTAATCTATTCTTTATCTCTATAATTTTGTCATTTCAAGAATGTGATATAAATGGAATCATACAGTATGTAACCTTTTGAAAATGGTTTTCTTCACTGAGCATAAGGCCCTGGAGCTCCATCCAAGTTGTTACATATATCAGTAGTTCATTCTTCTTTGTTGCTGAGTAGTATTCTATGGTATGGATGTACCATAGCTTGTTTCAGTATTCACCCATTAAAAGACACTTGAGTTGTTTCCAGTTATGGCTATTACAAATAAAGCTGATGTGAACATTTGTGTGCAGGTTCTTGTGTGAACATAAACCTGGGATAAATTTCTTTGGGATAAATGGCCAAGAGTATGATTCCTGGATCCTATGATAATCCTTTTCAGTGAAATGTCTCCCATTTTTTACCTATTTTCTACTTAGATTGATCTTTACTCTTGAGTTTTGAGAGTTCTTTATACAGTCTAGTGCTAATCTCCAGCTGGATATGTAGTTTGCAAATATTTTCTCCCAGCCTGTAGCTTGTGCTTTTATCTTCTTCAAACAGACTTTTGCAGAGCAAAAAGATTTTAATTTTGATGAGGTCCAATTTATCAATTTTTCCTTTTGTGGATTGTCCTTTTAGGGTCAAGTGTTAAGAACTCTAGCTTCCAAAGACTTTCTCCTGTGTTTTTTTTTTCCTAAAAATTTTTATAGTTTTACATTTAAGTTTGTGATTTGTTTGGAGTTAACATTTGTACCAAGCATAAGGTTTAGGCACGTTTTCCCCCCATGAATGTCCAATTACACTAGTATCTTTTGTTAAAAAGGGCCACCCTTTCTTCCTACTTTGAATTGCTTTTGCACCTCTGTCAAGGATCTATTGGGCATATTTGTATGGGTCTACTTCTAGGTTCCATTGACCTATGTGTTTATCTCTGCTAATACCAACTTCCTTGATTACTGTAATTATATAGTAAGCCTTAACAGTGGATGGGGTGATTTCTCCCACCTACTTATCCTTTTTCAAGAATGGTTTCACTACTCTAGGTTCTTGCCTTTCTATATAAATTTTAGGTAAGTTTGTCTTATTTTATTTTATTATTTTTTTATTAATTTCAGAAGAAGAATTTAGTGATTCACCAGTTGCATATAACACCCAGTGCTCATTACATCACGTGCCCTCCTTAATGCCCATCCCCCAATTATCCTTTCCTCTTACCCACCTCCCCTCCAGCAGCCTTCGGTTTGTTTCCTAGAGTTCAGCATCTCTTATGGTTTTGCCTCCCTCTCAATTTTATCTTATTTTATTTTTCCTCCCCTTCTCCTATGTTCATCTGTTTTGTTTCTTAAATTCCACATATGAGTGAAATTATATGGAATGTCTTTCTCTGACTGACTTATTTCGCTTAGCATAATACCCTCTAGTTCTCTCCACATCATTGCAAATGGCAAGACTATTTATTTATTTATTTATTTATTTATTATTTATTTTTAAGACTTTTTATTTTATTAAGCTCCTTGCATGGAGCCCAGTGCAAGGCTTGAACTCACAACCCTGAGATCAAGACCTGAGCTGAGATCAAGAGTTGGATGCTTCATGGACTGAGCTACCCAGGTGCCCCCAAGTTTGTTTTATTTTAAAATCTTGATGTAATTTTGATAGAAATTATATTAAATCTAGAGATTAATTTGGGGAATATTGAAATCTTTACTATGCTGAGTCTTCTAATCCATGAATATGGTGTGTCTCTCTATTTAGGTCTTTTATTTATTTCATCACATTTTGTGAGTTTTAGGATACAGATTCTGTGCATGTTTTGTAGAATTGTACCTACATATTTCATTTTTGGAGAAGTAATTGTCATTTGTATTGTGCCTTTAATTTCAGTTTCCACGTGTTCATTTTTTGTAACTAGAAATTTGGTTGATTTTTGTGTGTTGATCTTATATCATGTAACTTTGCTGAACTCAGTTTTAGGGTTTAATTTTTTTTTTTTTGTAGATTCCTTAGGGTTTTCTATGTACACAATCGTGTCATCTGCAAATAATGGTTTTAACTCTTGCTTTTCAATCTGTATGCTTTTTATATTCTTTCTTATAGCACTGGCCAGGACTTCCATTACTTTGTTTAATAAGTGTGGTGAGAGAGGGCATCCTCACTCTATTCTTGATTTTAGGAGTAAAGCATTCAGTGTTCCACTATTATGTGTGATGTTCTTATAGGCGTTTTGTGGGATACTCTATACCAAGTTGAGGTAGCTCCCCTCTACCTAGTTTGCTGAGAGCTTTTTTTTTTTTTAAGATTTTATTTATTTATTTGACAGAGAGAGACACAGCGAGAGGGGGGAACAAAAGCAGGGGGAGTGGGAGAGGGAGAAGCAGGCTTCCCGCGGAGCAGGGAGCCCAGTACGGGGGGCTCGATCCCAGGACCCTGGGATCATGACCTGAGCCGAAGGCAGACGCTTAATGACTGAGCCACCCGGGTGCCCTTTGCTGAGAGCTTTTATCATGATTTTGGATATTGGATTTTTTTTTATCATGGCTTTGGATTTTGTCAAAACCTTCTTCTGTATCAGTAGGTATGATGATATAACTTTTTCTCTTTAGCCTGTTGATGTGGTGGATTATACTGATTGATTTTTCAAATGTTGAACCAGCTTCATATTTTTTGGAATAAGCTCTACTTGGTCATGGTGTAAAATTCTTTTTATAGATTGCTGCATTTGATTTGCTAATATTTAGATTGATGTATCTAGGTTTCTGAGATAAATTATCCTGCAGTCTTACTGTATTGTTAAAATGAGTTGGGAAGGATCATCACCTCTTTTATTTTCTGTAAGAGATAGTGGAAATTTGGTATGAATTTTTCCTTAAATATTTGGTAGAATTCTCCAGTGAAACCAACTGAGCCTGCATATTTCTTTTGGGAACTTTTAAATTACAAACTCCATTTCTACAATTATTATAGGATTATTCAGGCTTTTAATTTCATCTTCACAGAGTTTCAATAGTTTGTGGTTTTCAAGAAGTTAGTCTATTTCTTCTGAGTTGTTTAATTTAGGAGTGCAAAGTTGTTTATAGTGTTTCATTATTACTCCTTTAGTAGCTATGGGAATCTGTAGTGATAACCCTTGTTGCAAATCTGATATCAGTGATTTAAGTCTTTCTTCAGGTAATGTTTCTGTGCTTTTAATTTCATGTATTTCTGCTCTTATCCTCATTATTTTCTTCCTTCTGCTTGCTTTGTACTTATTTTGCTCTTCTTTTACTAGTTTCTTGAGGTAGGAGCTTAGATTATTAGTCAGAGACTTTTTCTGTTTTCTAATGTAAGCATTTTAGTGTTATAAATTTACCTCTCAGCACTACTTTAGCTGCATCCCACATGTTTTGACCTGTTGTATTTTAATTTTCATTCAGTTTAATGTACTTTTATTTCCTTTGAGACTTCCTCTTTGATCTATGGATATATTTAATTTACAAGTGTTTGGAGATTTTTCATGTTGTCTTTCTTACGCTGATTTCTAATTATTTTATGTGTTATGAATGTATCTGCTCCCACTTTTTAAAAACTAGTTTTCTTAATGTTTGCTGCAGGTGTGACAACATGCCTATGCAATAGTTTACTCTTACTGACATTTTACTAGTTCAAGTGAAGGCAGAAACCTTATTTTCATTAGGTACCTTTACCCTTCCTCTTTTAAAATATGATTGTCTTAAGCATTTCCACTACATACACTGCATCAGAAGGTGTTACAATCTTTGATTTACCTATCAAATATGACTTAACAAACTTGTGAAAATTATATTTGGTTTTCTTTCAACCATTCTGATATTCTTTCCCTCTCTCTGTCTTTTTAAAGTTCTGTTATCATTTCCTTTCTGCTTAGAGAACTTCTTTTAAGCATTCTCTAAAGGTAGGCTTGCTAGTGATGAATCCTCTTAGTTTTTCTTCATCAGAGAATTTCTTTATGTGCCCTTCCTTCCAAAAGGAGGTTTTAACCAGATGTAGAATTAAGAGTTGTTATGTTGTCCTTTCAAAATTTGAAAAATGTTGTGCTACTTCCTCTGGTCTCCATGTTTCAGGTGAGTTGGTGATCCCTTATAAATAATGTATCTTTTTTCTTTAGCTTTCAAGTTTTTTTCTTTGTCTTTTGGATTTTGGAAATTTGATTATGATGATATGTCATGGTATGGATGTCTCTGAGTTTATTCTATTTGGATTTCACTCAGTTTCTTAAATCTGTAGATTTTTTTTCATCTTTGGGACATTTTTATTCATTATTTTTTCAAATACTCTTTTAGTCCAATTGCTCACCTTTCTTTTGGAACTCTCATGGTACAAATCAGCTCTTTTGTTATTGTCCTACACGTCTCTGAGACTGTGTTTACTTATTTCAATCTATTTTCTCTCTGTTACTCAGATTGGGTAAATTCTACTCAAGTTCACTGTTCTATCCTCTGAAAGCTCCACTCCACTATTGAACCCATCCAGTCATTTTTAAATTTTAGTCATTGCATATTATGGACAGAATGTGTTCCCACAAAGTTCATATAGTGAAGTCCCAACTCCAAATGTGACCGGACTTGGTGATAGGGCCTTTATAAAGGCTACTAAGGTTAAATGGGATCTTAAGTGTGAGACCCTAATTCAAAAGAACTGGTGTCCTTATAAGGAGTGAGGGACATTGAGGCTCTCTCTCTCTCCCTCTGAGCATGCACAAAGGGCATGGGAGTAAACTTGTGAGATGGTGGCTGTCTGCAAGCCAGGAAGAGAGCTCTCACCAGAAATAGAATGTTCCAGCACTTTGATCTTGGTCTTCTAGCCTCCAGAACTGAGAAGATAAATTTTTGTTAAGTCACCCAGTGACTTATTATCACTTAAGTGATATTTTGCTATGGCAGCCCAAGCAGATCAACACATTGCATTGCTTAGTTCTGTAATTTCTATTTGGTTTTTTATCTTTATACCTTCTATTCATTTGTTGAGATTTCCTATTTTTCATTTTTTTCAAGAGAATTGGTCATTGCTGATAGAAGCATTTTTATGGTATTTGCTTAAATATCTTAGTCAGGTAATTCTCACGTCTGATTTATCTGAATGTTGTGTGTTACCTCCCATTCAAGTTGTGATTTTCCCGGCCTTTGGTATAAGTGATTTTTCAGTTGTATTCTGAATATCTTAGATATTATATTACGAGGCTCTGGGTTTTATTTTATTTTAATTTAGTAGGTAATCCTCCTTTTGAGGAGTAGCATTTGGGTTGGGTGGGTGAATTTATCATGTTTCCTGCTGGGCACCGCCGATACAGCCTCAGCAAAAGCAGAGCACTGATTCACTGCAAATGACTGATGTGGAGACTCACCTTCCCTGAGGTCCTGCCGACACCATCCTGGTTAAGTAGAAACCAACTCTCACCAACTTATTGCCTTTGAGTGGAGGTTTAAGCTCAGTTCCTTGCTGGGTGTCTGACACCAGGGAGGCAGGAGTGAAGGGCTGACCACTGCTTTGTTGCTGTAGGATGGGTAAGGAAGCTCTACTGCTTTCTACTGAGCTCTGCTGAACCAGGGAGGAAGGTGGGGGGAGGGAAGTGCCAACTAGTGCTGCCTCTGACTGACCCGTTCCACCTCATTGATGCTGCATGGGAGAGGAGGCTTGGCTCACTCTGGGCTATGTGAACACTGTGGAGAGAAAGGGGAGGAAGCATCAGCCAGGTCAGGGTGGAATCTAATTCCCCACTTGGCCCTACTGACAGTGGATGGGGGGAGAAACAGAGTCTTGTTTAGTCCTGTTTCACATTGTCTTCTTCAGTCTCCATGATGCTGGCTGCATCTGGAGGGTCAGCTCGCCACTGGGCTCTGATGACACCAGGAGTAGGGAATAGAGGAGTGCTGAGCTGACTCACACTGACTCACTGATAGCAGATAGGGGTAGAAGGTGACCTCACTGCTGTGGTCTTTTTCATGTTTCTCTTTTTAGGGTTAATGGAGGTTTTTGGATTTGTGGGTTTATAATTTTCCTCACCTTTGGAACATTCCCAGCAATTCTTAAATATTTTTTCAGTCTGCTACTGACTCCTTCAGGGACTCAGTTTACACATATATTTGCTGCTTGAAATAGTCCTACAGTTTGCTAATGCTCTTTTCATTTTTAACAATTATATCTCTCTGTTTCACTTTGAATGGTTTCTATTTCTATGTGTTCATGTTCACTAATCTTTTATTTTGCAATGTCTAATTTGCTATGAATCCTATTTTGTGTATTTTTTATCTCACACTTTGTAGTTTTCATTTGTAGAAGTTAAATTTATTTTGGTCAGTTTTATTTGCTCCAGATCTCTATTTAATATGTTCAATATTCCACCTTTTTGAGCATATGGAAATCAGTCATCACTTTTTTAAAATGTTCTAGTCTAGTAAATAAGTCATCTGTTTCATTTCTTGGTTAGTTTCAGCTCATTGATTTTCCTCCTCACTGTGGGTTGTATTTTCTTGTTTGGTTTTTTTTTTTTTTTTTGCATGTCTGGTAAGTTTTTAATTGGATACCAGATATACCTTGTTAGATGCTAAATATTTTTGTCTCTCTGTAAATATTTTTGAGCTTTGTTTTTGGACTCAGTTAATTTACTTAAAATATAAATTCTATTATATTTAATTTTAAGTTTAAGTAGGTTAAGTGTTTACTATAAGTTATTTAATAATTATGTTCCCAGTTGATTAGTACTTAATTTTGATTAATATGCTTTTGCTGGATTATGTTTTCTGTAATAGTTATCAGGAAGTTTCATGGATCATCCACATTTGGATGACTTACCCATCTTAGTTGCATTTCTATTGCTGATAATCTAGACATATGACAACTTGGGAAGTACTAGAGCTCCTGAGTGACACTTTTCCCTTCAAATTTCTATAGCTTCATTGTGTTCTGCAGAAATGCTGAGGAGAAGATTATAATCAGCTAATAGTTTTCTTTTTAGGATACCAGTTTTTATTTTCTCAATGAATCTATGATTCTTTATTGGACAAATCTCGATTTTTTTAATCCTATATTTTTTATTGGGACATATTAAGACTTCGTATTGTATTTATGTTTTCTTTCATTGAAAGAAATATCCTATTTGAGTCTGGATACATTTTGTATCTTGCAATTTGTTTTTTAGAATTTACTTGGGTCTACGAATTATTTTTATGTTAGATTTTCATTTCTCTCCTATTTGTCTCTGTTATTTTTACTCCTGTCCCTTTCATTTCTTTATTTGTTTCCCTCTGTGTTTCTTATCATTAATTTTTTTCTTCTTTGTTTCCTTGGAGTAAATCTCCCACAGTTTTCTCTTCAACTACTGTTTCCATACTGCATGCTTTCCTTCCCTCAGCCTCTCCTCTTTCACCTCCTTCTCTTTCTCCCTTACTGATGCTATATCTTCATCTCTTCCTCTGTCTACTCTTTTTCTTCTTCTTCTTTTTTAAGATTTTTATTTATTTGACAGAGAGAGCACAAGCAGGGGGAACAGTAGAGGGAGAGGCAGGCTCCCTGCTTGCCGGGCTCGATCACAGGACCTTGGGACCATGACCTGAGCCGAAGGTAGATGTTTAACCATCTGAGCCACCCAGGTGCCTACTCTTCTTCTTTTTGTTAAAATTTTAC
This sequence comes from Callorhinus ursinus, assembly GCF_003265705.2. NCBI lineage: Eukaryota > Metazoa > Chordata > Mammalia > Carnivora > Otariidae > Callorhinus > Callorhinus ursinus. The sequence continues at coordinate 29,744,238 of NW_027397082.1, forward strand.
TTAATATCGAATGCTGTGGTTTTAAATATATTTGTCTTTGACTAGAGTGAGTTCTATTTGAATTTGATAACCAAAGTAACATGGGTAGAATTTTCTTGACTCTGTCCCTTTTTTAATGTAGACCACATTTTGATTGTCTCCTTACGATGAGTTAAAATAATGTGTTGGACCCTGTATTAGGACAAAGGACATGCTGAGCTAGGAAGGAAACTGCAATCATGATTCCATTTCATCTAAGAACCAGTGAGGCAAATCTTACTCAATGTTTGCTCACTGAATGAATGAACCACTCAATGCTTGCTTGACGTGTCTCATAGAAAAGTGCAAAGTTAGGTTGGAGGATTAAAGCCACCTTGATCATTACCAAGTAATCCTGGGCTGAGAATCTCAGAATAAGCCAAGGTGGTGGTAGTTGCAGGATAATGCATTTTGGTAAAACATTTCACTTTCCCTGAGACAGCATAGGTTTTTATCCCAAAGAAATTGTACCATGTGCACTTGGGCTCTTTTGCATGACCACAGAACAATCAATGACACTTACTACAAATTAGAAGTCTGTGGTTATGACCAAATTCCTGGAACGGGTGACTCCAGGGCCTCAGACAGACAATGTCTGCCCTTCTAAGTACAGACTGGGGAGGGAAGTCCCCAGGCAGTACTGCCATTGATGTAACACATCTGTGCAGGATGCTCAGGACAGAGCTCTCTTTTTCCAAACATTTCTACACTGTTGTGTGGGAGTAGATCCCTTGAGGTACATTAAATCTGTGCTCTGCTGAGAGGCCCATGACTCCCAGCAGCCTTTAGGGATGGGCAGTGTGTGTGATTTGGGGAGGTCACTGGGTCCCCTATCACTCTTGTTCTCTCTGCACTGTGGCATTTTATGGAGAGTTCACACTCAGGCATGTCAGAGCTAAATGGTGCAGGCTGATTTGGTGTCACTTGCTAATGCCCTAGATTCTTTATTGCTGTAGATATGCACATGTGAGGGACAGCTCAGACTCCTAGTCGCCCAGCTCTGCCCGTTACCATGCTGAATGAGACAGTGAGCCCAGTCCTTTCTTCACCTCCTGTCAGAGCAAAGTCTTTGCCCTCATCCTGTTTTATATAACAGACATTGATTGAACCTGGAATTTTAATATTCATTTGCTACTGCTTGATCTGGCCCATGATTCTGTGTGTTGAAGACTAAATGCACCAAGAGAGAAAGGACCCACAAGTTATTTGCAAAAACAGACATGAGATTTGCATCACTGAAATTAGGCTTGAATTGATTAAGCAAGTTTCAATTGAAACTTAAAGACAACTTCTTCTTGGATGTGTATTATAGAAAATAGATGTCTAGCTCTCAATTCTTGCAGAGTATGAATGGGATCATCTGCCCTGCTCCATGCCATGGCTGAATGATTCCAGGGAGAGGAGCCTGATCCAAACAACCCCATTTTCTCTTTCAGGACTATGAAAACCTGAGTGGAAATAGAAGAGCCAGAAAGTGTTGGAGCACATTTACCTTAGGAGAGAACCTTAGGCCTGAGGTCCACTGGCTGCTGTATCTGAGGTACTTGGCCTCTCCTCTGAGGTCCTCTCATTTCTGCCATACTTCTTCACTCTCGTTTCTACTCATTGTGTCCTCTGAACTCAAGAGTCTGAAAATTACCACAGCCAGTCCCCTGCTGCTGGCCATGCCTGTTAGACATGCCCCTATAGCTTATCTATGACACAGCTCGACAAAGCATTGCCAGAATCCAGGTTTCTAAGCTCACTTCTAAGCTTGACCTTCACCCCCTTCATAGGTCACAAAACCCCAGCTAGGAAATAAAATGAAGATGGAGGTATGTGGGGAATCTGCCTTTCTGAAATCCAACAAATTTGCTCATAGATCCTTCTGGTCCATTGAAGTAAAATATTACCCACTGTATTCAAGAACATATCTAAAGGCTCTAGGATTATTATTTGGAACTGAGATATATGCACTCATTTAACATATTTAATAATAATTATCATTTCAAGTTTGTGCTTTGTGTTAATGATGGTAGGTAAACAAAATATGGATATTGAGTCAGTCACAAGGAATTTAACATATATAACACTGATTTACTTGTTAATTGATGAAATCATTATTTAATTTTAATGGCCATTCACCCCTTCAGAAAACTTTATAGAGAAAAACCTCATAGCAAGGCATGTGTTGGGGGAGATCAAGGTAGGAGCAAGACATAGCACTTGTTCTTTTTTTTTTAAAGATTTTATTTATTTATTTGAGAGAGAGAGAATGAGAGATAGAGAGCACGAGAGGGAAGAGGGTCAGAGGGAGAAGCAGACTCCCTGCCGAGCAGGGAGCCCGATGTGGGACTCGATCCCGGGACTCCAGGATCATGACCTGAGCCGAAGGCAGTCGCTTAACCAACTGAGCCACCCAGGCGCCCCATAGCACTTGTTCTAAGGGAGCTGAGGTGGGGAGTCAATTCTAAAAAATATCAATATGTGTTGATAGGCATGAGAAAAGACTTGTGGGCATGAACTCAATGAAGTAAATTTATACGGGCATAATTGAAGGGGGGGAGTAGACCAGAAGTTTCTTGCAGTCATGCAGGTGAGACATGGTAATCTACACTACAGTAATGGTAGTAGGTATGAAGAGACATTGGCAATTCCCAGAAATATTGAAGCAGTAGGAACTACGGAACTAAGTGATTGGAAGGAGTGGGGCAGATGGTGAAGGAGGAGAGTTGAGGGTACAGACCGTGTTGCTGAATTAGAGAGCTTGGTAGATGGTGGTAGAGATAAAGATAAAAAAGAACGTTTGTGTGGAAGTTTGGTTCTGTTTCCTCACAGGGACTGGTTAGATCCAAGTGGAAATGCTGAGTAAGTCTGAACTTAGGAGAGAAATCTGTACTAAACACCTGATTAGAGACTCATTTTCTATTTTTTTTATTATGTTATGTTAGTCACCATACAGTCTCATTTTCTAAAGAGATGGTAATAAAGCCATGCAACTGGAAGAGATCACCAGAAAGAGTGATCAGGACAGAATGAATAGTTTAAGGATCACCAAAATTTAAAAGAAAGTGTGGGGAAAAGGAATATGGGAGATAAGCGAAAAAAAAGACAAAGAGGTAGAAGAAAAAGTAGCAGAGTGTGGTGTTAAGGAAACCAAAGAGAGTGTTTGGATTAGAAAGGAGGAATCATCTCTTTTGAATGCTACTGAAATGCAAAGAATGTGTACCAAGTTCTTAATTGATGACTTCTATTTTCTCTGAGCTGTAGGAGAGAAAGTGTTCTGAGGAGACTGAGTTTCAGAGGTTTGAGAACAGAATTTCTGGGCAACTTTCCAGCCTGATGTAGGAAGCAGGATGAGATAATCTATGTAATGTGCTTTGAATAGTGCCTGGCAAAGATTAAACTCTCAGTAAATGTTGGCAGCTATTATAATGGCACCAAATTGTTCAGCTTTGTGGTTTTTCTCTAACAGTGATTAGCACCTGGAATATAAGCACAAAAAAAGTTGGACAAATGCATTAATTCTGAGGGGGATTTTTCAAGAAGTGAAATGGAAGAATAAGGGAGTTGTGAAAATTGGCAAGTGTGATAGAAATATTGTTCTGTGGAATCTTAACTGGATTTTAAAAAAAAAAACAGAAGACAAGAGAAGGCTGCTAGATAATGAGAAAATAGACAATTCCTGGGCCAGAAAGTCTTGATGATACTACAACACTGGTGCAGTGGGAGTAATTAAATGAAAAGGACTGAGGATGGAAGGTTGAGAAAGTGTGGAATTTGTAAATTTTGGACTTATGAATTCAACAGTAATCGGTGGTGACAAAGTTCTGGGGAGACAATGGAAGCAAGTTGACAAAGTGGAATGGGGTGAAAGTCATTGAGCTGATTAAAGGACTGAGAATTCAGGTGTAGGGCTTGAATGTTAAAGTCATGTGGGGGTGGTAGGACCTGGAGGTAAGGGAGTGACCAGGAGGCTGGCAGATGGCAGAGGTGATAGCGAGAAATAGGGGATGTATCTCAGTCTGTTTTCCCCAAAAAGCAAAGCCTGAAACAGAGACTTGAGTGAAAGTTCTTTATTGGGACCTAAGGGGTAGGAGTAAGGGTCAGGAAGAGTGAAGCAAAGGAAGAGGAGAAGCCCTACGTCATGCTGGCACTGCTTCAGGCGACTGGTTGCTGGATCCCATTGAACAGTTTAAGGAGGCACGTGAAAGGGATCTCAGGATCTTCTCTATGGAAAGAGAGAAACATTTATCAGTTGGCTCCCATCCCCATTAGCCAAAGAACCCCTCGTATAGTGCTATCACACCTAAATTTCTGGGTTGAGCATCTGTGAACAAAGCAGTTTGGACAAAGAGAGACAGTGGAGCAGGAGAAAAGATGCTTCCAGGTTGTACCTGCGTGAAGGATGTCAACTTCTACAGAGTACTGGCTGCTCCATAGTGGCTAAGAGGGAGGTGAGGCTGAGAGCATCTGAAAGAATGCCCAAGAGGCATCTATTGAAGGCCACCCCTTGTACCAGGCATAACTATTCATTCCATCCATTTAGTCCCACCTGTCACAAGTCGCCTTCAAGGTAGTGGCCTGCAATCTCAGCACATATTTAATTTAAAAGTATTAGTGAAACAAGCTACAGTCACTACTGCATCTGGCTATGTGGCAATAACTAGTATTCAATGACTATTCCTCCACCACTTATTCTAAATTGCCCTCCCCCTTGGCCAGCATTGGACTGGTGTGGGTCACTTGCCTGGAGCTGGAACTTTTACCTTCTTACCCAAAGCATATGTCCTTGGTTGTCTTGCCCTGTTACCTGGAAGTTGCTGCAACTGACTGTTTACCATCCTCACTGGCTGTGGAAACCCCAAGAGATGCACCAATAAATCGCCCTCTCTAAATCCATTACACAGGAGAAGCCCTAGCTCCTGAAAACAATCAGGATCCAGAGCCCCCACCAGTAACCTCCCTCCTTCTCCTCCCCCTCCTCCTTCTTCTTCTCCTTCTTCCTCTTCCTCTTCTTCTTCCTAGTGGTTCACTGACATTAGTGGTCCCAAAGAGTTCCAACTTCAAGCTGAATAGAATCTTTATTTTGTGTTCACTTAGAGATAAGCCTCTCCCCTGACCATCACTGTGCTGCCTATGAACCAGGGTCTCTGATCTATCAAAGCCTAAGGCTGTGTGACAGGAAGCACAAATTCCACATGAAGGTCGGTTACAGTGAGGGGGGGGGAGGCCAGTCTTCTGTACATTGCTTGATTTCCCTGATCTTCTAATCAGGTTCTTCTGGGCTCTGACCCATCAGTCAAGCCATCAGCTCTTCCCAGCAGTAATGTACCTAATACCTCAGACTACTTCTCCATACAAATTCATCAGCCACATGGGTTCTTGCTACTCTGCCTACCAGGAGGATTTTCCTTTACTCTTGTCCTCCGGGGACCCTGGAGTGGATAGAATACAGTAGCAGTCTACTTCAACTAGTTAGCCCCAACTTATGCCAACTCAGGTGTGGGGGCAGGCCTAGTTAGTCCCTCCTCTGGCAGCTGGCAGCTGGCAGCAGGGAAGCTCCATGAGTCCATGGATGTGAGTAGAAGGAGAGACCCTGGTGCCACAGTGGTGGTGATGTGGGAGACGGGGCCATTGATTTATGTAATGTTCTCTTCCTTTTGGGTCTGCATAGATCAGATCTTGAATGTACCAGTTCCTCTGTGCAAAGGATCGCTGTTGTACCCACCCAAACTTGTGACATGTGGGACATCTGAGTACATCCAGGCCCAGCTCCATGGTACCTTGGTCTCCCCCTGGCTCAGAGCTTGTTTTTACCAGGGACCCAGTGACATGCCTGGAGCTGTTTTTCAAATAATGAGTAGCTTTCAACCATAGAAAGGTGATCCTGCCCCAGCCCCCTCGGAGTCTGTGAGCCAGCTCTGCTACAGGGACTTTCTGGATGCTCTGCAGAATCCTGTTCCACCAAATACGGAGGGGCAGGGCAGTTTGCACACAGCTGGACCTGTGGTGGAGTCTTTTCTTGCTCTGGGCCCAACTTAAAACTGGCAGCTTACTGGATCATCTGATAAATGGGTCAAATCAGTACTTCTAAGTGCTATCTATGATGTGTCCCAAATCCACAAGGCCTATCAAACATCATCTGCTTTCTTAGTGGTGGGAAGTACAATGGGCAACAGTATGCCCTTTACCTGAGAGGAAATGTCCCAGCATATCCCAGACCACTGGACTCGACTGACTTCACCAGTGGGGCAAACCCTGGTGGGATTTATCTCCCATCTTTTGGCCCACATGTGTCCTTGATTACATCTAGAGTATGTTCATGTTTTCAAATCAGAGAACTCTGTGCTTCATGCCTATAAAAGGTCAACCAAGCTGTGATTTACAACATTAGGTTTCTCAAAGGCCAATTCACTTATTTCCAGCTGAAAAATGGGACCTTTAAGGTCTATCCTATATTCCTCACAGTTTTATAATGAGGGTCATATGAAATAATATACACAAAGCACTTTAAGCTGTAAAGCATTGTTCAAATATTAAATGATTGATACTACCCTTCCTTCCTTCCTGAAGGTTGAGAGAGAAATGGATTAGTGGTGTTCAGAAAAATCTTGGGAATAAAGCAAACAAGGGACTTCTCTTATTTATGCAAGTCTACCCTCAGGATTCCCTAAGTCCTAGCTGGTGACCTGGGATTGATAACTGAAGGGTGAAATGGAGCATTTCCAAGGTCTGACTTTTTAATTTATATCTCTCTTTTGTGGGGATACTAAATTGTAGCCAAGTTGTAATGAAACTCATCTTGAATAGAAAGTTCACCAAGTACTTTATGAACTCTATATTGCATGCTTAGCCGGTTATTCCATGAAGAAGGCTGTGAGGGTCGATGCCCTTGGTGTGGGCCTTTGAGAAGGAGGGCAGGGTCCACACACTCTCAGCACCGGCACACTATTTCAGTCTGGGAGCTTGGTCTGGGATGGATTAGAATTTCCCAGGCTTTCATGTCTCCTTGAGTAGAAGGTGTGTCCCAGAGTAAGTGATTTGACTTGGGAGCAGATGGATGGCCAGGTGCATGGATTCCTAGGAATAATGATTGGAGCATCATGACAAGTTGATGACAGTGGCACAGGAAGATGCTCTAGGAGCAAACCTTGGGGATTTAGCTGTAGAATGAGTTCTGTCCGGCCTCATTTGCACCATTACTGGGCTGCACCCAGGTTGAAGATGGGGAGGAGGCCAAGTTGCTCCCTTGTAGGTCAGCTTCTTGGGAACAAACATGTGCTGGAAATCCAAGCCTTCCTCCTGCGTGAAACTGAAGGAAATAACTAGAAATTCAGCTTCAGTGTGGATGTTGGACAAGCATGTCTTGCAAGGTACACTTTCAAAACAACTTTTATTGTCAGTGTGCTGATATTTATTTTTCCTGGTAATGTAGGAATCTGAAAGGACACAGTTACATTCATAAAGGTACATGAAAATGAATATCCAGTGAGAGAGGATGGGAGAGCAAAAGTCAAACTATTCTTTCCACAGCTTCATGGTTTTGGGCTGCTGACATCCAGCCTGACCTGAATCAAAAGCCCTCTTCAGAAAGCAGTGTCAGTCTTCACGAACATTTAGCTGTCTTCAATTTTGGTGTAGTATATCTATTTTTCCCCATATTAATTTTTGGACTCTTGGAAAAATCATGGCAAGTTAAAATAGCGAGGAAAAATACATTTGTTAAAAAGTTTTGGAGCAAATTTGATGGAGTATTATTGTCTTTTCTCACTGACAACAATTCTAAAGCTGGTCTAGCAAATGGAGTTTGGTCAAATAAATCCAACAGCATCGTAAATATCTTGAGAAAACCACTTTTCTTTGTATCATACTACAATCTCAATTTCAAAGCTCCAGAGTGCTATAACAAACAGGGCTAAGGATTTTTGCTGGTGTCTCAATGGAACTATCATTTTATTGATTGTAAGGAAAAAATACATGTACTCTGTGAAAGAAGAACTTCATATATTTCTAAGTGTTCCCAGTATTTTTCTACATCTCTTGGGATTACAACCTAAACAAGAAAACCCATAGGAATCATTTCACTTGTGAACCTGCAGAGAGCTCCTGTCTTCGCTGGGTCACAAAGCATGTCCTCAGAGACCAGTGTGGTGGAAAGGCCCACCACAAGCGCTGAGTCACACGGGCTGGCCTGGAGTCCCAAGGCTTTTGTGTATTTGCTTTTGACTATGGGAGGTTGTATCACCTTTGTAAACCTGTATTTTCATTTGTAAAATGATGATAAAAAATAGCACCTACTTCGTAGACCAGTTGTGAGAATTGATTATAAATGTGAAGTGCTTATTAGCATAGAACTTAAAACTTTGAGGAGAGTTGATAAATGACACCTTTTTCTATTTTTATTATTACTATAAGGAACATTCATCAGAAGCTGAGTGAGTTGTCCTAAATTGAAATAATAAAGCACTTATTTTATGGCAAGACACTGTGAAAGGCTGACCCATCATAAGTACCCGTAAAGAATAGCAGGATGTGGAGAAGCAGTGCTAGGGCACCTGGGGAATATAAAAGGCCCAGGCACACACACACAGGTACGCGCCCCAGCAGCCCGTGAACACCCACACACCCACACATACACACCAACACACACACCAGAGCAGAGCTCTGCTCTTCAACATTGCATGTGCTCCCCGCATTCCCCAGCCTCCCTTGCAGGGGGTTGATGTTTTGGACAACAGATTATAAGTGAAGTGACAAGGTCACTTCTGGAATGAGCAGGTAAGGGCCAGCATGCCTCCTTTTTCCCTGCTATCAGGACCTTGGAGGCCATTGTCCTGGGTCACATAGCTCAAGGGGGAGGGGACTGCCAGAACCACATCAAATATTGAGAGCTACACCTTTGTGTGTGGAGTAACTGAGGTATTGGGGTTAGTCATAGGAACTAGTCTCACTCACCCTGAGACATTTACCTATAACCTAACAGGGCAGAGCTCTAGGAAAAACTCTTGGCAGAGGCAAGAACAATATCCAATGGTTGCCCTTATTAGGTATCTCATATAGGGTTGATTTTCAAAAAACATCATACCTATTAAGATGTACCCCTGGAAGGACCATGATGGTGAACTGTTGATGTATCCATCAAGCCTGTATTTTGAGAAACTATTTTCATCACCATAGTGGTTATGCTCATAGTGGTTGGAAATCTCTGAGAACTGGATTACTTCCCCATCGCTTTCTGGCCTTTCTGGTGATTGAGGCTAATGCCCCTCCCTAATCCAGATGTCCAGAGCAAGGGATGTGGCTTCTTGGAAGGAGACAGGGAGGGGCCTGTGAAATACCAAAGGAGACCTGGTCACCGGCAGAGAATATGACAAGAAAATTGGGGTTGGGCTGGGGTGTTCCTATACAGTCTGTGGGAGACCAGTGGAAAGTAGCAGTCTGGGGTCCAGGCTATGGATGGCATCAAGCAAGGTCAAATGCCTTGTCACCTTACTGGTGACTGAGAAGAGGGAAGAGGCTGGTGGTCACAACTGGGCAAAGTGCTGGTTCAGGGCTAACTAGCCAATGAGTACAAATGTCTGTCTGTTATAGGCTGAGTATCTTATGAACACTATCTTTTCTGATCTTCCTGACAACTTCATAAAATAGGATCGATTACATTTTAATAGTAAAAAAGCTGAGGCTCAAAGATGTTAAGTAAGTTGCCTGAGATCAAAGAATTACTAAAGATTCAAAGATTCAAATTTGAGATTATTCAAGATCCAAAGGCAGATTTCTCAGACTCAAAAGCCCTTTCCTCTTTAGTGTATTACCTCCAAAGAAGAAGGAAAGCATGAAAAAAAGGGTCATTACCCATGCTACTTGGCAGGGCGTGTGTTGGAACTTCAGCCAGGAGGAAGAGGAAATGGGGAATAGGTGTGGTAGATGGAGGCAAGATCCAAGCCAGTGTCATTTTCCAAGGGGAAATCTGTTCCAGTAGTTGGGCTAATAGCAAATGCTTCCAGTAAACACAGGTGGAAGATGAAGGTAGCGCTATTCTTATTCCACCTGATCTATTTGGCTCCTTGCTGGAAGTATAGGGCGGTGTCCAAGCATTTGAGAAGGGGTCTGGTCAGGACTGGGCGGGGCATCAGTCCTTCTACCTGGATCCCCCAGGCAGGGCTCTAGTCCCAGTGGGTGGCCCGGATTCAAATGAGAACATGGATGGGACACCCGGCACACTGACTAGGGACGCGGCGGAGCTCAGCAGAGCTTTGACAGCAAGGGCTGTGACGGTGTCCAGACTTGCCTGTGGGCCATGGGATGTGGACAGGCAGCAGTAGGGTCTGCTCTTCCGGCTGGTGGGCTTAAGTCTCCAAATACTTGGGCTGCGATAGGCCTACAGCTGAGGGTTGTGCACAAAGTCAGCGACTGACAGAGGTTCAGAGGTAACAAACATGGTTCCAAGTGGCATGTTACATTTCACCCCATGTGAGGGTCCAATTCTGAATGGAATTTAGGACCATGAGAAGTGAGGACTGAGGATCTGTAAGGTTGGGAGCTTGGTTGTGGACTAGCATGAAGATGAAGATGAGCCAGTTCCCAAAGACAACTCCAGGCAGATCCCAAGAAGGGTGGGATGGGAGATAAAGCAGACATTCTCCAGATACCTACCGCCAGGCTGTGATGTGACTCTCCAGGAGCACCACGGAGGGGGTGACTCCAGCCCTGCCTTTTGTTCCATGTAGACACACTGGTCTAGCTTCCGACTTTCTGGTGAAGGACTGACGGTGAAGGGAGGGCCAGCCTCACCCTCCCTGCTGCCCCTCTGCAATCATCTTCCCCAGGACAGGATATGGAAATACACCCACGGTCCCCACCACCGTCCTGCCCAGTCTGGAAAGGGAGACCAGGGAGGAAGAAAGGAGAACACTTGTTGAGAAATGATAGCAAGACAAAGGTTGAGAGGGGGCAGTGGAGACCAAGGGAGAAGGAATGGCTTTCTCTTGGAAGTCCAAAGGCAATGCCGGTATGTCAAGGTGCTTTTACGCATGTATTTCCCAGGGTCTGGGGTTTTTAATCATAAAGTTTTACTTGAACCATTGAGTAAGGAGGACTGATGGAACAGCTGAAAGGGCCACGCTTCACGTACCACCTTCTAGGAGCTGGCAGGCATGGTGCCTTCGAGAGATGTGTTCTGGAGTCTCCAGAGGAGGAGGGACTCAGGTTTAGGGAAGCACAAAGATGTGAGCGGAACTGAGTAAGTTAGGACTGAGAGGGTGATTGTTCTTTGTTGTCCAGCCTGCCTCATCCCACAAACTAGAACATGTGGCTATTGAGACGGAGAAGTTGTTCGTCCAAAGGGAGATGTGCTGTGGGTGAGGGTAAAATACACCCCACATTTCAAAGACCTGGAGTGAGAAGAAAATGTAACCTATCTCAGGATGTTTTGCGTATGTTGTGTATTGAAGTGACAATGTTTTGGATATATTAGGTTAAATCAATATTATTAAGTCATTTTTATGGGTTTCTTTTTGCTTTTTAAAATGTGGCTCCCAGAAAATTTAAAGTTATACATGTGGCTTGTACTATACTTTTATTGGACAACACTGGTCTATGGTGTTCTTGAAGTTCCAGGAGCAGAATATGAGAACCCACAGTGACAGACAGACAGACAGACGGACACACACACACACACACACACACACACACACACACACACACAGAGCTGAGGTTTCCAGGCAACTCTAGCATTTGGTAGATAAATCTGAACCGTTATAAATTCTCAAAAATAATGCAGACCCCTCCTTAGCCCTTGGTGACTCCTTGCTATTGATCAGTTTCCCCTTTTTCTCTTGGTCATCAGCCCCTCCATTCCTGCTTTTTCTGCTCCCCACATATCCCTCCTCAAACTTAGGCTGTTTTCCACTTTCTAAAATGCCACCATAGATTCAGGGTGTGAGATGGGCTGGGAAAAAGCAAACAAGTACTTACATTTTGGGAATAAGAAACTGTTTTTCCCAGACTGTGGAAGAAAACATAATGGGGCTTTTCTGCATTCCAGCTACAATGTTGCATCTGGCAGGCTGGCTGTTCTCTGATATAATGTGAAACATAACTCAGTGGTCATTTCAATGTGTAAAAAGTTCAGCAGTATTGTTGGAACTATCATCATAAATCAGGAACAACTTTCTTTAGGGACTCTATTGCCACTTGATTTAGTATTTCCTGGCAACTTGCCTATCATGGAATGAAGCCACGATTGCTTCCTACACAAAATGTTATCTGCAAAACATCCCTCCAGAAACCCTCAGAAAGAACGCTGACCAGCTTGCGGGTTTTGATAATCTATGGCTGCTCTTTGTATTGAGAATAAATTTGACAATGGGACTCATTGTTAAATTGGACAATATATTCCCTGGAACAGCTTCAAAATTAAAATGGGGTTTATACAGTGTTTTATATACCACGGGTTCCAAAGGAAAGAAAAGTGAAATCTTTCAATTCCAAGAAGAAAATTCAGCAAAATATGTACACTGTGAAACATGAGAAATTATCCTAAGCAACTTTCATGCTAATGTGTTCAGTTATTGTAAATACAGGGGGAAATGTAAATTGCAGGGAGTAGAGGAGCATGACAGTCTTGAGTATAAGACGTTGGGGAATTTATTTTAGGTTAGTTCTGCGAGGATGTGCCATTCCTTACATGTAAAGGAATGATTTACCTGGGAAGTACTAGGAGTGAAGGCTGGAAGAATCTCCTCAATACCCTGTAGTTTTGCCTGGCAGTGTGGTGTCGGGGAAGGGGGTGGGTGCGGGCCTGGGCCTAGGAATTCAGTGGATGCAAATGCTGTTTAGTTCACAATCCTGCAGAGACACCAACCCCCAGACGGCACTTGTGGTCCATGAACTCAGGAGCTCAGGTCAAGAATAGTACTCTGCAAAGAACAAGGACACTTTCCCAGGAAACACCTAACACCCTTCAAAACTTAGAAAAGACAATTGAGCAGAGATGCAGAGTTCTGTGCAGGGCTATCTCAGAGTGGCTCACTCCATAGCTCCCTGTCTTCCCCAGGCTGCTGAATCAGCAAAGTAAAACCTAAATCTATCTCTACTTCCTTTTTCATTCCCTTGGGTTGGAACAATTCAGACTAGGATCTCAACTATTGGTTTTGAACAAATATTGGACTCCCTGTGTAACAATGAACATGCGGAGTACAATTGCCAGGCAAGTGAAAAGACAGAACAGTTCAAAAGAAGGGACCACTCTGAGGAATCAGAGAAAATATTTTCTTTTCTTTTTTTTTAAAAATTTTTTATTGTTATGTTAATCACCATATATTACATCATTAGTTTTTGATGCAGTGTTCCATGATTCATTGTTTGTTCATAACACCCAGTGCACCATGCAAAACGTGCCCTCCTCAATACCCATCACCAGGATAACCCATCCCCCCACCCCCCTACCCTCTAGAACCCTCAGTTTTTCAGAGTCCATCGTCTCTCATGGTTCGTCTCCCCCTCTGACATACTCCCCTTTTCTTCCTCTCCTGTTATCTTCTTCTTTTCCTTTTTTCTTAAAATATGTTGCGTTATTTGTTTCCTGAGATTAAGAATTCCTCATATCAGTGAGGTCATGTGATACATGTCTTTCTCTGATTGACTTATTTCACTCAGCATAACACCCTCCAGTTCTATCCACGTCGTTGCAAATGGCAAGATCTCATTCCTTTTGATGGCTGCATAATATTCCATTGTGTATATATACCACATCTTCTTTATCCATTCATCTGTCGATGGGCATCTTGGCTCTTTCCACAGTTTGGCTATTGTGGACATTGCTGCTATAAACATTGGGGTACACGTACCCCTTCGGGTCCCTACATTTGTATCTTTGGGGTAAATACCCAGTAGTCGATATGCACTGATTTTATTACAAATGAACCTTGCCTTGGGGTGCCT
>NW_027397082.1:29763178-29922105 GCF_003265705.2 Callorhinus ursinus
TTTCAGGATTTTCTCTTTGTCTCTGAGACTCATAAGTTTTACTATTAAATGTTGGGGTGTTGACCTATTTTTATTGATTTTTTTTTTAAAGATTTTATTTATTTATTTGAGAGAGAGAATGAGAGAGAGAGAGAGAAAGCATGAGAGGGGGGAGGGTCAGAGGGAGAAGCAGACTCCCTGCCGAGCAGGGACCCCGATGCGGGACTCGATCCCGGGATTCCAGGATCATGACCTGAGCCGAAGGCAGTCGCTTAACCAACTGAGCCACCCAGGCGCCCTATTTTTATTGATTTTGAGAGGGGTTCTCTGTGCCTCCTGGATTTTGATGCCTGTTTCCTTCCCCACATTAGGGAAGTTCTCTGCTATAATTTGCTCCAGTATACCTTCTGCCCCTCTCTCTCTTTCTACTTCTTATGGGATCCCAATTATTCTAATATTGTTTCATCTTATGGTATCGCTTAGCTCTCAAATTCTGCCCTCGTGATCCAGTAGTTGTTTCTCTCTCTTTTTCTCAGCCTCTTTATTTTCCATCATTTGGTCTTCTATATCGCTGATTCTCTCTTCTGCCTCATTTATCCTAGCAGTTAGAGCCCCCATTTTTGATTGCACCTCATTAATAGCCTTTTTGATTTCGACTTGGTTAGATTTTAGTTCTTTTATTTCTCCAGAAAGTGTTTCTCTAATAACTTCCAAGCTTTTTTCAAGCCCAGCTAGTATCTTTAAAATCATCATTCTGAACTCTAGGTCCGACATCGTACTAATGTCCATATTGAGTAGGTCCCTGGCAGACGGTACTACCTCTTGTTCTTTTTGCTGAGGTGATTTTTTCTGTCTTGTCATTTTGTCCAGAGGAGAATAGATGAATGAGAGAACAAAATGCTAACAGGGTAACAACATCCCCAGAAAATATACTCTAAACAAATCAGAAAAGACCTGAAACTGGGGGAAAAGAAAGGGAAAGAAAGAAAAAAAAGAAAAAGAAAAAGATAAAAACAAAAACAGAACAAAACAAAAAAATACAGAATATGATCAAATACGATCAGGCTGGTGCGTAGATCAGTGCCATACACTAGATTTTGGGTGCATTTTGGTCTGTTAGAAGAAAGTGCCTCCCAAAATTTTAAAGAAAGAAAAACTTATATATGTACAAAAATAAGGGTTAATACAATGAAGGGATGGAATATGACTGTAAAGATGAAAATTATAAAAGATTTTATAAAAGGAATTGATAAGTTGTTTGAAAAAAGAAAGAAGAGGATTTAAAAAAAAAAGAAAAAAAAGGAGAGAATGTGATCAGGCAGGAGACTAGAACAAAGCCATACACTAGAGATTTAGGGTATATTTTGATCTGTTATAAGAAACTGTATCTAAAAATCTTAAAGAGAGAACAACTTATATATATATGCCAAAAAAAAGAGTAACTAATATGAAGGGATAGAATATGACTCTAAAAGTGAAAAATAAAAATGTTTTTTAAAAAAGGGATTAATAAGTTGTTGGTTGAAAAAGGGAAAAAGAAAAATAAAAAAAAAAGACAGTTAAAAAAATTAACTTTGAAGAACTAAAGAATCATGGGAAAAAAGCCATGAATTCTATGTGCAGTATTCCCCTAGCGCTGGAGTTCTCCCGTTCTCATGGATCGGTAAACTTGGTCTTGGCTGGCTGTTCTTGCTGATCTTCTGGGGGAGGGGCCTGTTGCTGTGGTTCCCAAATGTCTTTGCTGCAGGCGGAACTGCCCCCCCTTGCCCGTCGGGGCTAAGTAATCTGCTTGGGTTTTGCTCTTGGGAGCTTTTGTTCCCTGCAAGCTCTCGGTACAGCTTTGGAGGACAACAGTGAAAATGGTGGCCTCCCAATCTCCACCCCAGAGGAGCCAAGAACTCGGGGCCCCGCTCCTCAGTGTGCCCCCAGAGAAAAGCAGTCACTCCTGTCTCCCCGGTCTCTGGCCGCACTCCGTGCTCACCCAGCCTGTGACCGAGTGTTTCTATCTCTGGCTCCTGACCCCGTGTGGAGTCTCCAAACGCAGCAGATCCCTGCGGTGCGCTCCCGCGCTGCTCCTCCCAGGGGAGGGAGGGGAGTCTCCCCGGCTCTGCCGCTTGTTGGGTCCCTGCTGGAGGAGCAGTGGCCCGACTGGGCCGCGGATCACAGTTTAGGGCAACCCCGAGCTGAGAGTCCGTGCCTCAGCTCCGTCTCTGCAGCCGGCTTCCCCGCTCTGATACCTGGGAGCTCTGCCGCACTCAGGCACCCCTGGTCTTTCTGTGACCCCGAGGGTCCTGAGACCACACTGTCCCGCGAGGGTTCCACCCCCCGCTTAGCCACTGCAGCGACGTCCCTCAGCGGAGCCGACTTCTAAAAGTTCCAATTTTGTGCTCCGCGGCTCTATCACTTGCCAGAAGTGGCCAACGGAGCCCCCCCCCACCCCTCCGCCGTCTCTCCTTCTGAATATCACCTCAGATTTTCTTCTCCGCACATCCTACCTTCCAGAAAGTGGTCGCTTTTCTGTTCAGAGAGTTGCTGTTGTTCTTTTCTTCGGTCTCCTGTTGAGTTCGTAGGTGTTCAGAATGGTTTGATCCCTATTCAGCTGAATTCCTGGGACCAGATGAAATCCTGGTCTCCTACTCCTCCGCCATCTTGCTCCACTCCCCGAGACAGGGGAAATCTTAAGGACACTCCTGATTTGTGTTTCCAACAAACTTCAAAAGGACATTTCTTTTATGAAATTCGAGTAGAGAACTATAGAGAAAAACAAATTTTGTTCATTTCAAATTGAAATGGAGGAAGTGAACAGCAAAATGGATCTTGTAGAAAACAGGTAAGTTGGAGCAGAAGTCAACTTGGACATCACAAAACTAAGAGATAAAGGATAAAAAGATACAAATATGGGAGAATATATAAAAAGCATGGACAAGAGATATTGTTAATATATAAATATTAGGAATTTTTTAAAAAAATATTTATTTATTTAAGTAATCTCTACACCCAGTGTGGGGCTTGAACTCATGACCCCAAGATCAAGAGTCCCATGCTCCCCCAACTGAGCCAGCCAGGCATCCCTATAAATATTAGGAATTTCAGAAGAAGAACCAATAAAACTGGAGTTATCATTGAAGAAGTATTTGGTGGAAATTTTCCTGAGCTAAACAGACTTGCGTTTTCTAAATACCAGACAAAATTAACAATAGTTTTTTTTTTAAGATTTTATTTATTTATTTGACAGAGACATAGCGAGAGAGGGAACACAAGAAGGGGGAGTGGGAGAGGGAGAAGCAGGCTTCCCGCCAAGCAGGGAGCCCGATGCTGGGCTCGATCCCCAGACCCTGGGACCATGACCTGAGCTGAAGGCAGACACTTAACAACTGAGCCACCCAGGCCCCCAACAATAGGTTTTTAATACCTAGACTTATCTTGGTTATTTATTTATTTAATTTTATTTTATTATGCTATGTTAGTCACCATACATTATTACATCATTAGTTTTTTTTTAAATTTTTTTATTGTTATGTTAATCACCATATATTACATCATTAGTTTTTGATGTAGTGTTCCATGATTCCTTGTTTGTGTATAACACCCAGTGCTCCACGTAGTACGTGCCCTCCTTAACACCCATCACCCAGGCTAAGCCATCCCCCCACCCCCCTCCCCTCTAAAACCCTCAAGAATAAAAACAAATTCAGTGAGGATCCAAGCAGATAAAGCTTACCTCCTCCCACTTCTGCTTTGACACACGAAGACAACGATCATTGTCTACTGAAGTGAGGAAAAAAGGATTGTGGCCCAAATGCCATTGTCAGATAAAATGTGGGATGCCAGGCAATGTTGCCAATATCCTATACTAAGAAGTTATTTGGTATTTATCAGAAATGCAAATTTAACTAGGTATCCTCTACTTTTATTTGCTAAATCTGGCACCATCAGCTCCTGTGCCTGGCCAGGTTAATACACAGATCCTAGCCCAGCAGAGTGACATTGTCTTGTATACAAGAGCCCCAAAGTACATATCCCATGTGAATGTCCTGGGGAAAAAAAAAACAAATCATTTTTAAGTCAACTGAGTGAGGAATCAAAACATCAAATTCAAGAATGGAGAACTCATGATGTAAAAGACTGGTAAGAAAAATAGTCGAACAGATAAACACCTCCCCCCTCCCCAAACAAAAAGCCATTAAACAAAATTAATGGAATTCTCAACATGATATTAAAACATAATGAAAATGCCAAAAATAATTTCCAAAAGAGGACACGCAACTAAAAATGATAATTTAGTAATGATGATCTAGTTCGGATTACCCACTAAAAATCACTAAAACAAGGAATTAGAGGGCCAGAAGACAAGAGGACAAGCTGAGTAAATCCCTCCTATTATACAAGGATGACCAGTTGGAACTGATTTATTTTTGCTAATGAAAATTAGTGAAAATAGATTCCAATATATATTTATGAAATATCATTACTAATAGAATAAAAATTGTAGATCTGATTTCTAAAATCTCAAGGGAAAAGTTAAAACAATAACTATAGTCAATCTAGAAAATTAAAAAGAACCATAAAACAAAATAGTAGAAACAAAACTAAGCATTATAAATCTTGTTAATAAAATGGTTGGAAAGAAATGTTTGGAATCAACTCTCATTTTGAATCACAGACTCATATTGGGTTAAAAATAAAGTATAAATGTTGCATTAGTGTATCCAATCAATACAAAAATAATAAATATAAGGCAATGGGTAAAGATGTAGTGGAGAACCCAAACCAAAGGAGAGCAGGAATAGGAACATAAAGACAGGGTGGAACTCAAGGGTGAAACAATCAATATGATAAAATAGCATTATATTTATCCCACTAAAAGAAAAAAATCCACAAAGAAGATAAGACAGGGTTGCACTTTCCATGATGAATATAAAAGTATCAAATATAGTAAAAAAAAGTTTTCAGCAATACAAGGAGAAAAAGAGAGAAATGCTATTGTAGTGGGCTATGTTAACGTCTATCGGGATAAAAAAAAAAACAACCCATCTGTTGGGACAGATCAAGTACCTAAAAAAAATATGCATACATATGCAGAGGGTTCAAACAGTGTAACATATTTGTATCCCAAATATGGAGAATGTATAACTCTTTCAAATATACTTAAACATTTCTATAAATTGATCACAAAAAATATCTTAATAGATTCCCAACCAGCAATTAAAATTCCATCAATGGGCCCAGATCTTTGGTAGTGTTGTTAAGCTACCCAGTGCTGTTGAGAGATCCTCATGATGATGGTTATCAGCATCATAAAACTCTGACCTAGAGCCTGCACTGGGCATGTCCTCTGTAGTGTGCCACAGACTGGGAGATCGGGGGAGTTTTGGTCAGTTGTAAAAGTACCATATCAGGATCCCCAGACTTTTGTTCTTTGTCCAGGTAGCAACTGCTGACTGTTCAGTCAATGATGGAACCAAAATCTAGTTAGCATCTCTGGGGTAAATCATTTCTACTTGCAACACAAACGCAGAAACCCATACTGACCCTCACTCCTGCTCCAGATTCCAGACTTAGTCACTTCGGAGGGCTGCTCAACTCTAGAAGGCTGTGTTTCAGAAAGAAAGATTTTTATTGTGGAGCCTAAGTTGCTCTGGAAATATTAGCTGTGTAACCTAGGAAAGGCACGTCTCATTTTGAGAAATATTGCAGGAACATGCGTGATCTTTATAGATTTATAAAGTGATTTATAAAGTGATTCTTCACTGCACAAACCAACTCAAGGGACCTTAAATACTCAACACTGTTAGTATGCTGCAGATCAGATTAGGTTTCTGTGCAACTTCTCTGGAATACATTTAGTACACAAGGTAGAGCCAATGGGCACCGAGGAGGAAAAATCATTGAAACTCTGCACGGCTGTCAGTGGAATGTCAAATGAAGGGAGTATGTGCTTAAGGACAAAGTCACCTGGTGCAAGAAGAGTAAATTATTTTAAATAAGTAGATAATTGAGAAATAGCATGGAAATAGTTCCTCCAACATAGGGCAAGGGCTCTAACCACTGATGTGACAGTGACTTTGTGTTTGTTTTATTAAAGATTTATTTATTTATTTGAGAGATTGCGCACACACTCATGAGCAAGCGAGCGAGAGTGGCGGGGTGAGGGGAGAGGGAGAGAATCTCAAGTGGAATCCCCGCTGAGCTCGAAGTCCAAGGCGGAACTGGATCCCATGACCCTGAGATCATGACCTGAGCTGAAATCAAGAGTCCCACGCTTAGCTGACTGAGCCACCCAGGTACCTCATGACTTTGTGTTTTTAAGGAGCTGACCTCCCTGGCTATCCTCAGCCAGTTTAGTTGAATCTGAGCAAAAAGAATGGCCCTGGAAAGCACCTCAGCCGCCAGGGTTCCTGGGTTCCCGAGATTACAGGAGTCCTGCTGGTGTGGGCAGGTCCCCTGCTTGGCAGTGACTAAGTTGAGTTCACACACTTGGCGTCTGAGACGTGCACGCCTGTTTACATACATACACAATCTCATTGAGAGCTCCTTTGAATTTAAACACTTAACATCAGTTCTTTATAACTGTGTGATTGCATTCCACATGATGGTGATATTTTTTTCTCCAAATAAGGACTCATTAGATGGTAATAAATAAAGCAGTCTGGGTGTAGGAAATGCAGTATCCTTCCCTCGGGGTTATTCCAGGGAAGCAGGGACGGAAGCGAGCCTTGCTATTTCAGGAAAGCTGGTGGAGGCTGGATTGGAGGGCTGGTAGCCGGGTGGCAGCTGTCCTCAATCTTGCAGCTTTAACGGAGGGGAGCTGCCCGATTTACATTGTTTAAACACTTAACTAAATTAGCTATGAAAAGAAGGATGGGAGGAGCCCTGCTTAGTGGGGGAATTCAGGCCCTCTGGCTTCACACACTGCTTTACACACACACACACTGATTTTTCCTTAGTGTCTGCCCAGAGGAACTGGGGAGAAATTGTGTGCTCCTTATAGCAAGATTAAAAACAACAACAATAATGAAATGCCTGTTTTGGAAAGCTGCGTCTGGCAGGGGCTTGCCAGGGCTTCTGGGCTCAGGGTCTGTAAGCCAGGCTGAGGGTTGGAGCTGGACTCTGACTCAGCAGAGTGAGGACTGGTCTAGGGCAGTGGATCCGAAAACCTAAGGACAAGAACCTGGGGGCTCCAGTGCTGGGGACGGGAAACACTGGGGTAAAGGGAGGTGCTGTAGGTCTGGGTCTCTGAGCCTCTTTGGAACCACCCCTGGTCTACTGGAGTTTTAGTTTAGTTACTGCTGATTAGGAGACAATTGGACATGTTCTCAAGGGAGAAATTTGTAAAGGGGCTTGGGTTATTGATCCTGGAAAAAAAGACTTTGCAAAGACGTGGTCTCCATCTCTGAGGACTCTCATGGAGGACTCTCATGGAGAACCCTCGAGCGGCTGAGCTCCATCTTCAGCAGGTGGAAAAAGGAGTTCAATCTTTTAGCCAGAAAAATGCTCTAGGCTGAGGAGGCCTCGCTGAGACCAAGGCATGTTCTGGGCCCCACTCGACCTCCCGGGTCCCCCAGGCTGAGCCTAGGCATGCTGGGGACCCACTGTCTGAGCTATAGCGCTCAGAGATTGAGGTGTGTGCACCAGAAGATTAACCTGGCTGTGTGTTCATGTCACTGGACTATGGCCACTTTGGAGCTCTTCCTGTTCCCATTCTGGGGGATGGCAAGAAAACTGGTGTCTATGTTTTGGGGGCCTGGGGATGGGTGAGGGAGCCTTTGATAAAGCTGCATAGGTCCCAGAACCAGCATAGGTCCCCAGTCTGTAATTTTCTTCCTAAATTGGTAGCAGAAGATTTCCCGATTGCCACTGCTCTACTCTGGGTTTGTGACAACCTCAGTCCAGGTTCCATTTCTGCTTGTGCTTGCTGGATGACCCTGGACATGTTATTTGGTCTGTCAGAATTTCGGTGACCTCATCTATAAAGTAGGGAGAATAGTGGCTAACTCGGTGATTGTTGTGAGGTTTAAAAATATAAGCATGCAGGCTGAATGTCTGTAGCTCACACACCACAGGGAGAGGAACATATCGAGATCCTGGGTTATTATTGCTGTTGTTCTCACTATTTTAGGTGATCGCAAATATCTATTTTTCTTCTATGTCGCCAGCTTTTTGAAGATAGGACTTAGGTCTTATACATTTTTCTATAACCCAGAACTAGTTCCGAATTTGGCATGTAATTTATTACATAAATTAGTAGTCCATATTTTAATATAATGTACTAATAATTACAGAAAGACCATCAACATAATGAAGTAGCTTTGAGGTAACAATAAAAATAATGAGCAATTATTAATCGCATCCTTTGTTGAGACACTTCACATGCAGTACTGAATCCTCACAATAACTCTCAGAGAAACTACTAAATCCATTTTACAGATGGAGACATCGAGGCCGAGAGTGTAGATAGCTTGCCTAAAAGCCTATAGCTTGGATTTGAACCCCCAGGGATGTCTCACGCCTCAGCCTGTGCTCTCCACCACCAGGGGACCAGACCTTGGGGTAGGTCTCATTTTATCCACAAGATCTGTATGCAGTGGAATGGCCCCCAACCCCCAAGCCACTTCCGGGTCTGATGCAGCACTCCATCTAGCCCTTACATGGAGCCCTGCAGAAGCCATGTTCCTTTACCCAGATTCTAATCAATAGCCTCACACTTTCTATGCACGTCCTTGCTGAGTGTGACTGCATGGAGAGCATCTGTTTGGGAGACAGGCCACCCCTGATGGGTTCCTCTGCTTCCTGTCCCCTCAGGGCATTGATTTATGGCACACAAACAGTGAAAGACCCGACTGCATGAGTCTTGACAATCATTATTATCATCAGTATTCCTTTGTGGCCAAGAACATTCTGAAAGTAAAGGTCCTCCTCCTAAGTGAAACTCCTTGTACAATTCTGGGGTGTCATTACCTTTGAAGGCACTCATCACTTGACTTTAGCACATATACTATGACTAATTTATCTCCTAGAAATACATAAAAAAAATGAAAATTAGATTGACTGGGAAGTCATCTTAAATACCTGTTAATTTGGATGTGTTTACTAGACTTGAGCCAGCCCGACTGATTAAAGATAGAATTACATTTAAGTGACAGGCTGCAGATTGTGTTATCCTCATGAGTATCAACAGGTTCATTTATTTCTGCTTGCTTTGAAGCCACAGAGCTCAAAACCAGAACTGCCTGTGTGATTTTTTGCATATACTGCACTGCCATGATCTTACTGAATGTATTTGTTAATATCCTTTTTATCTGTGCTATTTTCCTTAGTGGGCTGGAAGGCACTGGGATCAAAAAAGAAAAAAACAGATAAAAACTTCTCCCCAGAAAATTTACCTACAAAATATACTTCTTTGGTATTTTAGTAGCAAAACAATTTTGCATGGAGAGCTCCTAATTTACATTTTCTTATATTTTTATACAGAGTTCTTCCCCCCCCCCTCCTTCAGAGGAACTGAAATACCCAGACATATTTGTGAAGGTGGTCGGCTGCTGGGAGGGGTAAAGCAAGAGGCTAGAGCAGGGGTTGGAAAATTTATTTATAAAAGGCCATAACATTTTTAGTTTTTGTCTGCCCCCCCAAATTTTATTTATAAAACCAGGCAGATTGGTTTCTCAGGTGTAGGTTACCAACCCCTATTCTAGAGAGACTTCAGTTCAAGGCTTGTCTCCACCACCTATCAGCTCTGAGTGACTGTAGACTGTAAACCTCACTTTCCTCATCTGTAAAATGGTCATTTTAACACATATTTTAAAGCTGTACTGAGGGTTAGATGAAGTGTAGTGCTTCTGAAGCACTAATTAAATGTGTCCCCCTAGAATAAAAAAGAAGGGTGATCTATACCATAAATGAAATCAATGCAAGAATTTTCTGGTGGAATTTCATGGCTATTCTTTGGTCTTTAGATTTTGTCTTACTCGAAAGGATTAAGGAAGAAATAATTGCATGGGATTTCTTTATTTACTGAAAAGATAATGTTATAGATATTTTCTCCTATATTTCTCATCAATGATGATCTGGGCAAAACAAGTTCTCAGACAATCTTGTCTTGCCCTGAAAGGTTTTTATGTTGTTTTTACTTCAGGGATACTATCAATCACATTACTTTCCTATTTTTTCATGGCCACAGGGAAGCTCCACATGAAATCTGTGGCTCAACTTTCAAAACTTTCAACAGAAGTTATAATTTTATAATATTAAAATAATGGCGTGTACTTTTTATTGGGCACCTAGTAGGTGCTTAGTACTGTTCTAGGTGCCTGGGATATGGCGAGCCACCTGACTCACATGTTCCTGATCTGTTAAAGTATATCTTTCAGTGAAGGATCTAGATAATAAACATGGTAGCAGAAATATTAAATAATTTCAGAGACTAACAGGGCATCTGATGAAGCTAAAGCACCATGACATGATAGTGATGGGGGATGCTTCTTAGGAGTGATCGGGAAAGGCCTCCGAGGAGCCATGTAGGACATGTGTAGCATGTTGGGCCCCTGCAAGAAGGACAGAGGAGCGTCACCAGGGTGGTCACAGAGATGAAGCTGAGTGAGAGTATGCCAAGAATTGCTGGGCATTTCAGTATAATCAGAAGGCTCCAGGGACCTCCCAGCTGGGGAGTCTGGAAGCCTGGATGTCCACCACACCCTGAACTTGCCTCATGGCCAAAATGACATCTCTCCCCTACCTGCTACTCCTTCAAAGTCTTAGGATCACCAGTGCTCTCCCAGTGGCAAGTCTAGTGGGCTTTTTGTTCAATTTAGTTAAAAATTTTACATACAATAAAATTCACTCTTTTCGGTGTCTAGTGAATATTGACGGGTGATAAGAGTCGTGTAACCACCCCCACAACCAAGCACAGTTCATTTGAATTCCCCATCTTATTATCTGCAGAGCATCCACACAATTGCCCATTTTCCCTCCTGGCCTCAGCCTGCCTCCCTGGCCACCAGCTCCTGGTGTCCTGTAATCTTTTCTTAAACATGAGGTTTCTCCAAGTTTCATCCTCCATCCTTTTCTCCTCTCATTCTGTATGTTTTCCTTTGAGGTCACCCACCCACCCCTGGTTCCAGTTGCTAGCCCACCCTGTTCCCACCAGGATGGGCTGGTATCTCGTTTGCCACAAGAGGCAACAGATCCCAGTATAACATCCTGTTCCACGTTTCAGGCCCTTCCCTTGCAGACACCGCCTTTGCCCTCTTGAGGCATATCCCTCAGCCCTCGCACATCAGAACCTCCCTGCTTGGGTTTGTGCACACTATGCACTTGGGCTCTGCTCCCCATCTGGCTCTCCCCAGAGCAGCCCCAGCTTTGGGAGCCCTAATCCCTGGTCAAAGGACTTGGCTCCTTCTTGCCCCCAGATGGAAGTGATGCTGGGGAATGGTGTTGGGCGAGGAGCCTCTGAGGAACCAGGAGCATCAGAATGAGATGTCCAAAGGAGCACCAGGTCATCGATTACTATTCTATCATTTGATCATCCAACAAATAGTTTATTAAACCCTACTGTGTAGCAAGCCTGGTTCTAGAGGCGGTACATGTGACAAAACAGGAAAAATCCCTTCCCTCCTAGAGCTTATCTTCAGTGGGGGACACAGAAAATAAGCACATAAATCCATGGATTGCACAACGGCATGAGAAGAGCTATGAAAGATGAACATGAAATTCTGGGAAGCTGGGAAGGCAGAGGCGGCTTTAGACAGGGAGTCAAGGAAAGTCGCCACTCAGAACAGACCCGTGCACTGACCGGAGGGAGCTAAGGACTCACACGGTCCCTGAGGGCATCTTGGAAAGGAGGGGAATTAACGAGCCTGAAAGAGACCGTTTAGTTTTGGGAAGCACATTGGTGAGCTGTTGTATTTTCCCTCCCTTGTTGTGCTCCTCCTTTCCTCAGGCCAAGTGGGGAGCTTTGAGATTAGTCCGAGGTCTTGAATCTGAGTCTTGTACAGCATATGGGGCTTCAGCCATATCTAGGTCTGGCTGCCTCAGGGATGGCCTCATGATCTACATTTTATCAAGATGAAGGGTGCATGAGTGTGCCCCTCTACCAGATGAGACCCAGCCTGGAGACACCTTCGAGACTTGCCCAGCTGGGCCACCCCCCAGGGCAGTGGTATTCCAACAGAGGCTCTTTGCGTGGGTTACCAAGGCCCAGTCATGGGGGCTATAGGGAAGGGAATTCCAGAGTCAAGGTTCTCTGGGGAGTGCAGAGATCACCCCAAGAGACCCTAGGGAGAAACACCATTGGATGATGGTAGGGCCTACCAAGTAAAACAGTTGTAGAACACCTCACCTTTCCTTCCTTGTCTTCCCCAGACCAGAGGAGTGAAAAACTTGGCTAGTAAAGCAGGGAGAGGGATGGGGTGGAAACTTACCAGGCAGGGTGGGGAAATAGAGCAGGTGTTCACACTGGGTCTCAGCCTGGGTTGGAGCCATGCTGAGGACAACTTTCAACTTTAAGAAGTTCATAGTTGTGACTATTGCACGTGACTGGACACTTAGTGCCTGAAATGCGACTATATTTGTGAGAAGAAGCGATCAGAAAAAGTCTTTATTGTCTGAGATAACCTGACAGATGCCACGACTTACTCTAGGCACAGCAAGGAAGGAGTGAACATGGTGGATTAGGCAGTGAACGCTGCTGGTGCTGTGTGATTGCATGGATGGATGAGTTGGATCCTTTCTACCGACTTTGACTGAGGGGAAGAGATGCAGCTGCTGAGACCCCGGGACAGAGGCCTGGGGAGAGCAAGAGGGGGAGAGGGGCTAAGCCTGAAGCAGGCAGGGGGTCATGAGAGCCTGCAAGGGTGTTGTGGGCTAAATTGTGTCCCCCCCACCACCAATTTCATCGGTTGAAGTCCTAACCCCTAGTACCTCAGAATGTATTCAGAGATTGGGCATTTTAAGAGGTAATTAAATTAAAATGGGGCTATTAGGGTGGGCCCTAATCCAATCTGACCGGTGTCCTCATAAGAAGAGGATATTAGGACACAGACGCACACACAGGGAAGACCATGTGAAGTCACGGGGGGAAGACAGCCATCTGCAAGCTAAGGAGAGAGGCCTCACAAGAAATCAAACTCCTGACACCTTGATCTTGGACTTTTGCCCTCCAAGACTGTGAGAAAATAAATGTCTGTTGTTGAAGCCACCCAGTCTGTGGTATTTTGTTATGGCAGCTGTTGCAAACTAATACACCTCCTAACTATTTATTTTCCTGATTTCTCTTGGTTATTCTTGTATATTTAGTCTTGTTATTTAAAAAAGATACCCAAGTTCCTATAAAGGAAAATGTCAAATTCTTTATTTCTAAATGTCTGTCTCAGCTCACCTCACTTCCACAGGGCTTCATCTACATTCGGTGCTCTGACTCCTTGAACAAAACGTTTTCATGGGGAGAAGACTCGGCATCAGAGGGGTCCAGCACAGAGGATGGGGAATAGGCACTGGGCGGGAGAGGCTGCTAGCACCGTGGATGTGCTCTGGATTAATAGCAGGGTGTGGGGAAGTCATGCTTTAACTTGTTTGGTGACTGTCCCTCAGCCTGACCTGCTGATCGGCAGCCTTTGGAAACACATTGCTTTGGGTCACTGAGATGGCTGTCTCTACAGGCATTCAGGCAGACTATCAGAAAGACGAGGCACCTTTCAGCCCCACAGTCTCACAGGATTTATTAGCAGGAAGCACGATTTTCATAGTTGGAAAACAGAATATGGACCGGGGTTCTCTGTGGCCCCGGGCAGCCCCTTGCCTCAGGGAATATTCGTTACTCCATGCCAGGCCGCAGGCCTACCCACGCCAGACCTGGGAGGGAGCGTGGGTCATGGATATTGATCTCAGCTGTTCTGAAGAGTTTTCTTAGTCCTTTCTATCAATTAAAAAAGATCCAGGGCACATTATTAGGTTCTGGCTAAACTAAACCAACCTCAGGATCTATGGACCACGTGTCACTGATCTGTTCCCCAAATGAAGCTTCCATGAATACTTCCCATTCCAAACCAAACTCCTGGCATCATCTTGCTTTGCTGCCTCTCCGAAGGGAGTGAAAATCTGGCCTTCTCAAATAGATGTTGATGGACATTAGTGACTAGTGCAAATTTTGGTGTGGATTCCATAAATAACATAAATTTTTTTTGGGGGGGTGCCATTCTCAGGCAGCCAAACCCATCCAGAAAATAAAGGGTGTGTACTTGACCTCTGATCCAGAGAACTAACCTGAGGATGACCCTGAGCAGATGCCATGTGTGGCCTCAGCACTCTCTCATCTTCCCACCCTCCCCAGAGTAGGGTAGCGGGGGCTCAGCTGCCACACACTGGGCACAGAACCCTCCTGGAGGTGTGCTCAGCTCTCCCCATCTGGAGACCCCTGCAGACCACAGGGGGATTTGGGACCAGAGGAAGCCTGAAAATAATCTGATTTTTAACAGATGAGGTATAAACTGTGCTGCTTGTGTGTAGTTTTAGAATAAAACAGTTTCTAAAACTTTTAAATGGAAGGAGATAAAAGAATGCCCATTGTGAAGGCACTGGGCACTCAGAGGAGGAGGCCATGCACAGCCAAGCTGCTAAAACAAGCGAAGCTGGAGGGGTTCCTGCATCAGAATTCAAGAAGGAAGGCAGGTGTCGGAGCCCCTTCATTGACACCTTCCCTACCCTGGCTGGCCAAGAGGAGATGTGGTGTGGTGCCCCCGGACCAACAGTTTTCCACTCATTGAAGATGAGTCTGGACCTGTCTTCAGTGTTTCCAATCTGAGTTCTGTCTCCCTCCAGATTTCTCCACCAAGGCCAGCCTGTGTCCCAGTCACACCAATGCTGTTCCATTGGGACACTCTCAGTATCTCTCCCTGCCCTGGCCATCCTGTCTTGGGGTAGGGACCATCCTTTCTAGGCGAGCTTCCCCACCCTGTGACTTGACCAGGCCCTGCCCCTCAGAGCTTTCCTGCGTTCCTCCCTCAGATTGCCCTCCTCCTGAATGGGGTTTTCCCTCCTGCTGGACTGGGAGCAGCTCAGGTGAGGGGCTGAGTCCTTCCAGGCTGTCCTCCAGCAGGGGAGCCAGGCAATCTGGATCTAGAGCAAGTTTGTTGAGGAAAGGAAGAGAAAATTGGGTTGTGGTGCAACTGCTTTTAAAAGTGATCCTTTTGGGACACCTGGGTGGCTCAGTCTTTAAGCGTCTGCCTTCAGCTCAGGTCATGATCCCAGGGTCCTGGGATCGAGCCCCACATCGGGCTCCCTGCTCAGCGGGAAGCCTGCTTTTCCCTCTGCTGCTCCCCCTGCTTGTGTTCCCTCTCTCGCTGTGTCTCTCTCTGTCAAAAAAATAAATAAAATCTTAAAAAAAAGTGATCCTTTTTCCTTCTCCATTCACATACAGCAGGCGGGGACAATTGCCCTTCATAAAATAGGAAGGGGCTGCTGCCCATCTGAAGGAACAAAATCGAATCACTTCTCTGGCATCCCTTGTCCTTTGACAACTCCACCCTTTCCCATTTGTCCTCTGTCTCCGGCTGGCCCCGCCAACTGAGCCTCACAAAACCAGACCTCGGCTCAAGGGTGTGGCAATGCGAGAATGTTACTTAACCTTTCTTATTTAAAGTTCTTAGGCCTCAGTTTTCCCATCTGTCAAATGGGGAAACTGGTACTTATCCAACAGAGTTGTTGTGAGGATTACGTGAGGAAGCACAGTACAGAGTCAGTACTGAGCCCGCCTCTAGCGAGCACACACTGTTTGTATCATTGCATCCTTATGATTAGTTTCTCCTCTTCCTGGAACCGCATGGGAACCTCACTTAGCCATCCCTCCTCTCCCTGAATCTTGTGGCATCCATTCTTATATCCCAGCTCAGCCCTGGGGCTCCAACACCCATGAAAATTCCCTTTACTGCTCCAAATCTCACATCTTTGCCTGTGGGGTGGGGGTCATGATGTTATCTCGCTCACAAGGTTACTGCACCATTTGAACAACCAAGTGCTTCAAGAGTGTCTGGCACAGATTACAGTTCCATAAATGTTCTGGGAGTGGGGTTGTGTGTGATTGTGAAGCTGTCCTGTTCCAGAGTCTCAGCCTAGGAGACATCTGGACAGGAAGCAGAATGAATGGAAGCTGTGAGGGCCATTTCTGGGCTCGAGTCCATGTTCCAGACTGTATCCCCATACATGGGCTTTGGATAAAACTTGTCATCATGTTGGCATCACTTTCCGTGGCCAAAATGTCTCCTTACATTTGGAGATAGCTGGATTCTGAAGTCGAGCTGTGCACGTGACTACTTAGGCCTATGTCATCCTCTGAGCCCATTGGTAGAGTTGTGACCCATTTACTTCATATTTCTTTGTGTGTTTACAATATTGGGCTTATTCGACTGTCAGCTTTTTGACCAGAGGAATTAGCACTAGGTCTGCATTTCTCTTGCATCTTTCCTCAGAGACTAGGTCACCATAAAAATGTACAATTTTCCCTCACATGCCCATTTTGTGCTCTAGGGATGAGATGAATAAGCATACTTTTTCCTCCCTTTGAATCTCATTGCCAACAGGTGACTTGGGGCTTTTAGAGAAGGTGGTAAAGAGAAAACTAATTTTTTTTTAAATTTTATAAAACAAGGCTTTTACATTAGTACCTATATTAGTACCTTACTTTTATTATTAGTACTCTAATGGTAATACTCAGAAAATGGAATATAAACTTATTATAAAATAGCACACTTGAGTTAATGAAGTCACTGTAATACACAATAGTAGGTTTTCATCAGTCAGGACTCTATTTGCAGAAAGCATCTTAAGAGAAAAGTAATTCTAAAAGAAGATCATGTCAGAAATCTCTAGGACTCCCTAAACATATAGTTTAAAAACAAAAAAGAATAAAACAAGACTGCAGTGTATGTAGTAGAAAGACACAGGGGGGCCCCTGCAGTCCCCTGAAGTCTCCGCCGAATGGCTCCAGGCCCTGCACAGGGGGTGAGGGGTGCATTTCATGACATCAAGCTGAGGTTTGTGGGCGTCAGGGGAGATCAGCTGTGTTACTATGGCCACGGACTCCAGAATGCATGTTGTGGCCCTGCCCTCAAAAGGGCCCCACACTTGGTTTAATGCTCTGCTGTTGTCATCTCGAAATTCTAAATAAGTTTTGAACAAGGAGCCCAGCATTTGAATTTTGCGCTGGGCCTGGAAATTATGTAGTTGATCTTACACCACCCTCACCCTAGACCTTTTAGAATCTCTGAAGGTGGATGCCACTTGCGTGATCTTTGAAAAGAGCTGGACAGGTGACAGCTGATGAGCAGTCACAGCTTCCTGAGAGACCCCTGTCTGCTGGCTTTCCCGTTGTCATTTTCTCCTCTATGAGTGTTCAGGGTAAGCAAGAACAGATCTACTTAGAATTGTCTTGCCAGTTGACGCCCATTGAATTAATAAGCAGGATGCTAAGAACCCACCTGTCTCTTCTGAGAGTTCACAGTATAGCCCCAAGTCATCAGACCCGAGTTCTCATTTAGCTCCCACACCTTCATGCCGATGTGTGGCATGGCCTGGGCCTTGGTTCGTCTTAGTTTCCATACACTCTGCAGCTTTTATAATCTGATTATTTTTAGGAATAACAGTCTTCTATGTGATACTGATGATTTTAAACTGCTGTGCCTTTGCTGGAGGTCATGGTCATCAGAAGTGCGTGGAGCCCATTGGGGAAGATGACTGTGAATCAGATTGACTCAACATAGGCTATGAGTTGTGGAGGAGGGTGTGCAGGTTACACAGGAGGAGACAGCGGTGGCACCCAGGCTATCCGGATGCTCAGGAGTGAGTCTCAAGGATGAGTGGAAATAGACACATGAGCATGGCCATCGCTGAGCACTCCTGGCAGAGCAGGCAGGGCTGACCGAAGGCTGGAGGAGGCTGATAGGAAGTCCTATCAGGCAGGAGCATGGAGATTGCTGGGGAATAGGAAGAGATAAGACACACAGAGACTGAATCCTGCGGAGGGTAGCCAAAACCACGTTCCATTCTCAGGGCCAAATCTGGAGGCAGAAGCTGACCAAATGGCTCAACAAGTGGCTCGATCCAATCCCCACTCTGACTACAGAGGAGAGGGTGAATCCCACATTGGGAAGGGGTGAGGGAATGAGGGGAGCCAGGAAAAGTGGACCCATGGGTTTCTGAAAATCAGCATTTGCAAGTTATCTAATAAGGTGGCTGGATCCAGGGGAGTCATGGGTGACAGATTCCATGTATTTAGAACTAGGGCTTGGAGACTGAGATTAGGTAAGGGGTGTGGGGAATGGTGACCTGATGCCTGCTTGGGGGGCTGTGTGGAGGGGCCTATCCCTGAGATAACATCCCGTAGGAGAAGCAGGTTTGCAATGAAGGCAAGGTGAAGGAGTCGCACTCTGTAAAGACTTAGTCTGTGTCCTTGTGAGACATCGACCAAGTGTCCTGCGGGTAGCTTCCCAGCTCAGAGATGGGGTCTGAGGGTGGGAGCAATCAGCAGACAAGTGTACACAGTGCTAGGGATGCTGAAGGGTCTGTCTAGAGAAAGTATAGGGGTGAGAAGGAGAGGGCCAGGTCAGAACCCAAAGGAGCACCAGCCTTGTGGATGGGTGACAAAAGAGAGCCAGAAAGTTTCTGTAACCTTTGTACAAGCTTCGATTTCACTCCCTTCTGAAATGCCAGTGGACACCCCTTTGGATGCTTGCCTCCTCTTGCTTGGGCCTACTTATCTCAAATGTCTAATGTTCCAGAGAGGGGACCCACCTAATTCAGGGGTCCTGGACAAGGAGAAGTCCCCTTAACACATTATTTTCCCCAGAATGTCATGGGATGTGACAGCTATCACAAGCAAAGATTAATAGTCAAAATTGCTGCACTTAATGATTGGGAGGATGCCTAAGAGAATAGTCACTCAATAAATATTTGTTGAATAAATGAATACATGCTTAGCAATTTTAGATATTTCCCGGGCCAAACTGACTCATCCTCCATGATGATCTGGGTGATTAGTTTCTTCCTCTGGGACTGAGAAGAGCTGATGTGGCTCAGTCATTCACTCTGTTTAGGCTTCAGTTCCTTAGAGGGGCTCTGTATGGTGGCCATTTCCCTCTGGGTAGTTACTAGAGCACTGAGGGACAGGCAGGGTTGCTTTTTAAAAAAGCATTATTCAATTTAATAGAATTTATTAAAAAATTTTCCAGTTTTATTGAAGTATGATTGACAAAATTATATATATTTAGTTTATACAACATGATTTTTTAAAAAGATTTTATTTATTTCTTTGAGACGGAGAGAATGAGAGAGAGAGAGAGAGAGAGAGCACATGAGAGGGGGGAGGGTCAGAGGGAGAAGCAGACTTCCCGCTGAGCAGGGAGCCCGATGCGGGACTCGATCCCGGGACTCCAGGATCATGACCTGAGCTGAAGGCAGTCGCTTAACCAACTGAGCCACCCAGGCGCCCCGATGATTTTTTTTTAAAAGATTTATTTATTTATTTATTTGAGAGAGAGAGAGAGAGAGAGAGAGAGAGAGAGAGAGAGAGAAAGAGAACTTGGCGGGGAGGAGCAGAGGGAGAGGGACAAGCGGACTCTGTGATGAGCGTGGAGCCCGACGTGGGGCTTGATCTCAGGCCCCTGAGATCCTGACTTGAGCAGAAACCAAGAGTCAGAAGCTCAACTGTCTGAGCCACCCAGGTGCCCCTCAACATGATAATTTAATATATATATATATATACACACACACACACATAGTAAAATGATTACCACAAGCAAGTTAATTTAACACACGCATCACCTCACATAGTTACCATTTTGTGTGTATATGTGTGTGTGTGTGTAGTGAGAACACTTAAGATCTACTCTCAGCAAATTTCAAGTATACAAAAGAAAGGACAACAAACCTTACTTACCCTCATGAATGACCAGTAGGGAGCCTGGGCCAGTGACCTGAGCTCCAGTATATAGAGTGAGGCCAAGAGACCTAACGGACCCGGACAAACATATCTGAAGAGAGTGTTTTTACTTTTTTTTTTCAGTTTATCTTAATTGTGGTACAATATGCATAACAAAAAACTTACTATCTTAACTATTTTTAAGTGCACAATTCAGTGGCATTAAGCATATTCACACTATTGTAGAACCATCAGCACTATCCATCTCTAGAACTTTTTCATCTTCCTGAACTGAAACT
Source organism: Callorhinus ursinus (assembly GCF_003265705.2). Lineage (NCBI taxonomy): Eukaryota > Metazoa > Chordata > Mammalia > Carnivora > Otariidae > Callorhinus > Callorhinus ursinus. Next base: position 29,783,360 of record NW_027397082.1, read on the forward strand.
GAACATTTTCAATAATAACCTCCCATTTCTCCCTCCCACTAGCCCTAGCAACCAAACTTCTATTTTCTTTTTATGAACTTGACTATTCTATCTTCCTCATTGTTTTGTGCTGGCCTCAGCCTATCAATAACCAGTTGTGGCTGGACCAGCCCTTGTAGCTCTTACTATAATTGCAAGATGCCCTTCAACAATATATAACTGTCAGGAAACTTTGAAGAAAAAAGGTTTATTACTCATAAGACCTGGAAAGTACCCAGCACACTGGGGCCACACAGTGAGGTCCCAGGTACAGAGAGAGAGAGAGGGAGGGAGAGCTCACCAGTGCATAACCTGGGGTTCTGCTTTTATTGGGGTTGAGGGTGTGAGGGCCTAGGATTTTGCAGACTCATTCTTTATTGGTGAACTTAAGACATAAGAGTGGGAATTTAAAGTGTGGGAAGAGAAAAAACAGTGGCTCAAATAGTTAGTTATCTCAGAAGCAACCAAGATCTCTAAAACAAAGGAACCTGGGGTGGAGATTGGCTTTCTTATCTAGTCATGTGGCTGGCAGTGCATTTATTCGAGATAGCCCTTTTTGAAATAGATGCCTAGGCATTAAAAGCTCAAGTCAGATACTTTTATTATGAAAGAGAAAAGCCGACTGTCAAGGCTTACACTATACTCGTGTAAGGGAAATCATGTGGTATTTGCCTTTTTGTAACTGGCTTATTTCACTTGGCATAATGTTTTCAAGGATCATCCATGTTGTAGCATGTGTCAGGATTTCCTTCTTTTTTTAGGACTGAATAATACTCCACATTCCACATTTTGTTTATCCATTTACCCATCAATGGACATTTGGGTTGCTTCCACATTTTAGCTATTGTGAACAATGGCCCTATGAATGTGGGTGTATGAAGATTTCTTCAAGACCTTGTTTTCAATTCTTTGGGGTATATACTGAGAAATAGGATTGCTGGATCATATGGTAATTGTATTTTTATTTTTTTTTGAGGAACCACCATACTATTTTCATTAGTTGCTATACAATTTTATATTCCTACTAACAGCACACAAGTGTTCCAATTTCTATACATCCTCACCAACACTTGTCTTTTTTTTTTTTTTTGATAGTAGTCAACCTAATGGGGTGAGATGGTATCTTATTTTGGTTTTGATTTGCATTTCCCTGATGATTGGTGATCTTGGAGCATCTTTTCATGTTCTTTTTGGCCATCTGTTGCTTATCTTCTTTGGAGAAATGTCTATTCAAGTCCTTTCCTCATTTTTTAATCAGGTTTTTTTTTTTATTGCTAAGTTGTAAGAGTTCTTTATCTATTCTGGATATTAATCTCTTATCAGATATATGATTTATGAATATTTTCTCCCATTCTGTGGGATGTCCTTTTACTCAGCTGATAGTATTTTTTGATGCATAAAATAAAAAAAATTTTATAAAGTCCAATTTTTCTATTTTTTTATTGTTGCTTGTGCCTTTAGTGTCATATTCAAGAACTCATCACCAAAGCCAATGTCATCCAGGTTTGCCCTGTGTTTTCTTCTAAGAGTTTTATAGCTAAATTTTAGGTCTTACATGTACATCATAGATCCATTTTGAGTAAGTTTTTGTATATAATGTTATGTAATGGTCATTGACCAACCAAAAAAATGTTTCAGTTTTTTGCAGGTGGATATCCAGTTTTTCCAACGCCATTTGTAGAAAAGATCATCTTTCCCCACTGAATCGACTTGGCACTTCTGTCAAAAATAATTTTACCATATATGTGAGGGATTATTTCCACACTTTCTAGTCTATTCTATTGGCATACATTTTTGTCTTTATGCTAGTACCACATTGCCTTGATTACTTTTGATTAGCTTTGAAGAAAGTTTTCACATCAGGAAGTATGAGTCCTCCAGATTTTTTCTTCTTTTTCAGGATTATTTTGGCTATTCAGCATTCCTGGAAATTCCATAGGAATTTTAGGATGAATTTTTCTATTTCTACAAAAAAATCTCAATGGGATTTTTTTTAAAAAGATTTTATTTATTTATTTGACAGAGAGAGACACAGCGAGAGAGGGAACATAAGCAGGGGGAGTGGGAGAGGGAGAAGCAGGCTTCCCCCAGAGGAGGGAGCCCGATGCGGGGCTTGATCCCAGGACCTGGGATCATGACCCGAGCCGAAGGCTGATGCTTAACGACTGAGCCACTCAGGCGCCCCTCAATGGGATTTTGGTAGGGATTATGTTGAATCTGGAAATTGCTTTTGGTATTGACATCTTAGCAAGATTAAGTCTTCCAAAACGTTATCATGGGATGTCTTTGCATTTATTTGCCTTCTTTAATTTCTTTCAGAAATGTTGTATAGCTTTCATTGTACAAGTCTTTCATGTCCTTGGTTAAGTTAATTCCTAAGGTTGTTTTTTATGCTATTTTAAATGAAATTGTTTTCTTAATTTCCTTTTCAGATTACTCATTGTTAGTGTATGGAATTGCAGCTGATTTTTTTGTGTGTTGAGTTTGTATCCTGTTACATTGCTTAATTCATTTATTAGTTCTAATAGTCTTTTTATGAACCCTTTATAGTTTTTCTACATATGAGGTCATATTCTCTGTGAACAGAGATAATTTGGCTTCTTCCTTTCCAATTTGGATGACTTTTATTTATTTTCCTGCCTATTGCTCTGGCTGTGTCTTTACTTTTACACTTATGTTTTTATATGTTAGGCTTCTATAGGGCATCGAGTAATTACATGTTCCTCCCACTCTCCCCCTGCCCCACCTCCCCACCAGGGGAAAAAACAGAAAAGGAAAAACACATACTTGTTTAAGTTGAGGTACAAATTATGACAACTGTGTTGGCTGACAGAAACTACACCTACAGAAGTTGTTGTCTGGGATCTTTGCCTTGGTAAGACAGAAAACACCATGTCAAGGAGAACACACCCATGAAGAAGGCTGGCGATCCTATACTGACCTTTGGAACTAAGGCATAGGGCAGCAGGAATCTAAAACGACACACTCATTTTTGAAAACAGGTAGTTCTTCAAATAATTAAAATAGAGTTATCATATGACCCACCAAGTCCACTCCTTGGTTCACAGCCAAGAGAAAAGAAAACATATTTCCACACAAAAATTTGCACAAACATTCAAAGCAGCACAAGCATGATAGTCAAAAGGTGAAAACAACCCAAATGTCAATCAACTGCTGAACTGGTTAACAAATTGTAGTATGTTTATGCAGTAGAATATTGTTTGACTCTAAAAAGAATGAGGTACTGATGCAACGTGACTGAACCTTGAAAATATTATGCCAAATGAAAGAATACAGTCACAAAAGACCATATATTATATTATTCTGATTATATGAAAAGTCCAGTACAGGAAAAGCCACAGGTACAGGAAGTAGTTGAGGGCCACTTTAGGTTGGCTACTTAGGGCTGGAGGTGAGGGAAGGGAGCAACTAGGTGATAGCTGAAGGGTGCAGGGGTTAATTTTCATTTTTTTTTTTCCTTTTTTCTTCTTTCCTTTCCTCCTCTTTCCTTTTTTTGAGGTGATGAAAACATTCTAAAATTGACTGTTGTGTTGCACACGTCTGTGAATATACAAAAAAAACCCCATAATGGTGCACTTTAAATGATTGAATTATATGGTATATGAATTACGTTTCAATAAAGACATTTAAAAAAGTAAACTGAAGATAACAGTAGCACAAAAAATGGAAGGGCAAGAATGGAAGTGCACTGTTAATATTCTTATACATTTATAAGAATCTTATAGATACATGCTAAAAACCATAAAGAAATCATTAAAATAAAAAAGAAAAAGAGTGGTCATAGGCTAATAAGGAAGATAAAATGAAATCATAAAAATGTTCAATTAATCCAAAGGCAGAAAGATAGTGGAACAAAGAACAGTTGGGAAAAATAGAACACAAATGGCAAGATGATAGATTTAAAACCAGTCAAATCAATAACCACATTAAATGTTAATGGGTTAATATCTCAATTGAGAAGAAGACATTGGACTATAAAAATTATGTGCTGCTTAAATAAAACTTACTTTAAATATACAGGTACAAATAAATGAAAATTGTAAGGAAAACTATACTATTCTAACACTAATCAAAAAAACCAAAAAGCCAGAATGACTATTTAAACATAAGACAAAATAGATTTCAGAGCAACATATACTACCAGAGATAAGGAAAATCATTTCAAAATGAAAAAGGGATCAACCTATCAAGAGGACATAACAATCTTAAATTTTTATCCATGTAATATGAGAACTTCAATATACATGAAACAAAAGCTGGGAGAACTTCAAAGAAATAGACAAAGCAACAGTTATAATCAGAGATTTCAATCCCTCTTTCTTAATAACTGATAGCCCGTTTAGATAGAAAATCAATATGGATATAGAAGATTTGAACAACACTATCAACACTTAATGAACATTTTTTCCTACAACGGTGGAATAAATATTCTCTTCAAGTGCACTCAGGATATTTACCAAGTTAGACCATGTTTTGTCTATAAATTGTCCGTAAACTTAAGATCATTCAAGTTATAAAAAGAATGTTCCTTGACCAGAATATATTAAATTAGAAATCAATAGAAAAATCTTTGGAAAGTCCCTGAATATTTGGGAACTGAATAAAACACTTCTAAATAACCCATGGTCAAAAAGAAAGAAATCTACAGTGAACTTATAAAGTACTTTTAACTGAATAAAAAGAAAACACTACATATCAAAATTTGTAGGAATCCATTAAAAGCAGTACGTAGGAAGAAATTAATAGCATTGTGGGTCTATTATAGAAAAGGTCTCAAATCAATGGCATCACTTTCTACCTTAAGAAATTAGAGGAAGAAGAACAAATTAAGCCCAAATCAAGTAAAAGGAAGAAAATAATACAGATCAGAGTAGAAATCAATGAACTATAAAACAAAAATAAAATAGAGAAAATTAATGAAATGAAAAGCTGTTTTTTTTTGAGAAGATTAATAAAATTGATAAACCTTATTTCAGACTTAGGAAAGAAGACACCAATTACTGATATCAGGAATGAGAGAGGTAACATCAGTACAGAATCTATAGATATTGAAAATATAGCATAAGAATATTTTGAAATTTACACCAAGAAACCAATGACTTATATGAAATGAAATTCCTTGAAAGATAAAATCTACTAAGCTCACTCAAGTGGAAATAATCTGAATAAACGTACATTGAAGAAAAGAATTTGTTGTTGAAACCTTGCCACAAAGAAAACTCTAGGCCCTCTTCACTGGTGATTCTTCCAAACATTTAAGGAAGAAATAATACCAGTTTGGTAGATATTATTCCAGAAAGTTGAAGTGGAACAGATACCTCTCAACTCATGCTGTTAGGCCAACTTCACTCTGATACCAAACTCTACAAGAAAAGATTACCGACCACTATCTCTTATGAACATAAATGCAAATTTTTTTTTCTCTGTTATACTATTCTTAAGCATTACAGAATGTGTATCACTTCCATTCACTGATATAGCAGGGGTCTGTATGTAGCTTGCAAGTAGTGTTCTTAGAATCATCTTTATTACAAGTGTTCTTAAACACTTCTCTACATGAATTACAGATGTGTATCATTTCCATTCACTGCAATAATACTATTTTAAATGTAGTTGATACAAAAATTCTTAATAAAATTTTATCAAGTTGAAGCCATCAATATATAAAATGGATTATGACCAAGTGAATTTATCCCAGGAATGCAAGATTGATTTAATATTTGAAAATCAAGGCATTTCATCATATTAATATGCTAAAATAGAAAAAAAGGAGATCATCTCAATAAACAAAAAAGAGTATTTGACAAAACTTAACATCTATTCCTCCTACAATACCATTGGGGAAGACACTGATGGCTTCTTTTCCTTATATGATATGAGAGAAGGCAAGCAGTTTATTTTTTTTATAATTAAAACAAACACACACACACACAAAATTTAAAAAACTTAACTTTATATTTTGCAAAGTCTAGTATGCACATTAAAATGTAATAGTAACTGATAAAAATAATAGAAGTAGAATGTGTAATTCTGTATTATTAGAGAAGAAGGGAGTAGGGTGAACTAAGTCTGGTAAATATAATGGCAAGTAGGAAAGGAGAAATAAAGAAAGAAAATATACAATAAATTAAAAATGAAATAACAGAATGGCAAAATAAATCTAAATGTATCAGTATTCATAATAAATTAAAAATAATTTATCTTTTTAGTTAAAAAACAACTTTTCCCAAATTAGATTTAAAAAATCCAGCTGTGTTCTATTTACTAGAGGTTCACCTAAACCTGAAACCTAGAATAAAAGTAAAAATTAAAAACTAAAACAATACCAATGTTAGATTAAGAATACCGGTGAGCCAGAAAGCACTATAGGAATAAAAAGCATAATTATTCAATGATAAAAAGAAAATATAAATCAGGAAGATAAAACAATGAGAAAATATGTATATATGAAAAAATCATAGCAGGAACGGGATAAAATAGGATTGATTAAAATCTTGCATAACTATTGATAGACTTATAATAATAGTGGGAAGTTTTCCCCCACCCCCACCTGGCAGGAAAGAATAAGCAAACAGAAGCATGCTGACACCAGAAAGAAAGGCCTCTTTTTCCTTCAGTGTCCCTCCAGTGTCCTCTACTGACAAAATTGAACATGTGGGTACCAGTTGCAGACAAGAAATGCTTATGGCTCTGTCTTTGCTGAGCAGGAAGTAAAGGATGGATTTGGAACTGAGGGGCATTGAATTGATAACTGGTACAGATTGGATCCAGGGGTAAGGAATTAACTATGACTCCCAAGAAACTGGCTTGAGTCACTGAAAGTGTAGTGGGTGGCATTTACTGAGATGGAATCTTTGAGGAGAAGAAGTTTGGAGCAAAGTATAGACCAATGACATTTCGAAAATGCTCGGTTTAACAAACTGAGAAATGATCAGTGAAATGACAAGTAGGCAGCTAGTTTCTCATGGGTCTGGTGCCTGGAGGGAGCTGGACTGGAGGGGAGATGGGCAGATCACCAGCACACAGAGTGATGGTGGCCATGTGCCAGATTATTGAGAACTGTGAGTAATATCCAATGGTTTGGTGGAAGAGGCTGAGCAGATGCACTCAAGGTGGTCAGAGGCAGAGAAAGAGCGGAGTGTGGTGTCATAGGAGATGGGCAAGTTCTATTAAGGATGTAATGGCCCATGTGTCGCACGGGAGGAAGACTGAAAAGAGACACTTGACCTTGGACCCAGAGGTCCTTGATGGCTTGTGAGCAGAGAAGCTTCAATGGGAGTGGGGACAGAGGTGACGTACATTGAGGAACAGGAGGTGAGGAAATGGCCGGTCCATGTGACGACGTATGTGCAGGAATTTGCCTTCAAACGAGAGGAGGAAAGGATCGGAATAACTGGAGAGATGGGGGATTGAGAAAAGCTGTTATTCTGTTATTTGTCCTGGAGAGAAGGGGCATTTTCATGTTGTTGTGGAAGCTGCAGAGAAGGGGGCATGGGAGTTACACGTTGTTATGTGTGTGAGTGAAGGAATGAAGAGACAGCAACGCAGCTTGTCCCGGACCTTGGCAGTCAAGAGATGGTTTAACACGCTCTCTCACCAGCTGGGGAGGGCCGTAAATGTCATTCAGATATCTTCCAGAAATGAGCCGAGAAACACAGATGGATTTAGTAAGGATGATAGAAGATAATTCTGTTTTTGAATAGGGTCACATGGAAGTGCGTGCTCTGTGTGTGTGTGTGTGTGTGTGTGTGTGTGTGTGTGTGTGTGTAATTGTTGCCAGAGCTAAGGTTTCAAAGTGAAGTCATTTGCAAAGGTGAGCGGGAGGGTGGAGGAATCAAAGACTGAAGGACTTCAACATTTATCACAACCTTTAGTTCTGGCCTGTGAGTAATAAGAAGGCATCACTAGCACAGTCTGACTTTCTTTCTTTTTTATTTCCATCTGTGGTGATATCCCAACGCAGCTTTCAATAGGCCACAGTGAATTTTGGCACCCGTTGCCAGTACACTCATACATAAAATACATGATCCTCATGCTCAGATCTCCAGAATGCCATGCTTCTGGAAGCAGCTTCCCTGTGCACCCAGGTATCTTTGGCTAGTGAGTTTGTTTTGCATTTGCAGTTTTGTCAGTTTTGAGGTGGACTTCTCTTCTACTTTATTTGTCTGTTCATGTTTCCTTCCTCTAACTTGCTCTCCGAGGTGCCCAAGCCTAGTTTTCTACCAAGCAGGGAGGCGGTGTTTCTCAGGGCTGCCAGAACATTTGGAAGGTTGTGGTACCTCTCTTCCTCTAAGCCTCCCGTGCTCCCTGCAGTGTGGGGCCCCGGACAGCAGCTTCCCTCCCTTCGGGAATCTTGCAAGGGGAGGCAGGAAAGGAAGTGTGATGATATTCTGCTTACAAAGGGCTCTGTACAGCTTCAGTTAAAGATGCTGCATCAGTAGAAGCATTAAGAGTTCAGAGTTAACAAGGCATTGGGGATACTGTTTAAACAACAGCTGGTATTTTGCATTGTAATGTACAAAAATCACTGTCAAAGCAGACTTGGGGCTTGTTCACTGTATTTTATTTTATGCAAACGTGTGTGGGCCTGAATGGGGCATGCTGCCGAGGACCCACGTCTCTGGGCATCCCTGTGAGGCAAACTGCACTGTCCAGCTTCCAAGTGTCTGGGTAAGATTGCCCTGCAATAGATCAGCCTGTCCCACCATTGCAGGAAACTTCCTACTGTTTTGTTTCTGGAAGACATCAAAGTGGATTGACACTAGCAGCCCACAACCCTGCTGCGGGCCCCTCTTGGCCTCAGGCCATTGGTCTGTCCCTTACTGTATGTGCTTCAACAACGTTCAGCAATGCTGTCTTCCTCCATGTGATCATTTAGCCAAACCTTGCATGTTTGTATTCCCCTGAGGATGTTTAGGGGAATCTGGCAATGCTAATTGAAGTACACACTCCATTTCATTAACTGAGCTCCTAGAAGGTGCCATGGACTTTCCTAGGGGCTGGGGAGCAAAGATGAAGTCCATGTCCACAGTTCAATGCAGGCCACGGTCTCTAAGGCACTGCAGTATGCCTGAGAGAGGCGTGGTGCAAAGCATCACAGGAACTTCGATGAAAGAGCCGTCAGTCCTGAGCTGACGAGACAGAACAACGACAGGGAATGACAGGGGATCAGGGAAGGCCATCTGGGCCCAGAAGCATGATTAGGAGTTCATCAGGTAGGGAAAACTAGGCAGAGATACAGAGGCAGGAATATGCCCTGAATGTGCAGAGAAGAGTAAGTATCCCACGTGACGGGGCAGATAGAGGGGTAGAGTGAGGGGACCCATGGGAATGAACACCAAAGAGAGTTTTGGTACCCACTTTGGAGGGCCCACCTTATCCGTGGGAGCCATAAAAGGATTCTGAGCTGGGGAGTGAGTGAGGGAAGCCATCATGATAGAAGTCTGGGCGGGGCGAAAGTGAAGGATGCGGAGGACAGCTCCTGGCTCACCAGTCATCGTGGAGGCCTCCCCACACTCCATGAGGCCTGAAGTTTGTGAAAGGACTTCTTTTTTTGGATCCCTCTGGGGGAATTCAGTGTGCTTGGGAGAGCCTGGTGACCTCAGCAGCTTTGCAGAGATCCTACCATTCAGACACATGCTGTGCCTCTTGGCACGAAGGTGGGACTTTCAGGGAGCAGCAAGGAGTGCCTTGCACTCTACACGAGGGGCAGGTGGAGGACTGAGGGCCAGAGAGTCTGTCTGGCCATGTCTTCTCAGCACCGTCAGGGGAATGTGTGGTTTAAGAAGATACATCTCCCATCTTACGGAAAGAAAGAAAGCAATCACTTAAAAGACTCAAGCTGATTCCATTAGCTTTTTGCACTATTCGCTTCAAACTCTTATATCTAAAACCTAAATCAGCCCTGGCAAAACACTGTCTTTGGGTTCAGTGGCTCAGAGTGTGCATGGATTTTCCTTAATTAATACAAGGCGAAGTCTTGACCCTTTCCTGCTAGACAGCGAGTGTTACTTCCTGGGATCCTGTCAGAGGGAAACATCCTATTGTCTTCTGTCCATAGAGCTTCTGAGCAAACTGTCGAATAAAACTTAAAAGCTGGAGGCCTCGAGCTGATCCTGGGGCACCAGAGGATCCCACAGTGTGTGGAAGGTTAATTCTGTGTAACATAGTGCTGGTGGTCGTTATGTCGGTTGTTCTACATCTTTGAAAATGAGCATTTTGTGAGAAGTCTAGCTGGCCACCATAGGCTAACAAGAATTTGAGTCAACCTAAGAGCTTCCCAGCAGGGGTGTGGGTTCAGAGGGTGGTAGACCCTGACCCCTCTTCCCATGTCCCAGAGCCACCATTTGAGGGCGAGTGGGGATGAGCAACTGTTCTCTCATTGTGGTGGGAGAGAACAGGAACTTAGCTCCATTCTTAGGGAAAGCAAATTACCTTTCTATTTTTCCTACTATGGACCATCACAGGCTTAAGACGTAAATTAAAAAAAAAGATAAACAGGAGTGTCACTTCACGGGGGGAGCCGCCATAGTCTCAGCAGTCCACGCCAGACCCGGTGCCCTGGGGGTGTGGGGGATGCCACTGCGTGGGGGAGGCTGGGTGGGATTCCTCCTGAGCCGTACTCCCCACCCCCAACTCTGTGGATGACCAGAAGTTGGATTTGTCAAGAAGAATCAGTTTATCAAGAAGGTTCTTGTTGAACTGTGAATAGCACTTTGGAGGAATTCTCTTTGGGAAGAGGATCTTTTTCTTTTTTTTCACAAGTCACGGTGATTTGGGTCCTGAGGTGCCTGGTGAGAGACCCACTTCTTGCCCCCACCCCTGTCTGGCAGGGGGCGTTAGGCCACCTCAGGAACTGGGCCCTCACTTGCCCTCTGCTCTGTCACAAAGACGTGAGGGGAACCCTGGACCTGAAAATAACTCAGGGTCTCGGAAGATGCCTGTGAGTAGCAGCAACTAGGGGAGAAGTTGGACTCAGGACGGTGACCAAGTTGGGACTGGTGGCTGCCTTTTTGTTGCTTCGGTCCCTTGTCTGTCAGGGTAAATGCCCTTGCGGGGAGGGATCACACAGCATCCCGCCAGCCCTCTGTGCCTCAGTGGGCAATGCGCTTGTCAACCAAGCACAGAAGGAGGGCCACACAGCTCATCATGGGCCCCAAATGGACCCTAAACCATTCACAGACTTGTGATCCTGCCTCATTATGGGGCAAAAATGATTTCTGTTGTGGTTTAATCCTGTTTCCTTGTCCTCAGCGAGGATAGAGAATGGTCAGCCACTTCTCAGTGAAATTGTGCTCATCATTAGCAGTGTCAGGCCTTCAACTTAAAAGTGCCTTTGCAAAAATGGTACCGAACAAATTGCACATACTATTTCCAGCCACACATATTTACTTATCCATTTGTCTCAACGTCTTGGCTCTTTTCTTGGAGATAAGCGCAAGGAACCCAGAGAGACACATAAATTATCTGGCTGTTTTATTGCTCTGGTTCTCATAATAGGCTGCATTGTGTGACCTGACCATATCTTTTTTCAGGAAATTTATGTTGTGGCAATAATAATTCCTTCTAACTGAAATAGCCCATAACAGAGTGGGTTTATTAAGAGAGTATTTATGGATAATTAAGCTGCCATGAGCACTCTTTTCAGTCTCAGGATGCCAGGGAGCAGATGCACATGGGGAGACAGTGGGGGCATAGCAGGAAGTGGTTGGGTTTGAAAGCAGGAGACCCCTGGTCTGCTTGTGGCCTTGTCACCAACTACCTTAGAACTGTGGGCAAGATGCTTTCCTTCTCTGGAGAAAAGTTTTGTCAACTGGAAGATGAAGGGGCTGAATTGGTTGACCTTCATGCTCTGTGATTTGTGAATCTGAGGGTGGAGGAGAAGCCATATGTTTGTACAGGGATGTGAGCTGAGTGACACATCACAGTCTGGTTAGCCCTTCACTCTTGAGACTTCAGCCCCCCAGTCCTAGTCGTAAAGGTGACAGATGGTTTAACCTAGTCCAGCAGGCAAATCCTAATGTAAAAATAAATTAGACAACCCAAAGAATCATGTCCACTGTGTGTGTATGTGTATGTATGTGTGTGTGTGTGTGTGTGTGCGGGTGTGCGTGTGAACTCCCAGAATCTGTCCCCAACCCACACCAAGAACACCATCAGGTAAAAATATACCAAGTGACCTAACTGGAGGCCATCTGTTAGCAAGAGAGTGCTCATCAATCATCACCTCCCTTAAGTGTGTTTGCTTCCACATGGGGGAGACTAACAGCGGTCTTCCCCCTCAGGAGTCCTGTATCTCCTGGCCTCAAATCCCCAGACAGATGCAGTTGGGCAGAAATTATTCTCACAATCACGAATGACACATCCTTCTTGAAAAACTTGTCAGCTCTTAGAAGCTAAAGCTAAAGTTTCTGCCCCCCGCCCCCCTATTGAGGTACTGGGTGAGTCCCAATCCCAGGAAATCAACTTCGGCTGACCTGACCCTCCCCACTCCGTGCATTTACCCAGAGAAGTAATTGCAGCCTTCCCTCCAGCCATGGTCTGACCCCCCCCAGAGGCGCCAGATGGTTCACACTGCCCCATCCATTATAAGCAGACAGGAGTAAGTGTGTGGCTGTTACAACCAAATACACAAGCAGTGGGAAGGCATGGCCGCCCCTGGCCAAAGACGGGCATCCTCACCGTCACCTCGAAGGTGCGCCCCTCTGTGCCCCCCTCGCAAGGTTGCTCTAGGTAATGGCAGCATTATTTAAGATATGGTGCTGGCCCTGAAAGGGTTTGTTGCTTGAGAAACTTCCTCTTCGAAGGAAGAATATTAACAGAATTACTAATTGCTAGCAGTTCTGGGAGCTGTTGCTGGACCATGCTGAGAAGGACGAGGGAATCTGTGTGGCAAGGTGGCTGGTAAGACACTGGTTCCTACTGACTGCTCTTGTTCAGATCCCTGAACCTCTTTCCATTCCCACATTCTCAGTGGGAAAACAGCAAGTTCCCCTACCCCAGTATTCAAGGGTCAGACAACCATTTGGAAGAGTTGTACTTATCCCATCAGCTACCAGAATCCAACTGCTAATTTCAACTGGATGCACAGCTGGCCTTTGGCTGCCAACACCCTCTGCTGATGACAAGACTAGAAGTAAATCCCAATGTGTTTTCTTGTAGTTTCCTAATAACACTTTGGAGAGTAGAGTGAGAGGTTCTTTTTAATAGGAGTCTGTAAATATTGAGAGTTTAATAAATGACATCTAGCTCTGCCCAGTAACCTAAGGTGAAATTACTCAGTATGAAATAAAAGCTGGATGATTGGAGTGTATATGTAATCATTGGGTGCCTTAAGGTTTTATACGTTCCAATTCGGTTCCTGTTAACTAATGATAATAACAATAACAATAACAATGATGCTATTAAATACTATTAAATAAATGATATTATTAAAATATCCACAACATTGACTATTTAATAGTCAAAACTTCCTAGGCTGTCAAAAACTACCATTTATCAGGTATTATGCTAAACACGTTAGACATGGGACTTACTTTAATACTTCCAATAACTCAGTGAAATAGACCCTAATTTCTCTAAAGAAAGACTCACAGAAGTTAAGTCACTTATTTAAGAGAAAATAGTGACCAGCCCAGGAACTGAGATTGGAATCCAGCTACTTGAGTCCCTTATCTGGGCTGCTTCATACTCTGTATCCATCCATTCAGTCCTGCTGCCCCGTGGGAATTATACTTTCTAAAGCCAGATTGCCTACAAAGCTAGAGAAGGAATCCTTCTTTATTCTTTCAGTTCAAATCTCTTTAAAAGCGAATACACATCTCCACATTTTTTTGTATTATATTTATATGATTTTTATTCCCACTCTTTTCTTTAAGAGCAAATGACAGAAGTATTTTGTTCTTTTAAGAACTATGTAGATTCATTTTTGGGTAGCACACATTTTTTTAAATGGTGGTAAAATACATATAATATTTACCATCTTACCCATTTACTGTATTATTCAATAGTGTTAAGTAGATTCATATAGTTGTGCAACCAATCTCCAGAACTTTTTCATCTTGCGACACTGAAACTCTATACCCATGAAATAAGAACTCTTCATTTGTCTCTCCTCTCAAACCCTGGCACCACCATTCTACTTTCTGTTTGAGTAGAGTTTGACTACTATAAATAACTTGTATAAGTGGAATCTTATAATATCGGTCCCTTTATAACCAACTTATTTCAGTCAAAATAATGTCTTTGAGTTTCATCCAGCTTGTAGCATCCACATTTTATTTTTTAACAGCTTTATTGAGATATAAACCACATACCATACAATTCACCCATTTAAATATATATTTAATGATTTAGTATATCCATCAAGTTATGCAACCATCATCATAATCTAATTTTAGAATATTTTTGTCATTCCCTCACTCCCCACTGCCAATTCCACTCATTAGCATTCACTCCCAATCCTCCTAACCACCAAGTACTGTACACCACTAAACTACTTTCTGTCCATAGTTTTGCCTCTTCTGGACAATTTATGTAAATTAATCATAGACTGTATGGTCTTTTGTGACTGGTTTCTTTCACTTAGCATAATGTATTTAAGGTTCGTTTACTTTATAGCATCTATCAATACTTCATTCCTGTTTATTGCTAAATAATATTCCATGGTGTATTTGTGTGTGTGTGTGTGTATCACATTTTATTTATCCATTTAGCAGTTAATGGAGACTGGAGTTGTTTCCACATTTTGACTATTATGAATATTGCTGCCGCTAACATTGATGTACAGGTTTTTGTGTGGACACACGCTTTCATTGCTCTTGGGTATATACTTAGGAGTAGTATTGCTGGATCATATGGTAACTCTATGTTTAAGTGTTTGAGGAACTGCCAAAATATTTTTCAAAACCAGCCACATCATTTTACTTTCCCACCAACATATGAGAGTTCCATTTTTGTTTATTCCTAATTGACACTTGTTACTGACTGTCTTTGATTATAGCTATTCTAGGTGGTAAAGTGGTATCACATTATTGTTTTGATTTGCATTTCCCTAGTGATTGATTATGTCAAGCAGTTTTTCATACGCTTATTGGTCATTTGTACACCTTCACTGGAGAAGTGTCTATTCAGATCCTTTGCCCATTTTTAATTGGTTTATCTTCTATTATTGATTTGTAAGAGTACATTTTATATTCTGGATATAAGTCCCTTGTCAAATATACAATTTGCAAACTTTCATTCTGGGGTTGTCTTTTCATGTTTTGTTCATGTCTTTTTAAGCACAGAGGTTTTTAATGTTGATGAAGTCCTGTGGTCTATTTTATGTTTTGTTACATATGCTTTTGGTGTCATATTGAAGGTAGCATTGCTTAACCCAAGGTTTTAAAGATTTACTCCTAAGTTCTCCTCTAAGAGTTTTATAGTTTTCACTCTTACATTTAATCTTCTGACCATTTTGAGTTGATCTTTTAATATGATCTGAAGTGGAGTTCTTGTTTTTTTCTTTGGCATAGGATATCCAGTTGTCTAAGCACCATGTTTGAAAAGACTTCTTTCTTGGGAATGTGACAGTCTCCCTGATCACCAGAAGTGTCTGTGGTTTATTTGGGCATCTTTAAATCTCTCTTTCCCTGATATGCCTGTTAAGTTCCTGGCTGGTCTGCCTTTATTTATCGGTATCTCACCTAGATGGCTAGCTTCTACTAATTGCTAGCTGTTGGCTCTATTGTTTTGACAGTACCTTGGTATTGTTAGACAATACTTCAGTATAAATTGTTCCACAGTCTGATCCAATTAAAGTCATGTTTCTTTTCAGGGGTGGGGTGTTCCCAGTCTTTGGGTCTTACTCTGACCCTAGAAGGGCACTTCGTGGCTGTCTCTTTCCTTAGTTCTCTCTGTTAAACATCTAGCTGGTATACCATCTTTTTTGCTGCTACTAGCATCATGGAGCCACCAGCCTTTTCTTACTCATCACCAAGATCTGCGTTGTTTTTTTTTTTTTTAACAATGTCCTTAAGCATGCTCTTCCTAAACTATGTTATAAATGAGGTTAATCACTTTAGAGAGAGATGAGGACCTCTGTGTTCTTAAGACCTGCTTCTTCCACTAGGCAGAAGCTCTGTGTTAGTAAACTGGAGTTAGGGGTAGGGATATAGATAGTGGCCCTCTTCTCCCTCAGAGGTAGCCCTTCTCTGTGAGCAAGACGTATTCTCTTGCTCCTCCTGGTGTGGGCCTCCCCTTTAAAAGTCATCTGAGGCAGGGTGATCAGGGCCCCATATCCTTGGCCCTGTGAGTGAAGACTCAGTGGGGGGAATGAAGCTCCAGTTCTCTTGGGCATGATCAGAGCTCCTGTAGAAGGGAGCTAGGGAGGGAATAAAATTTGCTGACAACTTCCTCATTCTGGGGGGAAACTATAACCCAAGGATCTTGAGGAGAAGGAGCCCCATCTTCTTGGCCACACCCACCTGGAGTAGAGCTACCATTATACCGAACTGAGGGTAAGGATGAGAGCTGGTTGTGGCTCACATACAACAAACTCTTGCTGTTATTACTGAGATTTAGTAGATTTTCATGAGCAAATATTTTTTCATTGTATGCCCTTAGAACAACCCCCAGAGACTTTAAATAATTGTTTCATAAAACTTTCTCCATTTGAATGGTTGCTTTGCTGTGGAGAGGATCTACCAAAGCGCTCATGCTGCCATTTTGCATGTCCTCTATCTCCATACCTTTTACACACTGAAGATGGATCATACACCACCCTCTTCTCTATCTTTCGAACACCATTATAACACAGTTCCTCTTTTGAATGTCAAGGGTTTCTTCTCTGACATTAGATGGCCTCAAAACTTTGTCGCTTGAATTTTACAGTTTTTCACTTCTTTCCTTCCCTTTGACAGCCAGCCATTTCTTTTTATTTTGGTAGCCTATGTGTCTGTCGTTACCTCCTTTTATGCTTTCTAATTTTCAGATTAAAAACTGATTGTTAGAATGATGGACAATTACAGTGAAAACATACTGACTGAGTGTCCAGAGCAATCATCTATGAACCAAGTATCTAAACTCTAAATTATGTCACTCCATGAAGACTAGCCAGAGCCTTTGTTTAGTCTGTTGACTTCCTGGTGTTGATAACCTTCCAGCCAAGAAGGGCTACTGAGGAACTGACAGATGCTACCTGAGAGACCACAGAAACTGCTTCCAGCTTCAGCAGTGATGATTGAGCCAAGCAGTGAAGAGGTATGCATAGATATACAGTGACTGTCAGAAAGGGCTAGTCATTTAGGGTAGAAAAGGGGCACCTTGCCTCAGAGCTTACAGTGTGTGACAATCCATTCTGAGGTAAGGCAAGAAGAAGGTGGGAGATTCTACCCAACACAAAAGGGACCAGCAGTTGCTTTGCTGCTGGTCCAGCCCAAGGAAGGAGTGAGTGATTCCAATAATCTAGGTGTTGCCTTTTCTATGCTTCTGAGTACTGCTATGGAGGACTGCGGCTTTTCAGAGCCTCCATTTTTGGGGGGTGATAGTCTGCCTTTCTTACTGTCCCTTTTAGAGCTTTGCATGAGTAGCACTGCCAGTTGTACCCTGCTACCGATGATGAGCTTTCCTGAGCTCACTGCCAGCTGTCCGGCCATAGAAAGTTCTCTCATACGTGTGCCTGAAGGTCCGGTCGTCGGGCCTCATCTGCCTTCTGTGTTCCACCCGCTTGCTGTGGCTCTCACCCGTGGCCTTGGATATATCCTGTCCTACACCCAGTCTGTTGGAGGGTAAATGTGCAATATCACTTGGGAGTTTTTTTTTTTAAAGTCCTTACTTCTCCCAATCTACTTCTCCAATAGGCAACCCAGAGGCAGTTAATGGAGCCCTGACAGAAAAAAATCACAGGGCTTCTCAAATTTCAGCATGCACAGAATCACTTGGAGGGACCTTTAACACACAGAGTGCAGAGCTCCAGCCCCAGAGTTTCTGATTCAGTGGATCCGAGGTGGGGCCAAATATCAGCAGAACAATTTTCTAAGTGATGCTGATGCTACTGGTCCAGGGACCACACTCTGGGTACCACTCATCTAGAAGGTAACATTCACCAAATGGTTCTAGCTGTCATCCCTGGGGAGATCACTGAAGCTGATTTTTTAAAATTTTTTCGGCATTTTAAAATTTGATTTCTTTTTCATAATTCAAAATAATAATAACATAACAGGAAAGAACACAAACACCTAATCCTTGAAAGGCATGTCTTCAAATTCCCCGCTCCGGTCTCTTTTCTCTGGTCCATTGGCCTCCTTTCTCTTCCTTGGTGAGAACATTCTTGTTCTTCCCTCAGGGCCTTTGCAGAGGCTTTTTTCTCTGCCTGGAAAGGACCCCACAGAATACCCCTGTTGTTCAGGTTAAAGTTCACCTCCCCAGAGAAAACTCTCCTAATACTTGCTACTCTCGATCACCTGAAGTTTTATTTTATTTGTTATAGTATTTCTCATGGCTAGAAATTCTTATTCTCTTATTTGCCCATGGGTTTTCTGTTTCCTGAACTGTCCCCCTCCTTTCACCTCTGTTTCCCCACCACAGTCACTAGGACAGAAACTCCTTGTTTATGCTGACTCCCAGGGGCCTGAAGCAATCTGTCATGTAGCAGGTGCTCAATAAATAATGATAAGATCAAAAATATCACTTAAAAAACCCCAAATGAAGCCAGACCCTCCCACCCATTCTCAGCTATGACAAGGATGTATACGTTAATTAAGCTAGAACAGAACCATGGGGAGATGGTGCCTCTGAGCAGGACATGGAGGAGGAGAAGGGATATGCAGAGAAGGTGCTGGGGGAGGTGTTGGGGGAGACAGTGGACAGAGTCCTGCCTCAGAGGACAGAGGAGTTTAAGCAGGGCTGGCTCCCCTTGTCAAACAGAGCAGAAGCTCAGGCAGGGAAAGAGGAGAGCATTCTATGTATTTGTATTAATTTCCTAGGGCTGTCATAACAACATCCTACAATACGGGGGGCTTAAAGCAATAGAAATTGATTCTCTCATAGGCCAGATGTCAGAAATCATGGTGTTTGTATAACCATGCTCTCTCCAAAGTCTTTAGGGGAAGATCCTTCCTCGATTCTTCCAGCTCCTGGTAACCCCAGGTATTCTGGGTTTGTGACAGCATAATTCTTTTTTTTTAATTTTTATTTTTTATTGTTATGTTAATCACCATATATTACATAATTTGTTTTGGTGTAGTGTTCCATGATTCATTGTTTGTTCATAACACCCAGTGCTCCATGCAGAATGTGCCCTCTTTAATACCCATCACCAGGCTAACCCATCCCCCTACCCTCCTCCCCTCTAGAAACCTCAGTTTGTTTTTCAGAGTCCATCATCTCTCTCCTGGTTCATCTCCCCCTCTGACTTACTCCCCTTCATTCTTCCTCTCCTGCTATCTTCTTTTTCTTTTTTTTTTTTTTAAATATGTTGCGTTACTTGTTTCAGAAGTACAGATCTGTGATTCAACAGTCTTACACAATTCACAGCGCTCACCGTAGCACATATCTTCCCCAATGTCTATCACCCAGCCACCCCATCCCTCCCACCCCCGACCACTCCAGCAACCCTCAGTTTGTTCCTGAGATTAAGAATTCCTCATATCAGTGAGATCATATGATCCATGTCTTTCTCTGATTGACTTATTTCACTCAGCATAACACCCTCCAGTTCCATCCACGTCGTGGCAAATGGCAAGATCTCATTCCTTTTGATGGCTGCATAGTATTCCATTGTGTATATATACCACATCTTCTTTATCCATTCATCTGTGACAGCATAATTCTAATCTCTGCCTCCATAGTCACATGACATTCCCTCCCTGTCTGTGTGTGTCTCCTCTCTTTTTCTTATCAGGACATCAATCGTTGGATTAGGGCTCACCCTAATGATCTCATCTTAATTTGATTTTATCTGCAAAGACCCTATTTCCAAATAAGTTTTCATTCATAGGTACTGGAGGTAGGACTTCAACATATCTTTTTGGGGACACAATTCAACCCATATTAATGACCTGGATAGAGCAATTTCTACGAGGTGGTGCTTTATTTGTCAGACAATGAGTTACCTCTATCTAATTGAAGGACATTTCACTCCACAGTCCCTGAAAAAAGAGTGATTTACTGAACCCCAGGAAATGTGCTTTAGTTCAGGACCACTCAGAATGGAAAGTACCCTCATCCTAGGCCCCCAAAGGAGAAGTGCCTCCATTCAGTATCCTTCAAATAAAATACTGCCATCGAACTACCCCCAAGCATATCATCTAGGCCTAATAGGGCCAAATTGGAGCCCATTTTGGGATAGACTGGGAGGACTGCAATATTCTGATTTCAGCTGTATCAACAAGACAAGCCTAAACTGTCTATGTCCAGCCAAATTTAGACCCCTGGAGGCTTCAGTGCCAGCTGATGTGGAATGTTTGGACAAAGTCCATTCTTTCTAGGCGTGCGCTGGGCACTTTCCTAAGAGCAATGTACAATGATCCCTTTACACCAGGATGGGATAGAGGCTAAGAAAAGTCATGTGACTTTCCAATGGTCACGTGACTCAGTAGTAAAGCCAGGTCTTTTGGTACCATTCAAGTGTTCTTTGCATTGTACCACAGTGATTTTTTTTTTTTTTTTCAATCAGGATGCATGACTTTTTTTTTAAATCAGTGAATCCATGCCTGGACCCTGAAGACTGGAGTGTATCTAATGGAGGCTGAAGGGAAATCCTGGAATCTGGACAGTGAACTTAGGGCTAAGGGCTCTTCATATCTCAGAGGGCCATTATTTTGTATGTTTGTTGTTCATTAATGTTGGTTAAGCACATACAAAGTGCATAAAAAGCATGACAAAGAAGTTACTCCCAAGGAGCTTACAATCTCATAGATACAGGCCTTTACATTCAGCATTGTGAGTGGAGGAATTCTGGGAGCAGCTACCTAACCCAGACTGGAAGGTTGTTCTTTGAGGATGGGACCACTGCACCAAGTGCAGAAGGATTCTACGAGTCAGGGACATCATGTAGAAAAGCATGGAGGAGGCAAGAGAATGGTCTTCATGCGTTTGAACCATAAGAAACAAGGAATCCTAAAGCTGAGCCTAGTGGCTGGTAATCAGCAGTGTGGCCACGAAGAGCCCTGATACCACATGAAGGAATTTGATGCTCTTCATTAAAGTCCTCAGATTTGGGATTCATCCAATAAAGATAGGTTTCAGAGGTCCAAATGCCTCCACATTGTGCAAAACTCACTGTGTCTGTGTTCCTGGGCCCTGGCATTGCTCAGGGTCACCTTGAGCCTTCCACCGTAACTGGAAATGAAGCAACAGCTGCATTGGACTGTGCCTTGTCACAGCTGGGATGAGACTTTGTTGGGGCCATGATCCCTGTAAGATCCTGGCTTTTCTTCTAATTCTGTGATCAGAGAGGGAGGATGAATAGGGTGAGGGAGAAGCTTTGATACCTCAACATCCCAGTGAGCAGGGGTTGCTCTCTGAGCCTCTGGATTTGTGCCTCATAGTGGCTTTGGGACATATATGGTAAGAAAACCGAGTCTGGCAGATTGTCCGGAATTTAACAGAACTCTTAATATAGGCGTCCATTTCATTATTCACTCAAGCATTAAATATTTAACAAGCATCTACGGTGCACATGACCACCAGCTTACCACAGGGACACAGAGGTGAGGAAAGGATACACCCTGAATCCTAACCTGCCCACAGTGCAATGAAGCAGACACCCAGAAAATGTCCCATTATTGTAGTTATTACAACAGAGGTGGGTATAAATCCAGATCTGGGAGCTCAGAGCAGAGAGCAATTAACCTAGATTCAGACAACTGAGTCCATGGATGAAGACAGTCTCCAGTCCTATCTGAAGCTGACTGAACTGCTCCTTTCACAGGATCCTTCCATGAGGAAGATCCTTCTCCCGATTCCTTAAAAGACTGTTTCAGTCCTTTAGACCCTTAGCTTTAATCTTCCCTCTTACTGAGGGAGACTAAGAGTCTCACTCTTAGCTGATGACCAAGGAGACAAAGCCAGTCCTTAGATACCTTAGATACCAGTGCTCCCCAGTACCCATTCTTAACCACCTTCAGCCTTGGGACCCCACCATCCCAAGCTGAGGTCTCTCAGAAGGATATACTTCACTCTGACTCTTTTCTTAAACTCTATATCTGTCCCCTCACATATTCCAAAGGTACTTCAAGCTCAACTTGTCTCAGACTTAATATTCACCAATTCTGTAGCCTCTCATCTTTCTGAATTCCATAACTTTGTTGGTGGCGGGGATGCTTACCCAGCTCCCTGATCCAGAATTCTAGGGATTGCCCTTGAATTCCCCCATATGCGTCTTTGTATGTAGAAGTATCTGAATATCACTTAATTCTCTCTCCTCCTCACTTTCAATGTTACTGTCACATCATCCCTCACCTGAACTATTGCCATAGCTTGGCTGTGGTTTCTTATAATCTGCCCTTTGCTAGTCCACCCACCCCATGGTTCCAAGAGTGAGTTTTCTAAAAATGCAGAACTTATAAAATCCACTATGACATTCCATACTCACAAAGCAGACAAGATCCTTTAAAATTTGTTCCCTACCTATCTCTCCTTGCATGTCATCAACTCTCCCTATCACCTCTCTCTCTATCTTAAGCTTCAGCAACCCCTAATTGTCCTTGCTATGAACACTGTTGACTGCCTACCTCAAACCTATTCCTTCCCAGTTCCTGCAAGGAAGGCTGCTTCCCCTTAACACTTTTTATTTTTATTTATTTATTTTTTTAAAGATCAATTATTTATTTGACAGAGAGAGAGAGAGAGAGAGTGTGCACAAGCGGGGGAGGGGCAAGCAGAAGCAGAGGAAGAGGGAGAAGTAGACTTCCTGCTGGGCAAGGGACCCCATGCAGGGCTCCATCCCAGGACCCCGGGATCATGACCTAAGCAGAAGGCAGAAACTTAACTGACTGAGCCATCCAGGAACCCTTCTTTAAACCTTTTTATACATGATGTTCCTCTGCTCCATAATTGGTTCAGAGAGGACAGAGAGACTGAAGGGAAGGTGACTTTGGGGAGGGGTTTCACTCCCACTATATCTTGTTGGGTGTGAATAGTGAAGCCCGTGGGTCCATTGCCACTGGTCACTATCTTGAGACTAGACTGAGAGGCAGCCCTGGGATGAAATTGACAAAACACAGAAGCACAGAAAAGGCACATTCACTGAAGCCAGTGAATGGCACCTCATCTGCAGGCTCCCTGAGGCTCTAATCATGTGAATTTAGCAAGGGTTTCAAATAAATACTTGCAGCACAAATCTGAAAGATGCTGATTTAAGCCTCCAAGCCTGTGTACACTCTGCCTAGATGTAGGATGAACCTATGACCCAGATGGTCCAGGACCGCCCAGGTTTATGTCTCTCAGTCAAGCATAATTGTTAACAGCATCCTCTTTCACTCTCCAAGGTTCTGAGATCTGGACATCAGAGTGTATATGTTCTCCTGGAATTACTCTGCATGGACATCCTCTACCTGGAGAACTCCTACTCAGTCAGCCACAGTCTCTGTTTATGCATTTCCTCAATGGGGAGGCTTATCCAACCTCCCTCTTTACTTCCCAGCTTGCCTGAAGCCAATCTCTCTACCCCTTTGTAACAATCCCTGTCACGTAGACATGTCTGGTGCTGCATATAATAATTTTCAGTAAATTTCCTGAATATAAAAATAATTTTCCTGAATATAAAAATTTCCTGAAAATAAAAATAATTTCAGTGGTGAAAATTTATTTACCGAAATTATTTATTTTTATTTCTATTAGATTGTGAGCTTAAGGTCAGGTACCACGTGTGCACAATGAACGATTGCTAAAGACACAAATGTGTTTTTCAAGTTATGTTATTTTGATGCAGTAGATAGGAACATCTGAACCACAAAGTGGTCTCATAATTGTTTATGGGTGACACAGTTTGACAGAGCTTCGGGCTCCTCATTCCAGGGTACAGACACACAGTGACCAGCATGGAGCAGTCATCGTGAGGTATCTCCTGACGACATTCTTAGTCTACTGAGCAGCCTTCAGGATCTGCCTACAGAACTCAGGTCAGTGCTCTGGGTTTCCGTCTGGCCCAGGGAGCCCATAGTAGGACAACACTGAGAATGTTCCTAAGGACTCTCAACTGCTCGGCTGAGCTGGGTGGGGAGCACTCCCTATTTCCAGAAGTCAAGGGTCATTGCAATGGACAGGACCCCTGGGTCCCCATTTCCCATCTCAAAATGCAATGCCCTTTGTTGTTAGGCAGACTTCAGGTATCTTAGAACTGAGCCGTGTTTGTATTTTTTTCTGGTGGTCTTTGTCCTATGCAGAGAGGGCAGCCTGGCTGCCTCTAGTCTATTGGAAAGACTAGAGTAAAAGGAGGCAGAGTGGTGTCTTCATTCCACTTCTCTGGACAGTCTACTAGGTCTATGGGTTCTGAGGAAGATGCTGCACAGCCATGTCCTTGGCCATCCTGAAAACCTTAGCTTATTAGGAATTCCTAGCATTCTAGAACTTCGAGGGGGTCAGGGAACCTGGGAAAAGAGTTTACTCCTTAACAAAGATCACTGGGCACATTGACAAGGGGAGTCATGCCTGCCTGATTAGCAAGGCACTTCGGGAAATACTTTGCAGTCAGGAATGAATATAAAATCAAGGAGACCGAGAAAGAGCAATCAAGGATACCCCACCAAGAAGTAGCATAACCACAGCCACCAAGAAGCATGTGTGTGGCCCATGCCCAGGCTGCTTGGTGTCTGGGAGTGGCATTGTGCCCTGCCTGCTCTGTGCATGCCTCCCTATATGGTTCTGAAAGCCCAGACATGCAGGGGCAGGAGGGTTTACAGAGAACTCTCACAACTGATACACACTTGTCAGAATAAAATGAACTCTGTAACAGGGGACTCAGGATACATTTCCAGCATGATCTCTGCACCCCAGCCTGCTATCTCTGGGACACATGCTCATAGCACCTCAGCATCACTGAGCATCACCAGGCACTCACACAATTCTCAACCTCTGTGTCTTTGCACGTCTATTTACTCAGCCTATAATGTTTCTCTGTCTGTGTTACCCAGCAAAACTGTAAAAACACCTTGAAATCCCAGTCGAAACAACCTCTCCCTAAGAAGCCTGTCTTTTGTGAGCTTCCAAGACCAAAGAAATTAGGATCTTTTCTTTTCTCTCCAAAAACTTTGGACATACCTTGACTTCAGATGTTAGGATACTAGAGTAACTATTTGAGTGTGTGTGTGTGTGTGTGTGTGTGTGTGTGTGTGTGTGTGTCCCATTTGCCATCTGAGATCCCTTAGGGAGGAGGTACTGTCTTGTCCAGGCTTCCAGAATGTTTTCCATTTCACAATCAATGCTCTGAAACATTGAATGAGTTGATTGCTTGCCTGTGGGGGCTGTGAGGAGATAGCCATTTTTGGGAAGATAAACTTTAGAACTATGAGAAATTGTCTTTTTTCCTGGTTTGGCAAATAACTTTCATTCTCTAATGGAGAGCTTTAATTGGAACCTTGACTCCGTATTTGGAGGTAATGGGCCTTACTAAAAATGGATTAGAGCAGTTCATAAACTCTTCCCCTAAATGTTAACATATTGCAGGGCCTGCAAAGGTTACTTAGCTTGGCAAGAAAACTCACATTAAAGATCAAAATAACAATTTCCTGGATTCCTGGGCAGGCTTCTAACTTGTCCCAGTATCCTTGGGCCATGAGTAAACAGCTGTGGCATAATCAGTAACTGCTGTAAATGGACAGAAATCCCAAGCTCTTTGCAGTTCTCTTGGAGAACTGGAGGAAGAAATAGGACCGAGTGGACATGAAGGAGTAATTACTGATAACAGCCAATTTTTAGAGTGCTCATTGTGAGCCAGCCTCTTTTCTAAGTGCCTTGCCTAAGTGATCTTTAGAACCCCTATGGGCTAGGTGCTGCCATGATTCCCACCCAGAAGATGACTTACCTGAGACACAGAGTGCTTGGGTGCCTTTTCCCAGGTCATATAGCTGAGACCCTACCTGCATTTGATTTTAGAGCCCTGTTCTTAAACACTCTGTTAACACTCTACTTAATTAGAAACAAGAACCTTGTTGAGGTTCAAGTTCAGAGAGGTTGGCTGAGGCAGACACAGAGACATGTTCTGAAGGATCTCATGTCCTTCACTCCAGAACAGGGACCAGTGTGCCTTGGGGGCAGCAAAAATGGGCTCTGAAAAAGGGCTGGACTGGGCTCTGAATGTAGCTCTTCAAGAGGCAGGTTGCCTTTGGGCATGTTGTTGGAGCCCTCAATACATTGATGTCCTCATCTGTAAAATGGGATTGTTTTGAAGTTTAATTGAGATATTTCATTACAGAGCTCAACATGGAGTCTGGGCATATGAAGAGATGGAAAAGAAGTGGGAGGAGGAGGAGGGAAGGCAGCAGTGGTGGTAAGGGTCTTCTAGGGCAGAAGATAAGTTTGTCCTCTTGAAATTACTCCCCTTTCTGTTGTCATAAGAGTATTAAAAAAAAAAGATTTCCAGAAAGGCCGTCAGGCATCTATTTGTTCCTTTGTGCCTTTCTCTTCTTGAACCTGGTACCCAATTGCTACTTCTCTTTTACCTCTTTCCCTCCTACCCAGCCTTGTCCATTCCCTGGATTAGGGGCTGGCCATTCAGCTGCAAGCATTGGCCGTTGGTCTGTGTGTGGTTCCCAGCTTGGACTCAGGCACTCACCATTGCACAAACACAGCTGTCACTTTGGGCCTGGCTGAACAATTTCCTCCAAACCATGTCTACTGGGGGGGCAGGACCAACTGGAGACACTCACCTGTGTCTGCCTACAGAACGTCCTGCTGGTATGGCAGATTGGAGCCAACAGGTGAGGGTTTTCCCTCATTGAGGCCAGGCCAGCAAAGCTAGGGTCCCCTTCTAAAGAAGTCATGAGGGTGTTTCCCATATGTGAGAGGGGATTGGGGACTATTTCACTGAGACATCACAGTGACTTTAAAACCAGATGGAGAAATTTGTGGATTTCAGGTAAAAGTCTCAGTGTTAATGGCACTCAAACACCAATGGCATGGGCTCTGGTGATAGGCATGGCCCTTCAGTTTAGCCATCCCTAGCTCAGCCATGTTCACAGCCTGAGCCAAGGTGACTGAATTCCTCTCATAACCATAACACTCATTCATCATGTGTGTTTATAGTAACTGACACACTTCAAGGCCATTGACAAAAAGCAGCCTGCTGATGGCCGAGGGTCTCACTGGTCATGCAGTGGGAAAGGACATTGGCCAAGCCTTGAGATCTGGGTAATATGTGACTTATCTCAGGAATGCCTGACTTTGAAAAATATACACAGAGCGACCCACAATGGACCCTTAAAACTCTATTTGCTGGCCTTATGCATTCTCTGCCTCATTAAAAATGTTGGTTGTTTAAAATTGCTGAGGGATAATTAAACAGGCCTGCAGTTGATTTATGGGAGACAAACAGAGCGATGAATGCACAGGAATATTGTGTTGTGAGGGAGGTGATTCATGAAGATAAAGCTAAATACTGATGGGAGAAGCCCAACTCAAGGTTGGCGGCAAGAAGTGATATATCTTGAGAGTCTTTTAAGTCCATGGAGGCCCAAAACATCCAAGTGAGCATCATATCTTCCTATCTTGATATCCTGGCCTACATTTTGAATGGCAGCTTTTTAATCCTATCTCAAGGCCTGAAAAAATAATGAAATGAAAGACTGAACTCACACACACATACACACGCATCCCCATATACATCATGTAACTGCAGAGGCTAAACTATGTTTGGAATTTGATGTGGAATCAAAGGGAGTGGTTGTGATAACAGGGTCTGATGAGTGACTTTTTCTTTTCTTTTCTTTTTTCTTTTTTAAAAAGAATTATTTGTTTATTTTAGAGAGAAAGAACATAAGTGGGAGAGGCAGAGGGAGAGGAAGAGAGAATCTCAAACAGACTCTATGCCTAGTGCAGAGCCCAACACAGGGCTTGATCTCATGACCCTGAGATCACTACCCGAGCCAAAACCAAGAGTTGGATGCCTAATTGACTGCACCACCCAGGCACTGCCATTTTCTCTTTTCAACATGCTGTGTTTCCTACCAGTGTGGCTAATACTTGCCGTAAGGCTGTTTTTACAAGTTATGAATTGGAGGGTGTGGGTACAGTTCATGGAGTCTGAACCTTCAGTCTGGGAGTTCTATGGGGAGGTGGGGAAGGTTTCCTTTATACCTCTTCTTGGTGAAGCTCATAGTAGGAGAACAAACAAAATGCATGAAGGCTGATTTCCATGGGGGGATATTGTTTTGGAAGGCAGAGAATATCCGAGACTTTCAGGCACTTCAGTTCTCACTTGAAAAGCTCAGTGTTCTTCTGGGAGCAGCCTCGGTCAGCAGGTGGGCATCTCGACAAGAGCCCTACCTTGCTGTGGCTTCTGGCTACCACAGCAGGTTCTCGCAGCTGCCCTGAGGTCAGTGCTTATGAAGTCATAGGCTTTGTGCTGCTCTCTCTGTCTTATCACTCTAGTTCCTCAGCAGTCATTCAAGCCTGTGAAGCCCTTTGAAGGGCTGACTCTCTTACCTCAAAAGACAACCCCTTCCATTCTGAGAGCTACTCCTAACTTGGCCAGCACCCACTTGGACACATCCATGCAGTTCCACATCACTCACTTCTGGTGCCTTTTCTCTCACCAGCTCCGCCCTTAGCATGTTTCAGTTCACCCTAGAACCACTTGTAGGGTTCAATACCGAACCTGGATCCCCAGCTTGGGTGTGCTTGGGTCTGAGGTCCAGCTCCACTTTCTCTGCCTGTGTCATCCCAGATGGGCACTGCAAGTGTCCCATAGCTTCCAAGGGAAAAAGAAACTTGAGCTCTAAAATTAACAAGTTAGGAAATGACAGATGTTGGCAAGGAGGCAGAGAAAGGGGAACCCTCCTACACTGTTGGTGGGAATGCAAGCTAGTGCAGCCACTCTGGAAAACAGTGTGGAGGTTCCTCAAAAAGTTGAAAATTGAGTGATCCTATGACCCAGCAAATGCACTACTGGGTACTTACCCCAAAGATACAAATGTAGTGATCTGAAGGGGTACGTGCACCCCAATGTTTATAGCAGCAATGTCCACAATAGCCAAACTATGGGAAGAGCCAAGATGTCCATCAACAGAAGAATAGATAAAGAAGATGTGGTGTATATATATACAATGGAATATTATGCAGCCACCAAAAAACCCTGAAATCTTGCCATTTGCAACAACGTGGATGGAACTAGAGGGTATTATGCTAAGCAAAATAAGTCAATCAGAGAAAGGCAAGTATCATATGACCTCACTGATAGGAGGAATTCTTAATCTCAGGAAACAAACTGAGGGTTGCTGGAGTGGTGGGGGTGTGGGAGGGATGGGGTGGCTGGGTGATAGACATTGGGGAGGGTATGTGCTGTGGTGAGCACTGTGAATTGTGTAAGACTGATGAATCACAGACCTGTACCTCTGAAACAAATAACACATTATATGTCAAAAAAAAAAAAAGAAGAAGATAGTAGGAAGGGAAAAATGAAGGGGGGAAAATCGGAGAGGGAGATGAACCATGAGAGACTATGGGCTCTGAGAAATAATCTGAGGGTTTTAGAGGGGAGGGGGATGGGAGGATGGGTTAGCCCGGTGATGGGTATTAAGGAGGGCACGTATTGAATGGAGCACTGGGTGTTATGCACAAACAATGAATCATGGAATACTACATCAAAAACTAATGATGTAATGTATGGTGACTAACATAATGTAATAAAATAAAATTATAAAAAAAAAGAAAATTGAGCTCTAGGAATGGTCACAGGTCAAAATAGTGCCCATTAAATAGTTGACCTACACGGTTCCTTTCTTGAAGGTCCTCCTAAGAAAAATCAGAGTGATCATAAAGAAAAGTCCTGACCCCAGCTTCCTTCTCGTTTTAGCTCTACCTTCCCTTCTTATGCTCACCAAGTCAGAAATCCCATCTTCCTTTGACCCCTTCCGTCTTTCTGCTTCCATGTTTGTTTGAATGTCACCCTCTTTGTTGGGACTGACCCTCCTGTTGCTCCCATGAAAACATCAGCTCCAGCATTAAACTCTGCCTGTTTCCTTTTGTCAGAAACCACCTCAGAATCTGAGTAACTCTTTTTGCTCAGAATCCCAGAGCTATCCACAAATCACCACTAAAGACCTCTTTGTTCTAACAAAGGAAACATTTTGCCAACCTGGTTTGAGTTACTGTGTGAACTTGGAAATACTTAAAATGCTTAAAATACTCTTGAATGCAGAATTAAGTTGATTTAAAATGTCTTTGCCCTCAGTTTGTTTGAATTGGTAAATTTATTGCATGGAAAAATAAAAATCAATGACTATATTTCCCCTCCCCAATAAACCCAAACCCAAATCTTAAAAAAAAATGCAAATGTTTACCTTATTCCATTTTAATGTCTCTAAGACTTAGAGAGACAATCTCATTCTTGAGCTTTTAGTGTTTCTGTCATATTTATCAGTAATTTAAACCTAAGCCCATTAACAAAGTAGAACTTGTTGTTTAGATTGGAAATGAGAGTGCCTCTGTTCTGTGAATCACCAAGGCAACTCCCCATCCCCAACAGTGGTGTCTTGAGCTTTTACAACCAGATCCGGGATAAGTTGGTTTCCTTTTTATATAAATAGGAAAGCTGTACTGCTGTACATGTGACTCTGAGACTGGCCTGGGCATTGCCCTCTGGTCTGGGGAAAAGGTCATTCTCTTCTATATGGGAGTTAAACTATTTGGATGATCATTGACAACACTACTAGGAGCCAAAACAGGAAGTGGAGTCAGCATTATCAGTAAATAGAATCAAGTTGTCGATTCAGGGCAAACTGACCCTGTGAAGATTTCAGGGGCAGCAAGGCCATCAGACCCGAAGCCTCACGTTGAGGTAGGTTATTGCTGTGCCGTCTTGCAGAGTCTGGAGATGGACAAATGTTGGGTGTGTGTGTGGGAAAGGGTACAGTGGAGGTGGGGGTATCTGTGAGTATTAAGATTTTGAGGGAAAAAACCCACATTGTCATCTGAAAGAAGATAAATGAAAATTGTTGGAGCAATAGGCCTCCAGAGACTAATTACTTGTCTGCTAGAATTCAGGGACTGCTCCAGTGACTTACATTGACTCAACATGTCAAGTGTCAGTTCTGTGTTATGAAATAAAATACATGTTCTTTTAATGTAAACAGTACAGAAATGTTCTCAAATGTCCCAAGTCATTAGTCACATTGGACACATTCAGTGCCCTATGACTTGTCCCCATGGCTCTGTGCCTGGAGGTCACTTGGTGTGTAAAAAGAAAGGGTAGAGGAATTAAATGGTGCAGCCATGTAATTAAAACCCACGTAGGCACTTTGTTCACCTAGGTGCTGAGGAACATCCAAACAATTGCTCGGGGAAACTCAGGCTTTAATAGCATGTGGGGTTGCACATTCAGAATCCCAGAGTGATCCCAAACAAAAGTCCCCCAAATGTCCCTATCTGCATTCTGCTTTGCTTTTGTTGTATGTTGTTGCAGGAGATCAGAGGGAGGGGGCTGGCCAATTGGTGCCTTGGTAGGGTTTGACTCGGCAGTGGGGGGGGGGTGTAAAATGCATGGGCTTCCCATCACACCCCCAGCTTCCTAGCATCGCAGTATGCTGTGTGAGCTGCCTCAGTTTCTCAGGTGTCTTGTACAAATCAAATACAAAATTTACTTAAAGCAGCCAAGAAGTTGCACATAGAGAGCAAGCAGTAAGTGCCAACATTGTTTAAATAGCCTTTTAGGGACAAATACACACTGACATTTACTCTGTGCCAGGCTCTGCACCAGGGTGAAAAGGAGTGAGACTCTGCATTCAGGAGCACAGGCCCCTGTTCTGGCTGCTTCACCTCTGTCTCCTGGTTCAAGTTCTAATAAATAACAGAAACCCAATGTCTGTTGATTGGAATGAAGACAGTATCTCTATCTTCACACTTCATTCTTTCCATAGTTTGGAAATAAAATCTTATTATTCATCCAAGGATCAACCAGGGAAAGAGAGACCACTCTAAGTATTTATAACAGAGGGACCTGGTTACCCACGTAATAAGATGGCTGCAAGGCAGAGCATGGAGACATCGGAGGGACCTATGAATCCACTGAGTTAGAGGAACCAAGGGGGCAGGTGTTGCTCCTGGGGTCCAAGTTCAAGAGTCATCCTGGGGAAACTGGGAGCTTGGCTTGCCTGGAAGGAGCTGGAGACCTAGGAAAGATTGCCAGAGACACCACCTAGGTGTGAGGAAATGGTGAAGGAGAAATACCTGAGCTTCTCCCTTTCTTGTACTCTCTCTACCAGTATCTCTCTGTGGGTGAATCCTGCCACAAACCAGCTGGCACAACAGTCTAGGCAACACAGTCTAAAAGGGTCAGTACCTCCTGCCCTGAAGCTCCATCCCTATAAAGCAGAGAAGGAAAAGGTTTGGAATGGCTCTGAGGGGACACAGGTCCAGGATCAACTTATCTTGCATTTGAACTCAACAGCCTAGGAATTATTTTCCTTAAGGTACTGAGAAATCCCCACAAAATCTCTGTGAATGGTGCATTTTCACCTCATTTAATGTGTTAAGAAGCTAAGTCTCAGAGGCATCTAGTAAATGGCTCTAGGCCACCCAGTTTGTGCATGGCCTAGCAGGACTCAAAGTTAGGTCTCCTAACCCACATCTAGCAACCTTCCTTCCTCCATGCTACCCTTAGAAGTTTACTTTTCTTCTCTTAAGCATTAAGAGTTCCTTTCACTCATGAAAGCTTTGCATTTTACAGTGTTGTTCAAGTTTTCTGTTTCCTTGTTGATCTTCTGCTTCGTTGTTCTATCCATTATTGAAAGTGGGATATTACAGAGTCCAACTATTACACTCGAGTTGTCTATTTCTTCCTCCAGGTCTATCAGCTTTGCTCCATGCAATTTAGGCTCTGTTGTTAGGTGCATACATGCTGATAATTGATATGTCTTTCTGATAAGTTAATCTTTTTGTAATTATAAAATATCCCTCCTTTTTTTAAAGTAACATTTTGTGTCTTAAAGTCTATTTTGTCTGATATCAATATAGTCACTCCAGCTTTCTTATAGTTGCTGTTTGCATAGTACATATTTTCTATCTTTTTACTTTCAGCCCGTTCTTATCTTTGAATCTAAAATATGTCTCTTGTAAATAGCATATAACTGTTTTATTTTTATCCAATCTGACAATCTGCCTTTTGATTGGATTATTTAATCCATTCATATTTAATATTGTTACTATAGGTGGATTTATATCTGCCATTTTACTTTTTGACTTCTATATGCCTGTCTTTTTTGTTCCAGCTTTAGCATTTTGAAAGGGCATGTTCTAGAACTATAGATTTGGGTTTTAGGTGTAAAACTTATTAACAAAATATTATTTTGCTTTCCTTCCTTTGTGCAAGAATCTCCCTCAAGGTCTTCCTTATGAGGAACACAAAAACCTCTTTTTCACCTTGCAGGTCCTGGTGAGCTGCTCTGGGGAGGGGTTTGAGGAGCTCTGGGACAGTCACATGCCTCTGGTAGAGGGGGTGAGATGTGATTATGGAAACACCCACTAGCACCTCAGCCACCATTCTCTCTGCCCTGTACCCCTTTAGAGAAAACTCCTCAAGTTTTCTCTCACTTCAGGCATGTTAAGAGTTCGGTACCTGAATGGCAAAAGAATTCTCCTGGACCAGACCATTACTGTGCACAAGGACCAGAAGGGCAGCTCTCTGTGAATTGTGATCAGGCTAAAGCACCTTCTCCTACAGCTACCAACACCAAGGCACAATTCCTCGAAAACTGCAGGTTTCTTGCAAGTAATAACAGGAAAGCATCAAAGTGGAAAACATCTTTATGATATTACCAAGTAAATAAAGCAAAGGACAAAATTATACTCCTTGCTGAGAGCAACAGGTACAACAGAAGATGCATGTGGACAGCACTGTTGGGGGGAAGCACAAAGCTCAGAAAACATTTTTTCTTGTCATAGTTGAATGGCAATGTGTCTGCAGCTTTACTTTTGTTACGTGTCCTTTATTGTTATAAAACTTTTTGGTTTTTGGTTTAAGAAGCAATAAAAACATGAAAAATTAACAAAGGACTGATAAAAAGTGGTGAGGGAGGGAATGATGTAGAAAGGGAGAGAAGACAAGGGAAGGGAGGTCAACCTTATTTGGGCTGCAGGCAGAAGATAATCCCTTCAAGTTTTAAGGCAGCTACAGTTGATGAATAATGAAAGGAGATCTGAGCTCCATTTGTGTTTTAATATTTACTTAGTGTAGTAAAAAAATTGGGGAAAAATAAAGTAAGGTATCAGGGGGAGTTCAAGACCTAAAATGGACCATCTGAAACATGATCTTAAAAAAAGATACTGTGATTCCAGTCTAAAGACTTTAATTTCACACAAGGGAGTAGGAAACTTCATGGCTGGTAAAACTTTTTACGTCTGGTTATTTGCCTTGGGGGAGGAAGCAGAAGGCTCATCTCTGCACCCCTGGCCTCCTTGAGCTGCTTCTGCCCACCCTGGGCTCCTGAGCCGCGCTGTTGCCTGTAACTCGCCCTGAGACCTACTAGGCTGGCTGCACCTGAGCTCCCACACCCAGGACCCCACTTCCCCTCAGATGTCACCTCCATGGAGCCTTCCTGACCCCATATCCTCTTTCTAAAAGGCACTTCAATGCCCTATAGTTGTGTCCCAGAGCTCCCCGACTCATCTTCCTAGAAGAAACGATCGCTACCTAGGTTGCCTTATGCATTCCTGCTGGGTGGATTCATATCGTGTCACCTCGGCTAAGCTGAGATGGCGTTTGTCATTCTCGGCTCAGAAGTGCTCTGAGTGAGCATGGACCGCACTTGGCAGGAGGCAGGGGAGGCTGCGGTGAAGAAGCAGTCGCCTGCCTAGAGGTCAGTGCAGGCTGTCTCGCCCACCCACTGGCCTGCCCAGTCTGAGTGGGGCAGCCACCAGCACTCTCCCTGTCCTTCGGCATCTCCCACCCATCCTCTCAGACTAGAGATCAGAAGGGATCCAGTTGATCCTTCTCGGTGTGGTGCTGCTGAAAGGGGGTCCTGGTTGTCTCTGCTTCCCGCACTTCACACCTGTCATCCCTCTCCAGCAGCCAGTCCTGCACACCCCAAGCTCTGGCATCAGATGCAGGAGCAGCACCCTCACTTAGACAGTGTCTGGCCAAATCCCTGCAGTAAATGTCCAACATAGGTCCTGGCGGTTCTGCCCAGCAGTGGAACCCTGCCCGAGGCCCACCTGCAGGCTGCCGTTTCTCCCTTTTGGGCTGGGCCAGGGACTAGGTCTGATTCTTTTCTGCAAGTTCAGGTACTCTCAGAACACAGGCTCATTTGGGGGCTTCATTATCTTCAAGCTGATATCCCACTGCAAGGCCCCCAATGGGGCGAGTCAGAGCTGAGCAAGGCCTGGCTAGCATCCCACAGCTGGAAGAGGCTAAGTTTTCTGGGGTTTCCTTTGCCGCAAGACTACTTCTTAGAGTAGGTGCTCGGGGATAGGATTCACTCTGATGGCTGTAATTTCTCTGATGCCTTCATCTGATCTGATCAGATGGCCTGGAGATGGTGTGCACCCCCAGGGATAGATGGGGTACGCCCCCAGGATAGGGCTGGGCTCTCAGTGCATCTGTGGCTCTGCGAACTCATGCTGCTTCCTTGCTAGGAAGCCCTCGAAAGGGATGCAGGCTCTGCTCCCTTTTGGCACAGGTGTCTGCCTCTTTGGTCTTTCTAATCCGGCCCCAGGTTCTTCCAACTGGGGGTCCAACCATGCTCTGGGCCCTACTGACATACACCCTGCTCAGTGCAGTCACTATGCTTCTGCCTCTGAACATCGTTCCCACCTCAGAGAGTTTCTCTGTGTAGGACCAGGGTAATTTGTGGGGTGTCCAGTGAAGGAGGGAGGCCAAATTATCCCTCCCATGGGTCCTTTCTGTTAGAAATGTTCAGTTGGTTAAATGGTGGCTCCATCTCGTCCTTCCCACACCAGAGTCCCATCATGAGAAATGACCAGGTCAGTGGAAAGTTACACGGGGTGTTTTAGAGAACTGACCTCCAGGCTTACTTCTCTCTTATTCTTCCATAAAGCTCTCTGATCCGCATGTTGCCATGGTTACAATCATAGACCCACTGGAACATTAGCTCTCCAAATGACTGGAGACATTCCACTGCCCCCAGCAGCTTTCTGTCACTTTCCAAAGGGCAGTGGATGTCCGAGACGGGGCACGGGCATATATAGGGTGATCCACTGGCTAGTGCCATACTCCCGGGTTCGGAGCTCCCAGGGCTGAATTGTGGACTCACAAAACTCATATGCTGAAGTCCTATTCCCCAGTACCTCAGAATGTGGCTGTATTTGGAGACAGGGTTTTTAGAGTGGTGATTAAGGTAGAATGAGGACATTTGTGTGGGCCCTAAGCCACTATGACTGGTGTCTTTATACAAAGAGGAGATAAGACACAGACACACATACACAAAAGATTCTGTGAGGACAAAAGGGGAGATGGCCATTGACAAGCCAAGGAGAGAAAACCTCAGAAGAAATCAACCCTGATAACTCTTGATCTCAGACACCTAGCCTCCGAAATTGTGAGAAAATAAATTTCTGTTGCTTAAGCCTGGCGGTCTGAGGTATTTTTTTATGGCAGTGCTAAGCAACGGCCACAGGTGGTAACTTAACTTACCCTCCGTTTCCTCTACTGGCCCTCACACCTGACTTGGATGTATTCAATTCCCACTCAGTGTTCATTCAGCAGAACAACACTGAAAGCACATGGTTAGCTTCCTTTTTTACGTTTCCTGTGTTTTTCCTGATGTTCCAAACCTGCCAGTTTAAGGCTCTGGGGACCATGCCCATAGGCCACCTTTGAAGGCCCCACTGTGGTGCCTGGCCTACACTGGCTGCCTTGATTTAGGGGGTACAAGTTGGGGAGCATTTCGACGCGGAGGAGTAGGGACATGATTGAGAGGTACAGGACCCGGAGACCCAGGCCTGCAGATCCTGCTCTGGTGGGGTCCGTTTCTTGCCCCCCTCAGTGTCCCTGCGTTCTGTTCCTGCAGCTTCTCCTCCATGGCCTCCTCTTTCCTGGCCTCCACATTGACTGAGGGGTTCCAAGGGCACAGACACAGAGAGGGCTAGGTCACAGATCTGAGAGCAACCATGCCTTGAATGTGGATGTCATTGACTCGGGATCTCCCTTTGTCTTGGTCTTAATTCCTAGAGACGGCAAATTGTACTTATCAGCCTTAAATATTCTGGCTCAAGGATGTGAAAAAACCTGTATATTGGCCTGCTTTCAGCTTAGCCATATATATGGAACAGCAGGACAGTTTGTCCACATGTAAAACAAAAGTGTCTCTATTCACCACCACTGCCCATCTGTGAAAGGGTTATTTTAACAACAGTCATACCTTCACTGTATGATGGTTTACAGTTTCCTGACCACTTTTACAAGCTTTTTTTGTTTTACTGCATTGTGTTATTGTCTCTGTTTCATAAATATAAAATTAAGATCTGGGAAGGCCGCATTTTCCCAATGCTCATGCAGCTGTGCTGATTCCTAGCTCAGGACAAATGTCCCCTTGGCCATCTCTCGCCTGTGTCACAGCATCTTCTTAGTTGCCTCCTTATCTCTGTACTGCTGCCTCAGCACAAGGGACCCTGGGTAACTCAGCCCAGGGCACTATTCTGTACATGGGCTGGGGGAGAAGAAGCCTCCCCCAAATCTGTGAGATCAAGAGAGTCCCTTTTCCACATTCTGCATGGAGCACTGGGTGTTATGAACAAACAATGAATCATGGAACACTACACCAAAACAAATGATGTAATATATGGTGATTAACATAACAATAAAAAATTAAAAAAAAAAAAGAGAGTCCCTTTTCAGGGAAGCCTGTTTCTGATCTCCCCGGCTTTCCCAGTTCCCAGGATCTGGGTCTGGGAGGAGCCCCCTGCCCTCCACCATCGGCAGACCTCAGCCAGCCTGTGCCTGTCAAGAATATCAACAGCTGTCTTTCCCACCCTGGCTCAGAAAATTCCACTGTTTTTCCAAGTCCAAGCCACACTAACTGGATAGTAGAGAGAAGTAGTCATTTTTTGAGAATTATGGTATCTTCTCCCACCTGTACACTGAGAAATCATTGGCCTTCTATTCTGAGAAGGTTTGGTGATTATGTGTCGAATTCTGGCATTGCTCAGAATCTACTTATGCTCTGCTAGCTTGAGGACTCCTAGGCTCCTGAACAGCCCTTGGTGGTCATCAACACCCACCTGTCTTAAGACCCGAGGTGGCATAGAGCACCTGAGTTTTAGCTTATCTCAGCCACCTTCTGCATTGGTTTAATATAGAATTGGGCTCTGCCTTCTTTCCCTTTTCTGCCTTTTTCAGGAGAGTTTGCCATTTGTCCTGGCCTGGACTCCAGTCAGTGTTGGGCCTGATGTTTCAAGCCCTCTTCCTGGGGTTCCACATCTGTAGTGAGCAGAATTCCCAAATTTCCACCCCTGGTATACACACCCCAAGTAATCTCCTCCTTTGAGCAATACTGAAAATGATGGATTTAACTGCTCTGATCAGGTTTCAAAGGTGAAAGTCAATTTACAGATGAAATTAAGGTCCCTAATCAGTTGACTTCGATAATCAAAGGAGAGATCACCTAAGCCCTTAAAAGGGACTGGGCCTTGTCTGAAGAGAGATTCCAAACGTGAGAAAAATCCTATCACTGGCCTTGGGGAAGTAAGCCTCCATGTCGTAAGAGGGCTTAGTGTGTGGGCAGGAGCTGAGAGCAGCCTCTAGCCAACAACCTCCAGCTGGCAAGGAATCTGGGTCCAGGGTCCTACAGTTGCAAAGAGTTGAATTTGGCCAATAACCATGTGAGCCTAGAAGTGGATCCTGAGCTCCAGAAGGGAATGCATCCTGGCCAACACCTTGATGCCAGCCTTGTGAGGGATACTACCCAGAAATCTGACCTATAGAAACTGTGAGATAATAAATACAATTTGTTTCAAGCTGCCAAGTTAGTGGTGATTTGGTATACAGCAATGTAAAACTAATGTAGTGCCCCTACTTTTATCTCTACCCAGCATATGGGCTTGGTTTTTATCGTAGCTATTAGAGCATCATTGTTCTCTCTGCCGCTGTTTGACTTCTTGATTGGCTTTCATCCTGGAATCATATTCTTCAGACACAACCTGAGCCCATGGTATACATGATAAACCCTGGGCTCTGGGCTATAGTTCATCCTCCCCAGGGTCAGCCCCCATTGCTCCATGCACCTGGGTGAGTAGAAAGGAAGGAAAAGGTTTGGATCCCATGGTTCTTCTCCAGTGAGCTCTACTCCACATAGCTATGCTCCTAGTTCCCATCAGATCCTTTCCAAGAACTTACAGGAACAAAAAACCCCAGCCACTTGAGATCAGGAACTCTCTCCCAAGGTTTCCCTAAAGAAGGTAAAAAAAAAAAAAAAAAAAAAAAAGTTGTTATTTCTTCAAACCCAGACCACAGTAACTTGAGACTAGAGAGGAGTAAACATTTTTTTGGAATTACAGTGGCTTCTCCCATCTGCGGGGTTGAGAAATTATTGACCATCATTTCTTGGGAGGCATGGTGATTTATTTGAGAAATTCTTAGGAGGGATTGCAATGAGAGAAATCTCAACAAAGTCTCAAAGCTGCTGACCAGCCTATTTAAAAATATGCTATATATTCAGCAAGCACTTAGGGTAAACCAGAGGAAAAATATAGGAGAAAATTAATTCCCTGTCAAATAGAGTTGGAAACATAAAACATAAAAATGTATTAGTGAAGATGGAAAATGAAATAAGACCCCTGCTTGATTTCTGTTTATCAAGCAATATTATTAGTTTTTTTTTATTTTGAAGTAATTGTAGACTCATAGGAAGTTGCAAAAAATGGTACACAGAGTCCCATGTCCCTTCACCCAGTTTCCCCCAATGGTTATATTTTATATAACTATAGTATAATATTAAATACAGAAAAGACATGATACACATTATAGGTTGAATTGTGTCTGCCCCTCCCCCCAATATATGTTGGAGTTCTAACTTCCCAATACCTTAGAGTGTGAACTTCTTTGGAAGTATGGTTGGCTGATGTAATTAGTTAAGATAAAATCATATTAGAGTAGGATGAGCTCCTAATCCACTATGACTGGTGTCCTTACAATAAGATGATCATATGAAGAAAAAGACACACAGGGAGAATTTTATATGATGATAGGCAGAGATTTGAGCTATGCAGCTGCAAGCCAAGGAATGCCAAGGATTGCCAGCCAACCACCAAAAGTAAGAAGAGGTGAGGAAATATTCTCCGCTGCAGGTTTCAGAGCAAGCATGTCGCTCCTGACAACCTGACTTTAAACTTCTATGCTTCAGAACTGTGAGACAATATACTTCCATTGTTCTAAGCTGCCCAGTTTATAGTACTTTGTTAGGAAATGGATACAGTACAATACTAGACTAGACTACTGACTGTATTAAGTTTTCACTACTTTTTTACATGCATTCATTAGTGTTTGTGTCTATATGCATGTGTGTAGTTCTATACAATTTTATCCTATATATAGATTCACATAACCACACAAATATGAAATGTTAAGAGGATGAAAATACTGGGAGGTATGGACTGGGAGAAAATATTTGAAAGCCACACATCTTGAAAGAATGTGTATTATACTGCTTTTGGGTGGAATATTCTATGAATGTCTATTAGGTTCTGTTGGTTGATGGTTTTATTAAGTTCTTCTACATCCTTGCTGATTTGTGTGTGTGTATGTGTGTGTGTATCTAGTTGTATGATGAATTTTTGAAATCCCTGGTTATAATTGACATTTTGCATGTTTCTCTTTAAAATTTTATGAGTTTTTGCTTCAGGTATTTTGAAGCTCTATTGTTTGGTGCATACACATTTAGAATTGCTACATCTTCTTGCTTTCTTTTACCATTATGTGATATTCCTCTTTGTTGTTGATAATTTTGTATGCTCTGAAGTCCTTCTTATCTGATATTAATACAGCCCTCCTTCTTAAAAAATTTATATTTTCATGATATATCTTTTCTTATCAACATTTCAGCTACCTATATCATAATATATTGAGTTTCCTATAGACAGCATACATACAGTTAGGTTATGTTTCCTACATACTTTGCCAATTTCTGTCCTTTAATTGGTGTATTTAGACCATTTGCATTTAAAGTAATTACTGATATGTTAAGGCTTAAGTGTGCCTTTTTATTATTTCTTTCTATTTATTCTCTTTTTCTTGTTCCTCAATTTCCTTTTCTTGACTTCCCAGAGGTTATTTAAAAATTATTTAGAATTTGATTTATTTGTAGTATTTTTTTGAAAGACTTTATTTATTTGAGACAGAGAGAATGAGAGAGAGAGAGAGAGAGAGAGAGAGAGAGCGCACATGAGAGGGGGGAGGGTCAGAGGGAGAAGCAGACTCCCTGCTGAGCAGGGACCCCGATGCGGGATTCGATCCAGGGACTCCAGGATCATGACCTGAGCCGAAGGCAGTCGCCTAACCAACTGAGCCACCCAGATGCCCTATTTGTAGTATTTTTGAGCATGTTTATATGGTGTGTGATTTTTTCTTAAAAATTTTTTTGTGGTTGCTCTTAGTATTACAACATGTGTAAAGAACTTAAAATTATCTATTGGTATCAACATTATGTCACTGAGTGAGGTGTAGAAATCCTATGTCCACTTGGTACCTTTATCCTCCTCATTTTATTATTATTATTATTATTATTATTATTATTATTATTATTTTGAGAGAAGGGAAGAGGGGCAGAGGGAGAGAGAGAATCTTAAGTAGGTTCCATGCTCAGCATAGAGGCCCTCACAGGGCTTGATCTCAAGACCCTGAGATCATGACCTGAGCCAAAATCAAGAGTTGATGCTTAACTGACTGAGCCACCCAGACACCCCATGCTCCCCATTAAAAAAAATCTACTGTTCTTAATATTTCTTCTACATAAATTGAACACACATTAGATGATGTAATAATTTTTGCTGAAATCATCAATCATAATTTAAAAACATCATGAGGAGAAAGGTAGTCTACTCCCCTTTTTACCCATTTTATTATTCATTGTCCCAAGTTTCCTTCTGTTGCAATTTCCTTTGTGTTTGGAGGACTTTAAGCCATTCTTTAAGAGTAGGTCTGCAGATGACAAATTCTCTTAGTTTCCTTCATCCAAGAATGTCTCTATTTTCTCTTCATTCTTATTGTTATGTTAATCACCATATATTACATCATTAGTTTTTGGTGCAGTGTTCCATGATTCATTGTTTGTTCATAACACCCAGTGCTCCACGCAGAACGTGCCCTCCTCAATACCCA
Source organism: Callorhinus ursinus (assembly GCF_003265705.2). Taxonomy (NCBI): domain Eukaryota; kingdom Metazoa; phylum Chordata; class Mammalia; order Carnivora; family Otariidae; genus Callorhinus; species Callorhinus ursinus. The sequence continues at coordinate 29,825,862 of NW_027397082.1, forward strand.
TCACCAGGCTAACCCATCCCCCTCCCCCCCTCCCCTCTAGAACCCTCAGTTTGTTTTTCAGAGTCCATCATCTCTCATGGTTCGTCTCCCCCTCTGACATACTCCCCTTTTCTTCCTCTCCTGTTATCTTCTTCTTTTTCTTTTTTTCTTAAAATATGTTGCGTTATTTGTTTCAGAAGTACAGATCTGTGATTCAACAGTCTTGCACAATTCACAGCGCTCACCGTAGCACATACCCTCCCCAATGTCTATCACCCAGCCACCCCATCCCTCCCACCCCCAACCACTCCAGTAACACTCAGTTTGTTTCCTGAGGTTAAGAATTCCTCATATCAGTGAGGTCATGTGATACATGTCTTTCTCTGATTGACTTATTTCACTCAGCATAACACCCTCCAGTTCCATCCATGTCGTTGCAAATGGCAAGATCTCATTCCTTTTGATGGCTGCATAATATTCCATTGTGTATATATACCACCTCTTCTTTATCCATTCATCTGTTGATGGACATCTTGGCTCTTTCCACAGTTTGGCTATTGTGGACATTGCTGCTATAAACATTGGGGTACACGTACCCCTTCGGGTCCCTACATTTGTATCTTTGGGGTAAATACCCAGGAGTGCAATTGCTGGATCGAACGGTAGCTCTAATTTCAACTGTTTGAGGAACCTCCATACTGTTTTCCAGAGTGGTTGCACCAGCTTGCATTCCCACCAACAGTGTAGGAGGGTTCCCCTTTCTCCACATCCCCGCCAACATCTGTTGTTCCCTGACTTGTTAATTTTAGCCATTCTGACGGGTGTGAGGTGGTATCTCATTGAGGTTTTGATTTGGATTTCCCTGATGCCGAGCGATGTTGAGCACTTTTTCATGTGCCTGTTGGCCATTTGGATGTCTTCTTTGGAGAAATGTCTGTTCATGTCTTCTGCCCATTTCTTGATTGGATTATTTGTTCTTTGGGTGTTGAGTTTGATAAGTTCTTTATAGATTTTGGATACTAGCCCTTTATCTGATATGTCATTTGCAAATATTTTCTCCCATTCTGTCGGTTGTCTTTTGGTTTTGTGGACTGTTTCTTTTGCTGTGCAAAAGCTTTTTATCTTGATGAAATCCCAATAGTTCATTTTTGCCGGGGCTTCCCGTGCCTTTGGCGATGTTTCTAGGAAGAAGTTGCTGTGGCTAAGGTATTTTCTCTTCATTCTTGAAGGATACTTTCACTTGGGATAGAATTTCGGGTAGACAGTTCTTTTCATTCAGTACTTGAAAATGTTTTGTCATTTCTTGTTGGTTTTCATGGTTTTAGATAAGAAATAAAAACTTGCAACAACAACAACAAAAAGAAATCTGCTATCATTTGAGTCATTGTTCCCCTACTGGTAATGTATCATTTCGACCCACTTTTAGGATGTTTTCTTTTTCTTTAGTTTTCAGAAATTTGACTATGATGTGTCTTGGCATGAATTTCTTTGAGTTTTCCTGTTTGGGGTTTGCTCAGCTTCTTGAATCTATAAGTTTATATTGTTCACCGTGTAAATTTCAGCCATTATTTCTTTGGATATTTTTCATCCCCACACTCTTTCTTTTCTCATTCTGGGTCTTTGATGGCATGAATCAGATATTTTTTGTTGATGTCCCACAGGTCCCTGAGGCTATTCCCATTATTTTCCCAGTCTATTTACTGTCTGTTGTTCAGATTGGGTAATTTATATTTTTGTATCTTCCATTTCCTGATTCCTTCGTCTGTCCCCTCCATTCTTCCATTGAGACCATCCAGTGGGTTTTAAAAATTCCAGTTATTGTAGTTTTCTGCTCAAATATTTTCATTTATTTCTTTTATTTTTTATTTATTTTAAAACTTTTTATTGTCATATAAAAAGGACTTTATTTCTTTTTATTTCTTCTATTTCTTTGCTGAGATTTTATGATATTTCATTTGTTTCAAGATGGTTCATAATTGCTCATTGAAGAATGATTACAATTGCTGCTTTATAGTCCTTGTTGAATAATTCCAACATCTGAGTCATGTTCTTAGAATCTTTTGATTGCCTTTTCTTATTCATGCTATGATTATTCTGATCTTGTTATGATGTGCAGTTTTTTTTTTTCTTATTGTATCATGGACATTTTGGGTATTATGTTGAGAATTTCTGGATCCAATTTTGTTCTTTTTTTTAGAAGGCACTCACCCTGGTTGTGTGTAGTACACAGGTTCATGTAGAGATAAATGTTTCACCCCCCTTAGACTTACTCATATCAGGATGGGGGAGTTAGAAATGGGGAACTGCTAGCTTTGCCTCATTGATGATGAGTTGGAGTGGAAGGTCAGTTCCCCAGTCAACTCTGCTGACACTGTGGTAGGGGTGATGAGTTGAGGGTATTTTTCATTGATATTGGCTGGAGGAGAACAATTATTGTCATAAAGGCTGTCTGTTCTGTTAGATTGCCATTTTACCAGTCCTACAGTTATAGGAATCAGGCTTTGCTTGGGGCTTTTTGTCTGCACCTCTTGGTAGTTCCATGTTGCAGGCTTCTCCAGTGCCCTGGCTGAATTACATGGAAACATACAGAAAATCTAGGGACTTCACAGCTGTGTTGTTCCTCAAGACCCAAGATCCCTAAGAAGATGCATTATTCTTAAATTTTTTTTTATTTTTAACTAATCTCTACTTCCAACTTGGGGCTTGAATCCAACTCCAAGATCAAGAGTTGCATGCTCTACCGACTGAGCCAGCCAGGTGCCCCAGAAGTTGCATTATTCTTTCCACCTTTTGTAGTCTATGTTTGATTTTTTAAAATTGTGGTGAAATATAGATAACATAAAATTTACCATTTTAAGTGTATAGTTCTGTGCAATTAAGTATATTCACATCTATGTGCAATCATCATCCCCATAAATGTCCAGATCTTTTCAGTCTTCACAAACTAAAACTCTATACTCATTTAATAATGTCCCTGGCAATCACCATTCTGCTTTTTGTCCCTATGAATTTGACTACTGTATGTACCTCATATAAGTGGAATCATAGAATATTTGTCTTTTTGTGACTGACTTATTTCATTTGGCATAATGTTTTAAGGTTCATCTATGTTTTAGTATGTATCAGAATTTCCTTTCTTTTAAAGCTGAATAATATTCCATTGCATGTATATACTACATTTTGCTTTTTCCATTCCTCTGTTGGTGGACATTTTGGTTGCTTCCACTTTTTGGCTATTGTGAATAATGTTGCTATCAACATGAATATACATGTATCTGTTTGAGACCTTGCTTTCAGTTCTTTTGAGTTATGCCAAGGAACGGAGCTGCTGGATCATAGGTAATTCTATGTTTAATTTTTATGTTTGACTTTTTGTGTTAGTCCAGCATTTTTTATTTTTAAGAGGGAGGACTAGGGAGGAAATGAGACTACTCCACCTTGGCTGGAACTAGCAAGCTAAATCAATTTAAAAAATCTTTTTCTTAGAGTTAACAGATAAACCACATTACAGCATAACTGGCAAGGATCTCTTGAAGTTTGTGTCAAGATCATGAACACATATCTCCTTGGAATCCATACCTCCTTCTGACTCTCAGGGAATTTTCCTAAAGAATAATTAGGTTCCAGACCCTCTGGTCGACCATGGAGTGTGAATCCAGTGAGGCAAATTATTTTCTACTCCAGTGTGATTTTTTCCTTTATTGGAACTGCTAGTATGTAAGTAACACATAGGTATTAAAATAAAGGTCATAATAATCCTCTTCATTCTCCAAGAAACTTTCTTTTGTTTAAACATACAGTGTTTTATTAGTTTCAGGTGTACAATATAGTGATTCAACAATTACATACATTACCCTGTGCTCATCACAAGTGCACTCCTTAATCCCCATCACCTATTTAACCCATCCCCTCACTCCCTTCCCCTCTGGTAACCATCAGTTTGTTCTCTATAATTAAAAGTCTGTTTCTTGATTTGTCTCTCTCTCTTTTTCCCTTTGCTCCTTTGTTATGTTTCTTAAATTCCACATATGAGCGAAATCATATGGTATTTGTCTTTCTCTGACTGACTTATTTTGTTTAGCATTATTCTCTCTAGCTCCATCCATGTCATTGCAAATGGCAAGATTTCATTCTTTTTTATAGCTAAATAATATTTCACTATATATACATACACACACAGCATATATATATATATACACCACATCTTCTTTATTCATTCATCAGTCAATCTATGAACTCTTGGGCTGCTTCCATAATTTGGCTATTATAAACACTGCTGCTATAAACATAGGGGTGCCTGTATCCCTTTGAATTAGTGTTTTTGTATTCTTTGGGTAAATACCCAATGTATGATTGTGGGATCATAGGGTAGTTTTATTTTTAACTTTTTGAGGATCTCTAAACTATTTTCCACAGCTGCTGCACCAGTTTGCATTCCTACCAATAGTGCAAGAAGGTTCTTTTTCTTTATATCCTTGTTGTTTATTGTGTTGTTGATTTTAGCCATTCTGACAGGTGTGAGGTGGTATCTGATTATAGTTTTGATTTGCATTTCCCTGTTGGTAAGTAATGATGAACATCTTTTCATGTCTCTATTTGCCATCTGTGTGTCTTCTTTGGAGAAATGTCTGTTCATGTCTTCTGCCCATTTTTAATTGGATTATTTGTTTTTTGGGTGTCGAGTTATAAGTTCCTTATCAGATATGCCATGTGCAAATATCTTCTCTCATTCTGTAGCTTGCCTTTTAGTTTTGTTGATGGTTTCCTTTGCTGTGCAGAAGCTTTTTATCTTGATAGTCCCAATAGTTAATTTTTGCTTTTGTTTCCCTTCCCTTTATCTAGAAAAAAGTTACTTCAGCCGATGTCAAAGAAGTTACTGCCTGTGTTCTCTTCTAGGATTTTTTGGTTTCTGGTCTCATCTTTAGGTTTTTAATCCATTTCGAATTTATTTTTGTGTATGGTGTAAGAAAGTGATCCAGTTTCATTCTTTTGCATATTGGTGTCCAGCTTTCCCAACACCACTTCTTGAAAAGACTGTCTTTTCCCCATTGGATATTTTTTCTTGCTTTGTCAAAGATTAATTGACCATATAGTTGTGGGTTTATTTCTGGGTTTTCTCTTTTGTTCTGTTGATCTATGTGTCTATGTTTGTGTCTGTACCATACCGTTTTGATTACTACAGCTTTGTAATATAGCTTGAAGTCTGGAATTGTGATGCCTCCAGCTTTGCTTTTCTTTGCTTTGGCTACTGGGGGTCTTTTGTGGCTCCATACAAATTTTAGGATTGTTTGTTCTAGTCTGTGAAAAATGTTGGTTTCCAAGAAACTTTCATTTCTGTTATCTCACTGATCCCCACATCACTGTGAAGGAAGCAATCAAAGCCAAGATGATTTATCTCTGTTTTATAGACAAGGAAATGAACTTGGAGAAGTAAGTTTGAGATGAGAATTCTAAAACTTCTGATGTTTGAGCCACTGCTCTTGCTTAACATAATATCCATATCATTTGATTGAATTAATGAGAGTAGGACTACTTCAGTTAAAACTATCAACCCCATCTTTATTCACAGAGAATGTCTTTTTAATGGGCTGTACCTTGTTTCCTAGCCTGAGGACTGTGGAAGAAGGTAGGGGGTGGAGGGACATGTTGGTGGATTGAGAACATCTGGTTTGCATTTGGCATTGGGAGGGATAATGACTCTGTTACGCAGGCCTGGAGTTTCTCTTTCCGATTAATCATCAGGGGCTGCAGTGGTATACTCTGGAGCAGGACATTAGCATTAGTACAAACTGAGGCAACTTTCTCGTGAATACTAGAAACTTGGGGTCATCTATAGTAGAGGATTGTGTGTGCAGATGGTTTAGCGGCAGCACAACTCATGTCAGGCTGGGGCTAACAAAGACAAAGGCAGCAGGAGGTTGGCTGAAGAGATCACTGTACATGTTTGCTGAGAGATACACTTAAGCCTCAGACATGTATGCTCTGCCTGAGCCTGGGGTGTCTGGTGGGCTGCTTAGCAAGTTTTATGATCCCATAAAACTCTCTAAGTGGAAGGTCAGATGAAGCCTCAGAGCTCCACACCACAGGGCACAGTAAGGTTTGATTAGGATGTCGTGCATGCCCAGCATGCTGCTGACAGGTAGCCTAAGGGGTCCCATGGCCTGACAGCCTCTCTCTGAAAAGCCTCCTTGCCTCCCTGGACTGCAAAGTCAAGTTTCTATGGAATGTGCCCCAGTTATCAAGCTGATGCCATGTGTAGGTTTTACACTAATGTCGGTGGTCTCACCCGTGTTATATGAATCACACTAAATGGATGCTTTGGGCAGACAAGTGAGATGACAGGGTTGCTTTGCAAGGGGGTTTCTTAGCCAGCCCTCTGCCTCTCTAAAAGCCATTTACATACTTTATTTATGTTGTTTCCAATGCTACACGTGCAGTAGGTTTGTCTGCAACATGAGCTGGTTGTATGACTCTCTATCCCCTAATTTTTCTAGGAAGTAGGATAATTTAGTTCTATCTTCAATGACCATATTAAATGATCAGGTTTGGATTGATGTACTTGGATTCTTTCTGCTTCCCTTGTAATAGGAAAGCAAAAGAAACTGACATTTAGGTTTCTATTACAACCTTTAAACTTATCAGCAATATCTCAGGCAATTATGTTTTGCCTGTGAATGAAGAAAATGCCCTTTCTATTCCTTCCATTTGTCATGTTTATAGCCTCTAAAGTACCTCAATCACACATTCTGCTGGAAAGCACCTGTTGGACAAACTCTTGCTCTGGGAACAGGGGAGTTGGCGGGCAGCCTTACAGCCTTCATGCACTAGTGTCCAGGTCTGGTCCTGGGAATGACCCACAGACACTGGGTGGAAGGGCCATCTTGTTGCCAGGACGAGGCTCTGGGAGCGCCACCTACCTCCCCGGCTCCCTACCCCCCGCACTGACCCTCCTATCTCAACAGGTCCCACCACGTCCCACTTCTCCTTTCTAACTCTGCTCCCCCACATTAAAATTTATGAACATTCTGGGGAGAGGATTTCCTAGGACAATCACTCGAAGCCTTATTTTCTTTGGACTTTTGTATACATCTAACAAGGTTAGCGGATTAGAATGGAGGAAAGAGGCTACATATTAATGGAAACTTTTTTTTAAACAAAATGTACCCAAAGTGATTAAAACATTTTTTTAAACAGCACCAGAAATGAAAATGTGCCCAAATAATGGCCCCCGAAGATGTCCATGTCCTAATCCTCAAAAACTGGGAATATGTTACTTTACATTGCAAGGGGAAGTTAAGGCAGCAGATAGAACTATGGTAGCTAGCCAGTTGACCTTGAGATGGGGAGAGTATTCTGTATTGTCCCCTTGGCTCCATGTAATCAGAGGGTCCTTAAGAGTGGGAGAGGGCGGGGGAAGAGTCAGTGTCAGAGTGAGAAGGCCTGGCCTGTGCTGTGCTGGCTGTGAAGAGGGAGGGAGGGGCTGTGGGCCAAGCCTCCAAAAACCGGAAAAGGCAAGGAAATGGACTCCCCCCTAGAAACTCCAGAAGGAACCAGCCCTGCCAACACCTTGATTTTGGTCTAGTAAAACTGATTTCAGACTTCAGACCTCCAGAACTATAAGATAATAAATTTGTGTTGTCACTAAATTGTGCTAATTTGTCATAGCAGCAATAGAAAACTAATACAGTAACATACCCCAAAATCTAATTTCCCAAGCTTTGGGACCTGTGAGGCTACTGCTGTAAGTTATGTAGGAATACCAGAACCTGCGATCACCTACAGGGGTGAGTGGTATGTGCAGGTGACTGCCGTCCAGGCCTTTCTCCCTTCATGTGCTTGCTCTGTCTCTTGTCAGGGGCTGGAGGATGTTTCCTTTCTTCTTTCATGACAGTGGGGCAGAGTCGGCCTACACAGAACTGCCCGTCTCTAGCGAGGCCCGAAGAGGCCTGGCCACACCCCCCTTAGCCCTCTTGGAAGCAGCTGATCTGTAGAAAGTCTGAGTACCTTGCTGGAGAGTGAGGCCTGGCAAGTCCCCAGCCATTCCGAATGCCTCAGTGGGCACGTCGGAAGTGAAGGAAGCCACTGTAACCCTACAGCCCTCGTCAAGCCCAGCAACACCGTGTGGAGCAGCAACAGATACCTGCTGAGTGTGGGGCAGACTTCTGAGCAAAGAATGCCAACCACGCATTTCAGATCATTTACTGAGTTTCTCCCATGTGCCAAGTGCTGGTTGAGAGCATGCTTCTTGGCAAGAGAGCATGTTTGGTGCCTGTCTGTGTCCCTTCCAGTTTACTGAAGCAAAGCATGACAAACTAGGGAACAATGAAATGTGTGTTTTATCATAAAAGGGGAAACTGAAGACCAGAAAGCCCAAGTCACTTTCCCAAGGCCACACAGCTAAGTATAAATGAGGACTCATACTAAGAGCTGGGCTCCAAGCCTGCTAGGTCAGGTTGGTTGCTCCAGCAAATCACATCTTTTATCCCACAATTATCTCAGATAACACCAAAGGCTGTCCAGAGTTCTGCTTGACCAAGGTTTAATGAAGTTAAAGTACACATTTTCCACATACTCTATTTTTCCATTCTTTAAGGCTCTAAATTTTGTTGGTGTAGCCTCACATAAAAGTCTAACTATTACAGAGATAAACCACACAATTTGATTAGGTTTCAATGGGTGGAAAACCATGTAGTCCAAATAAATGTAGAAGTGATTAGTTTTGGGACCAACGGATAAAATGCTCCCAGCTATAGCTGCCCCCTTTCTACCTTCCTTAAAAGAATTTACAACACAGAAAGAAGCTGATAAAGCAGAAATGTCACTTAAAACATGTTTTCACTTCTGGGAATCATTCTGATTAAAACATATAATTCAGCTTTTTTTTTAATTACTATGTATAAAGCACTTTTTAAATGGAGGACCAGACTGTCCTTTTTTCAAAGCTCACAGAATCCTTATTTGTGGCCTACCATTGAATTTCCAACATTAAATATTCAATGCAGGGAGGTAAAGAAGATTTGCCCCCCACGTTCCTGTGTTTGTAATGTACTGCCAGGAGCAGCAATGGAAATGCACATATTGGTTCATGTGATCCAAGCTGCAATAGACATGTGTTATCTGAACTCACAGCCTGTCTTTCCCATAATTTTTATTTTATTTTTAGAAGCGTGCAATTGGGATGCACAGTGCTACAGTCAGGTGGGTAGTTCTATTGGCAGGATTTTCAAGGAACCAGCATCTGCAGAGTTTGGTAACGTTTTCCTTTTCACAGCCACATCTAACTGTGCGTATTCGTTTCCTATGCTGCTGTGACAAATCACCACAAACTTAGTGGCTTCAAATAACTCAGATTTATTATTTTATTATTATTTTTTATTGTTATGTTAATCACCATACATTACATCATTAGGTTTTGATGTAGTGTTCCATGATTCATTGTTTGTGCATAACACCCAGTGCTCCACGCAGAACGTGCCCTCTTTAATATCCATCACCAGGCTAACCCATCCCCCCTCCCCCCTCCCCTCTAGAACCCTCAGTTTGTTTTTCAGAGTCCATCGTCTCTCATGGTTTGTCTCCCCCTCCGATTTACTCCCTTCATTCTTCCCCTCCTGCTATCTTCTTCTTATTATTTTTTTCTTAACATATCTTGCATTATTTGTTTCAGAGGTACAGATCTGTGATTCAACAGACTTGCACAATTCACAGCGCTCACCATAGCACATACCCTCCCCAATGTCTATCACCCAGCCACCCCATCCCTCCCACACCCCCACCACTCCAGCAACACTCAGTTTGTTTCCTGAGATTAAGAATTCCTCCTATCAGTGAGGTCATATGATACATGTCTTTCTCTGATTGACTTATTTCACTCAGCATAACACCCTCCAGTTCCATCCACGTCCTTGCAAATGGCAAGATCTCATTCCTTTTGATGACCGCATAATATTCCATCGTGTATATATACCACATCTTCTAAATCCATTCATCTGTCGATGGACATCTTGGCTCTTTCCACAGTTTGGCTATTGTGGACATTGCTGCTATAAACATCGGGGTGCACGTACCCCTTCGGATCCCTACATTTGTATCTTTGGGCTAAATACCCAGTAGTGCAATTGCTGGATCGTATTGTAGCTCTATTTTCAACTGTTTGAGGAACCTCCATACTGTTTTCCAGAGTGGTTGCACCAGCTTGCATTCCCACCAACAGTGTAGGAGGGTTCCCCTTTCTCCACATCCCCGCCAACATCTGTTGTTTCCTGACTTGTTAATTTTAGCCATTCTGACTGGTGTGAGGTGGTATCTCATTGAGGTTTTGATTTGGATTTCCGTGATGCCAAGTGATGTTGAGCACTTTTTCATGTGTCTGTTGCCCATTTGGATGTCTTCTTTGGAAAAATGTCTGTTCATGTCTTCTGCGCATTTCTTGATTGGATTATTTGTTCTTTGGGTGTTGAGTTTGATCAGTTCTTTATAGATTTTGGATACTAGCCCTTTATCTGATATGTCATTTGCAAATATTTTCTCCCATTCTGTCGGTTGTCTTTTGGTTTTGTGGACTATTTCTTTTGCTGTGCAAAAGCTTTTTATCTTGATGAAATCCCAATAGTTTATTTTTGCCCTGGCTTCCCTTGCCTTTGGCGATGTTTCTAGGAAGAAGTTGCTGTGGCTGAGGTCGAAGAGGTTGCTGCCTGTGGTTCTCCTTTGGGATTTTGATGGACTCCTGTCTCATGTTTAGGTCTTTCAACCATTTGGAGTCTATTTTTGTGTGTGGTGTAAGGAAATGCTCCAGTTTCATTCTTCTGCATGTGGCTGTCCAATTTTCCCAACACCATTTGTTGAAGAGACTTTTTTCCATTGGACATTCTTTCCTGCTTTGTCAAAGATGAGTTGACCAGAGAGTTGAGGGTCCATTTCTGGGCTCTCGATTCTGTTCCATTGATCCATGTGTCTGTTTTTGTGCCAGTACCATACTGTCTTGATGATGACAGCTTTGTAATAGAGCTGGAAGTCCGGAATGGTGATGCCGCCAGCTTTGCTTTTCTTTTTCAAGATTCCTTTGGCTATTCGGGGTCTCTTCTGGTTCCATACAAATTTTAGGATTATTTGTTCCATTTCTTTGAAAAAAGTGGATGGTATTTTGATGGGGATTGCATTGAATGTGTAGATTGCTCTAGGTAGCATTGACATCTTCACAATGTTGGTTCTCCCAATCCATGAGCATGGAACGTTTTTCCATTTCTTTGTGTCTTCAATTTCTTTCATGAGTATTTTATAGTTTTCTGAGTACAGATCCTTTGCCTCTTTGGTTTAATTTATTCCTAGGTATCTTATGGTTTTGGGTGCAATTGTAAACGGGATCGACTCCTTGATTTGTCTCTCTTCTGTCTTGTTGGTGTATAGGAATGCCACTGATTTCTGTGCATTGGTTTTATATCCTGCTACTTGACTGAATTCCTGTATGAGTTCTAGCAGTTTTGGGGTGGAGTCTTTTGGGTTTTCCACATACAGTATCATATCATCTGCAAAGAGTGAGAGTTTGACTTCCTCTTTGCCAATTTGGATGCCTTTGATTTCTTTTTGTTGTCTGATTGCTGTGGCTAGGACTTCTAATACTATGTTGAATAGCAGTGGTGAGAGTGGACATCCTTGCCGCGTTCCTGACCTTAGGGGAAGAGCTCTCAGCTTTTCCCCAAGGAGAATGATATTCGCTGTGGGTTTTTCATAGATGGCTTTTATGATATTGAGGTATGTACCCTCTATCCCTATACTCTGAAGAGTTTTGATCAAGAAAGGATGCTGTACTTTGTCAAATGCTTTTTCTGCATCTATTGAGAGGATCATATGATTCTTGTTCTTTCTTTTGTTAATATATTGTATCACGTTGATAGATTTGCGGCTGTTGAACCAACCTTGCAGCCCAGGGATAAATGCCACTTGGTCATGGTGAATAATCCTTTTAATGTAACGTTGGATCCTTTTGGCTAGTATTTTGGTGAGAATATTTGCATCCATGTTCATCAAGGTATTGGTCTGTAATTCTCCTTTTTGATGGGGTCTTTGTCTGGTTTGGGGATCAAGGTAATGGTGGCCTCATAAAATGAGTTTGGAAGTTTTCCTTTCATTTCTATATTTTGGAACAGTTTCAGGAGAATAGGTATTAATTCTTCTTTAAATGTTTGGTAGAATTCCCCTGGGAAGCCATCTGGCCCTGGGCTTTTGTTTGTTGGGAGATTTTTGATGACTGCTTCAATTTCCTTAGTGGTTATAGGTCTGTTCAGGTTTTCTATTTCTTCTTGGTTCAGTTTTGGTAGTTGATACATCTCTAGGAATGCACCCATTTCTTCCAGGTTATCTAATTTGCTGGCATAGAGTTGCTCATAATATATTCTTATAATTGTTTGTATTTCTTTGGTATTGGTAGTGATCTCTCCTCTTTCATTCATGGTTTTGTTGATTTGGGTCATTTCTCTTTTCTTTTTGATAAGTCTGGCCAGAGGTTTATCAATCTTGTTAATTCTTTCAAAGAACCAGCTCCTAGTTTCGTTGATCTGTTCTACTGTTCTTTTGGTTTCTAGTTCATTGATTTCTGCTCTGATCTTTATTATTTCTCTTCTCCTGCTGGGTTTAGGCTTTATTTGCTGTTTTTTCTCTACCTCCTTTAGGTGTAGGGTTAGGTTGTGTATTTGAGACCTTTCTTGTTTCTTGAGAAAGGCTTGTATTGCTATATACTTTCCTCTCAGGACTGTCTTTGCTGTATCCCAAAGATTTTGAACAGTTGTGTTTTCATTTTCATTGGTTTCCATGAATTTTTTTAATTCTTCTTTAATCTCCTGGTTGACCCATTCATTCTTTAGTAGGATGCTCTTTAGCCTCCATGTATTTGAGTTCTTTCCGACTTTCCTCTTGTGATTGAGTTCTAGTTTCAAAGCATTGTGGTCTGAAAATATGCAGGGAATGATCCCAATCTTTTGGTACCGGTTGAGACCTGATTTGTGACCTAGGATGTGATCAATTCTGGAGAATGTTCCATGGGCACTAGAGAAGAATGTGTATTCCGTTGCTTTGGGATGGAATGTTCTGAATATGTCTGTAAAGTCCATTTGGTCCAGTGTTTCATTTAAAGTCTTTATTTCCTTGTTGATCTTTTGCTTAGATGATCTGTCCATTTCAGTGAGGGGGGTGTTAAAGTCCCCCACTATTATTATATTGTTGTCAATGTGTTTCTTCGCTTTTGTTATTAATTGCCTTACATAATTGGCTGCTCCCTTGTTAGGGGAATAGATATTTACAATTGTTAGATCTTCTTGTTGGATAGACCCTTTAAGTAGGATATAGTGTCCTTCTTCATCTCTTATTACAGTCTTTGTTTTAAAATCTAATTTGTCTGCTATCAGGATTGCCACCCCAGCTTTCTTTTGGTGTCCATTAGCATGGTAAATGGTTTTCCACCCCCTCACTTTCAATCTGGGCATGTCTTTGGGTCTAAAATGAGTCTCTTGCAGACAGCATATCGATGGGTCTTGTTTTTTAATCCAATCTGATAGCCTGTGTCTATTGATTGGGGCATTTAGCCCATTTACATTCAGAGTAACTATTGAAAGATATGAATTTAGTGCCATCGTATTGCCTGTAAGGTGACTGTTACTGTATATTGTCTGTGTTCTTTTCTGATCTATGCTGCTTAGGGTCTCTCTTTGCTTAGAGGACCCTTTCAATATTTCTTGGAGGGCTGGTTTCATTTTTTGCAAATTCCTTCAGTTTTTGTTTGTCCTGGAAGCTTTTTATCTGTCCTTCTATTTTCAATGACAGCCTAGCTGGATATAGTATTCTTGGCTGCGTATTTTTCTCGTTTAGTGCTCTGAATATCTCATGTCAGTCCTTTCTGGCCTGCCAGGTCTCTGTGGATAGGTCTGTTGCCAATCTAATGTTTCTACCATTGTAGGTTACGTATCTCTTCTCCCGAGCTGCTTTCAGGATTTTCTCTTTGTCTCCGAGACTTGTAAGTTTTACTATTAGATGTCGGGGTGCTGATCTCTTTTTATTGATTTTGAGAGGGGTTCTCTGTGCCTCCTGAATTTTGATGCCTGTTTCCTTCCTCACATTAGGGAAGTTCACTGCTATTATTTGCTCCAATATACCTTCTGCCCCCCTCTCTCTTTCTTCTTCTTCCGGGATCCCAATTATTCTAATGTTTCATCTTATTGTATCGCTTATCTCTCGAATTCTGCGCTCGTGATCCTGTAGTTGTTCTCTTTTTCTCAGCCTCTTCATTTTCCATCATTTGGTCTTCTATATCACTGATTCTCTCTTCTGCCTCATTTATCCTAGCCGGTAGTGCCCCCATTTTTGATTGTACCTCAGTAATAGCCTTTTTGATTTCAACTTGGTTAGATTTTAGTTCTTTTATTTCTCCAGAAAGGGTTTCTCTAATAACTTCCATGCTTTTTTCAAGCTCAGCTAGTATCTTTAAAGTCATGATTCTGCACTCTAGGTCCAACATCATACTAATGTCAGTATTGAGTAGGTCCCTGGCAGACGGTACTACCTCTTGTTCTTTTCGCTGAGGTGATTTTTTTCATCTTGTCATTTTGTCCAGAGGAGAATAGATGAATGAGAAAACAGAATGCTAACAGGTTAACAATGTCCCCAGCAAATATACTCTATACAAATCAGAAAAGACCTGGAACCAGGGGACAAGAAAGGGAAAGGAAGAAAAAAGAAAGAGAAAAAAAAAAGGAAAAAGAAAAAGAAAAACAAACAAAAACAGAACAAAACAAAAAAAAACAGAATATGATCAAATATATCAGGCTAGTGCATAGATCAGTGCCACACACTAGATCTTGGGCATATTTTGGTCTGTTAGAAGAAAGTCCCTGCTAAAATTTTAAAGGAAGAAAGACTAATATATGTACAAAATAAGGGTTGATACAATGAAGGGATGGAAGATGACTGTAAAGATGAAAATTATAAAAGATTTTATAAAAGGAATTGTTAAGAAGTTGTTTGAAAAAAGAAAGAAGATTTAAAAAAAAAAAGAAATGAAGAAAAAAAAAGGGAGAGAATGTGATCAGGCAGGAGACTAGAACAAGCCATACACTAATGATTTAGGGTATATTTTGATCTGTTAGAAGAAACTGTATCTCAAAATTTTAGAGAGAACTTATATATATATATGCCAAAAATAAGGGTAACTACTATGAAGGGATAAAATATGACTCTAAAAATGAAAAATAAAAAATGTTTTTTTAAAAAAGGGATTGATAAGATGTTCGTTGAAAAAGGGAAAAAGAAAAATAAAAAAAAAACAGAAAAATTAACTTTGAAAAACTAATGAATCATGGTAAAAAAAACCATGAATTCTATGTGCAGTATTCCCCTAGCGCTGGAGTTCTCCCGTTCTCCTTGATCGGTAAACTTGGTCTTGGCTTGCTGGCTGTTCATGCTGATCTTCTGGGGGAGGGGCCTGTTGCCGTGGTTCCCAAATGTCTTTGCCGGAGGCGGAATTGCCCCGCCTTTGTGAGTCTAGGCTAAGCAAGCTGCTCGGGTTTGCTCTCAGGAGCTTTTGTTCCCTGCAAGCTCTCGGTACAGCTTTGGAGGACCAGGGCGAAAATGGTGGCCTCCCAATCTCCGCCCGGAGGAGCTGAGAACTCGGGGCCCCGCTCCTCAGGGCGCCCCCAGAGAAAAGCAGTCACTCCCGTCTCCCCGGTCTCCGGCCGCACTCCGTGCTCACCCGGCCTGTGACTGAGCGTTTCTATCTCTGGAACCCGACCCCGTGTGGAGTCTCCAAACCCAGCAGATCCCTGCCGTGTGCTCCCGCGCCGCTCCTCTCCGGGGAGGGAGGGGTGTCTCCCCGGATCTGCCGCTTGTTGGGTCCCTGCTGGAGGAGCAGTGGCCCAACGGGGCCGCAGATCACAGTTTATGGCAACCCCGAGCCAAGAGCCCGCGCCTCGGCTCCGCCTCTGCAGCCGGCTTCCCCGCTCCGATACCTGGGAGCTCTGGCGCACTCAGGCACCCCCGGTCTTTCTGTGACCCCGAGGGTCCTGAGACCACAGTGTCCCGCGAGGTTTCCACCCCCCGCTTAGCCACTGGGGCGACGTCCCTCCGCGGAGCCGACTTCTAAAAGGTCCGATTTTGTGCTCCGCGGCTCTGTCACTTGCCAGAAGCGGCCGAGGCCCCCTTCCCCGAATATCGCCTCGGATTCACTTCTCCGCACGTTCTACCTTCCAGTAAGTGGTGGCTTCTCTGTTCAGAGAGTTGTTGCTACTCTCTTCTTCGATCTCCTGTTGAGTTCGTAGGTGTTCAGAATGGTTTGATCCCTATTCAGCTGAATCCCTGAGACCAGACGAAATCCAGGTCTCCTACTCCTCCACCATCTTGCTCCGCGCCCCCCTATACAAATCAGATTTATTACCCTCCCTTTGGTAGGTTAGAGGTCCACAATGGGTCTCACTGTGCTCGAATCAAGTATGGGCACGGATGCTTCCTTTGGGAATTCTGGGGGAAGGATCCGTTTCCTTGCTTTTTCCAGGTCCCAGAGGCCGCCCATATTCCTTGGTGAGTGACTCCTTCTTCCATCTTCAGGGCCAGAGGTGCAGGGCCTTCGAACCTCTCTCTGACTTACCCTCCTGCCTCCTACTTTCACTTATAGGGGGGGACCCCTGAGATTATATTTTGTGCCCTCCTGCAGAGTCTAGGATCATCTCCTGACCTCACAGCCCCATCCTCCACCACAGCTACAGAGTCCTTCATGCTAAGTAAGGAAATAGGTTCAAGGTGTGGGATTTGGTTGCAGATGTCTTCAGGGGCCATTATTCCACCTCCTGCCATGAAATTTTCACAGGTGGTTGCTGGGCTGCTTTTCTGACCCACCATGTACCAGCTTTCTCTCATGGACCGCCTCTATTTGGGGCTGAGGACCCCATGTCCTGGTTGTCAGCCTGGGACCCATTTCTGTTGGTGACATTGGCCTCCTGGGACCATGAGTGATGCCTTCAGGCAGTAGAAAGACCCAGCTCCAGGTTCCACGGTGCTTCTCCCTGTCCTTTGATGCCTCTTCCCACAGATGGGGCACTTGGTGGGGGAACTGCCTACTCTCCATGGTGCAGCATCTTGTCAACCTTGCTGCTGATGCACCTTGGTGTTCATCCCAGACTGCTGGGTTTTGCAATGGTCCCTTTACCTTCAGAGGAGTGGTTTTCTAGGCCTGTTTGGCATATGGTCTGCCCCGACCCTTCCATGCCTTGGCTCCTCCTTAACAGTGGGTCCCTTTGGAGTCCCCCTCCCCCCCCGCCCCCCGCCTGCCAGGATCACTGTCTACTCGGTGCTCCTTGGCCTCATGAACTATGCTCTTGCACCCTGTCAAGACACTCATCCTCCAAGAGGGGCTGGACTGTCCAAGGGTGGCCTTGTCTAGGCTGCTGACCTACATCCATCAGCACACTAAGTCTCAGCTGGCTGAGGTAACCCAGCCTCCTCCGGGGTCTGCCTGACAAGCACCTGGTCCAGGTTCCAGCCCCTCTGGACCTGGCACATCTTGATGCCTCTGAGCACTCAGGGCTTAGGCAGCAAAAATCAAAACAGGTGTTTGCAATTCTCTGCTGGAGACATGACATGATAGCATCACAAATACTAATATCTATTAAATTAGAAATCATTAAAGAATTATCTGAGATGATACTTCAAAAGTACTCCCCCCCCCCCCACAAAAAGATATTCTACATGGCGTTAAGACTCAAATGTAGAAGTAAAGCAGTGAAAACAATTTAGGGGAAGGAGAGATGAATATTAATCAGATTCCAGGATGAATGTGGACTTTGTAATTGTAATGTTTTGGAGAAAATTAATTCACCAGAAGCCCCCCTGGGAAGAGCACGGCAATTGTTTGGAAAGAAGTCCTTTAAGCCTGGTGCACCTCTTCTAGTGGGGGCTGAGAACCCTGTGTCCTGGCTGCCAGCCTGGGACCCATTTGGGAGGGAGGGGGACCCCAGGATGCTTAAGGAAGGTGAAGGCTTTGTAAACTGCTTTCCAGAAAGCTGGAGAGCTTTCCTAATGACCTTATGTTCTGCTGAGAACTGGTAGTCAGTTTAGGGACAACTATGGGGCCCTGCACGATGGTGCAGAAGGAGGTTGAGGTTTTGGTAGTCTTAGGGGAGATGTGCCGGGGGGGATTGGTTTGAATTTTGTAAAAATTAAAAACCCCTGAAGAAACAACAACAAAATGTACCACAAGCAAAAATAAAAGTAAATAAGGAACTAAGGACAATGTCTGTAGCAAAGCTGACCAAGGTTTAGTTGGCATATTCTTGCTGCTCCCTGTGCTCCAAAAGAAACTGGTTAAGGACACTGGGGTCAGCCAGGGGCCGTCTGAGAGGAGCCAGAGATGGGATGAACCGTGGGAATTAGGGGAAATGAGGGTGGGAAGGAGCAGAGGGAGCCGCAGGAAGACAGACTGGAGGGAAGGAGAAAGAGAAGGTGGGGAGGAAGTGTCTTGGTGCCCCAGGAGTCCTGGGGCCAGACTCAGAGGAGGAGTCCCCGGCTTCTAGGAGCAGGCCAGGCTTTGGTCTCCTGCCGCCCGCCTCATGGGTGGAAGGGGGCCTCTGCCCATGCACAACCTGGGCCGCTGAGCCAGCGGCGGGGCCCTCGGCCATCTCCGCTCCCTGGGGTCAGGGTCTGCATGAGCATTTTCTTGGCCAGCACGGATGTGACAAGAAAGTCACAAAGAAAGGCATGCAGGTGGCCAAGACGTGTCTTATGCAGTCCTACGTGAAATACATACATTTTATGTATGTCCTACAGCCCGCGGAGAATGCTGGGCCGACGGGAGGCGGAGTGGCGTCCCCAGCCATTCTCAGCCATAGGCTTCCCACTGTATACTCTCTGGGCAGAGGAAGAGAGGCCCTTCATGCTGTCCTCAGGGCCTGAATTCATCCCCCAAAGGACCATGGATCTCTGAATCTCAGAGCACGAGTTTCCTCCTGGGGCCCCCCCCGCCCCCCCCCCGCCCCCACCCATGGCCATTCAGCCTATGGTTGAATACCTCCCATGTCAGGGAACTCACACGCATTTGAGACATTTCTGGTTAGGACTTGGGCAGGGCGAGTCAAAGCGGAGTCCATGGGCCACAGCTAGAAATGCAGAGCTCCAGGCCCGCCCTGGACACACTGAGCAAGAATTTGCATCTTTCCAAGATCCCCCACACAGACCATGGGAAAAGCACTGCCTTGGAGCAGGCATCTGTGGACGCATCTGACCCCCAGCTTCCCTCCCACAATTACCTGCTGGCTTCAGCTTTGCTTTGGAGAGTCACGTGACATGCTGCTGCACCCCCTCCCCCCCTTTCTGCATGGCATAGGCTAGCAGTGTGGCCTGGGCTGGTGCTTCCGAGGCTGGGGGTGGGGGTGGGGGCGGCCAGTCGCTCAGAGGTGAGCCCACATTTCAGGTGGGTGGAGGTAGGGAAGGAAAGGCAGGTTTGGGGGATGATGGGAAAGAGTTTGTGCTTATGATCTAAGGTTTGTGATGAAGAATGGCCCAGGTTGTCAAGGGCCTTGAACGGCAGAATGAAGACTCTATTCTGTGAACAACAGGACTTTATTCTGTGACTTTCTTTCTGGAAGACGGCTTTGGAGACTATACAAAAGGCAGAAAACAGCCCTTCCTCCCCTGTGCCATGCTGCCAGTGGCCCTGAACCTGCGAGGCTCTCTGTCCTGTGCATCTTAGTCTCTGCACATGCACTTCCTTCGCCCTGGAGTGTCCTTTCTGCTCCCTCCTCCTGTCTGACCCCCCCCCCCAACCTTTAGCTCAGCTCAGCCAGGGAGCACCTCGGCCACCTCCCCAGACTCCTGTGGCTGCCCAGCACTTGAAATGTGGTCAGTGTGACTGAGAACCGAATTTCTAAGCTGTTAAGTATAAACTACATGGCAGATTTAGCATCATTTTTGTATCAATTCCATTGATACAAAATAATTGAAATAATAATATTTTGGATATGTTCAGTTAAACAAAATATATTATTAAATTAATTTAATATTTGAAAACTTTTTAAAATGTGGCCATGAGAAAATTCAAGAGTGCCTATGTGGCTCGCATCGTATTTCTATTGGACAGCACTGCCCTAGAAGGCTTAGCTGCCCCTCCTGTGTGCTCCCAAACTGACCTGTCCTCATTCCGGGTACAGCATGCCGCCCTGTAATTGCTGAGCCCTTGACTGTCTCCTCCCGTAGAGTCTGTTCCTTGAAGGGGTGTACTGGGTCCTGGCCAACAGAATAGCCGGCACCTAATTACAGCAGCATACGCACAGAAAATACTCAAAAATGATTGAAGGGGTAACCGAGGGAAGGAGGGAGAGGGAGAGGAGGGAGAGTGAGGGAAGGAAGGGAGGGAAGACAGAAGGAGGAAGGGGAGACGCGGATCCCAGAGCGGGAGTGATGTAGCTCTGCGCGCCCAGGAGGCTCTGAGTGGGCAGCAAAGGGGGCTCTTCCCGAGGCCCAGGCTGCAAAGCTCTTACTGACCTGGCTCTAGACAAGGAAGCCAGTGAAGACAATGATTCAGCCATCACCCGAACTAGAGTAGGTTTCATGAGATCGTTTTCTAATGCAGAGAGCAGCTAAGCAGAGTTAGAGGTTTGCTCGTGCACACCCCCAGAAATTTCTCTGGAGGAGAAATGCTTTATCTCCTAACATAATGCAAAAAATAGTCTTTAGACCCTATTATTTCAGGGGAAAGTACCTTCTCCCTCATCTTTCTTTCCATATGATGAAAGCCTAATGGGGTTAGGATTTATCTACCTGGCAGGCCTTTTTATATTTCCTGGCCCAGAGGCCATAAAACAACCTGGGTGTACTTAAGCACAGTGAGTCTGGTCTGTGGGAAGGTGGTGCTCAGATGCGGTCTTTCCCTGCAGTTGTGTCGGGGAGGAAACTCATCACGCTGACAGCCCTCACTCTGGACAGAGCATTCCATTGTGGTGTAATGAAAGAATATGCAGGGAGGATGGATTGGGTGAGTTAAAGATGTCTGTGCTGTGGGTAAGACATCAAATAAAACTGTTGCTATTGTTCTCTTTAACATAGTGGAACCAGTCCCTCTATGATTTATATAAAATGCATGTTCTAAAATGAGAAGACAAGATATATTTCAAACATACCCAAACCCAAATTGAATGATTCCTCTTCACTCTTCCTCTACTATTTACAAATTATCTAATTCCACACATGGACTCCGGTTATCATCATTTAGGAAAAAAAATTCAACTTTGCCACTTATTCCCCAGATGTGAATGTTATTTTACCTCTTCTCTTCACAGTTTCAATATTTCTACAATAGACAGTGATATTATTTCACAGAGTTTCAACACATATTAAAGCAAATAAAATGTTAAGAAACATTTTACAGTGGCATACGCTCTAAATTATGGCTGTCTTCTTTTTTTTTTTTTTTTTTTGGTCTCTCATCCCTAATGAGAAGGATTTTCATTAAGTTACGACATTGTTGAGTGTTGCAAGATGAGTAGGAGTTAGGAAGAATTTGGGGGAAGGTAGGAGATCCAGTCAAAGAGGGTTATATACTCAAAGCATGGAGACATCATCCTACAAGGTGGAGTCCTGAGGAAAGCTGAGCCGTAAAGATGGGAAAGGGATGGAGGATGGAACCCTGGCATGCTTGGGCCGAGGTGGGTGAGGCTGGGAATCTTCTGCGAGCAAGAGAAGGGAGTGGTGTCCATTGTTGATTTATTTCAAAGTGTCCTTTGGAATTAGCCACAAACATGTCTTTGGTGGCATTCATGAGAGCTGCTTTGTAGGTATTTTGGTGTGGGAAGGGTGACTACAATACGTTAATGGGTGAAGGAGGTGAGAAACTTGACTGTTCTTTCAGAAGCTGGATGGCGAAGGGTGGAAAAACAGATACTGGGTAGGGGTAGTAGAGAGAAGACTGAAGACCTTTTCCCCCCTTTTAAGATGGATGTGGTTTGAACACATTCATATTCAGCTGGGAACAGCCCACCAGAGAGATGTTGACGCTACAGTAAAGTGAAGGGAAATGTGTGAACAAAGCTCTTCAGCAGCCACCTCATGGGTGGGGGAAGAGGGCAGGATGCTCAGCCCTGCTGTGTATCCAGAAAACAAGTAGAAGCATTTATGTTTGAAAGAGGGAATAATAGAGTGCTGACTTATTCCTTATTCCTGACTTATTCCTTAACTAAGCTCTGGGTTGGAAGAGGGGAAGGCAGGAGTTGAGGGAGTTCTGCCTCATGTCTGTCAGTTTCCCTGGAAACAGACTCTGAGAGGGAGTTTTGTGGGTGCTTTCAGGAACAATATCTTGAGGGTGAGCAAAGTAGAAAAAGAGAGAGACATTGAACTGGTGCAGTTGCAACAGTTCTAGTTTATCTGTCCATTGTAGATAACCTCCAGGGTTATCCTGCAGGGAGCTCTGGTGCTGAAATGACCCTTCAGAGTTGTCCTGCCTGAGCAAGGAAGCTGAGCTTTTCTATCCCTGTGTCAATCAGTCACTGGATTCAGGCCATTCCCAGGTTTTTGGGATGAGGGAAGTTCCTAGAGAGGGACTCATTTGAGAGCCATCAGCTGCCAACACTCCTGGCAACTGGAGCAAAGAGTAGCTCAGCCCAGAAAGGGGGGTTTGGATTGCAGATCACAGCCTCTACTACACCCTTTGTATTTGCTGTGAACTAGTTGGTCGTGGGAGTAATGAGGAAGAAGGTGGGCCTATGGAACTAACTTAAGTCGTGAAGGTTAAGACAAGTTTTGTTTTGAATAAGAAAACGTTCCAAAGACCAAAAGAAGGGCAGCGGGGGTGGAGGATTGTTATGAAGGCAAAGTTGGAGACCAAGAATTTTATTGGCCTCAGTCTTCAAGGTTGTGTGAGTTCACCAGCAGAGCTCAGCATCTCAGAGATGAAAAGTCTAGATGTGGGCTCATTTAATGTCAGGAGGTCCAAGATAGTTGAGTATATTTGGAAAAGAACTTTAAGAGAGGACTTATGAGATCCAGCTGAAACCAAGAGGGAGATGGTAGCTGGTGGAATCATGATACATTCTCAGACTGTTGGGATTTTCAATTTTGGTTCAAGGCCTCTTCTCTCTCTAAACTTTCCCTAGGTGATTTTAAGTAGCATCTATTTAAATTTATTTCATTACTAAATTTGACCTCCAAATTTATATCTTGTGATTGAAGAATACCTCAAAATAATTCTTCTTGTACGGGACTTCTGATATAAAATCTCTCAGTGTTTAACTAAATTGTGTTTATATTACTTACATTCTTCACAGATATTTTTTGCCAGGTGCGGAATTCTAGGCTGGCAGCCATTTTCTCTCAGCGTATTGAGGAAATTATTCCAGGTCTTCTACCTACCCTTGTCTTATGGTTGCTCCTTTTGAAGGAATTTTTCCTATTTCTCTTCTTACTTGGAACATCTTCTGTTTCTAGATTTGGTACCTTTCAAATCTGCCTCACCACTTTTTATAATTTCCAGTTCTTGCCTGAAAATTTCAAACTTGTCCTTTTCTCTTTAGGTGTTGAAATAAAATGTCTGAGGTAAGGCAGTGCCAGTGAAGGGCACCCCCACCTGGACTACAAGAGTGGGCAAGAGTGAGAGAATGGTGTCGGGGGGCATTTGACTTGGGGACCGATGTGTAGGCCACATGAACACTGAGGCAAGTGACGACGACGATAAAGACGGTTGGTGGGGGCGAGAGAACGAGAGAAAGGCAATGGTGCTGGTGTAGTCTTCAACCAATAATGAAGTGTGAAGGGAAGAGGTAGGGAGCAGAGAGGGGTGATGGCAGCCAGCGAGTGAGATATGCTACACAGAAGAAGGAGTAATGGTCATGGCAAACAGAGAGAAGGCCAATCTCTTGTTTGTCTCTGAGGTCAGGGGGACATCTCTCTGTCCATTTGAGAATATTCTGGGGCAAGTGCGTTTCTCAGTGCGGTGTCATATTTCAGTGTAGGCAGGAGAGCTCATCTGTTTTGTGAAGAGGCCAAGGACAGAGCTGAGAGCGCCTGTCATAAAAAGGATACTCCAGACAAAGGATGCTCCAGTAGTCAAGATAGGAAAGAAGGGTTGTGTTAGGCAGCGTGGCATTGGGGAGGGGCAGAGCAATATGGTCAGAGGACATTTGACCAGGATGGAGCCAGAGAGCAGGCCTATACCACAGACAGAGACCAAGAGCACCGAGAATGTGAGGTGTCATGGGGTTATCGGCCTTGACACTCCAAAGCTGAGTGGTTCTGGATTGTTATGAAACCAAAGCAAAGTTACCCTGAGCAAGTGGGCTGTGGGTCCTTCAGCTCCAAACACATTGACCTCACACTGGACGCTGCACCAGTCCCAGGGGAGTGAGAGAGACGATGCGCTCCTTCCAGACTCCCTTACCTCATGTTAAAAGCAGCAGCGACAGCAGAGCCAGAGGCCTTCTGGAGGTGAGACGTGACTCCAGGGGAGTCTTTCCTTCTGTGGGAAACAACTCAGAGCGATTCTGGCTATTAACGAGTTGGTAAATTTGCCTTCTGCAATAAAATAGAAGATTAAATCCCTGTCAGAGGGTGGTTGGGACTAAAAACTGAGATAATGTATATGAATGCACTTTAAACACTACATTACAAAAGTGATCAGGATATCACCTTCTATTTAAAAACCATACCTTATAAATCAACTGATAAAATTTTGTATTAATTTGAGGACAAATGAGTTTTAGAAATACTGAATTCTTTCTATAATGTTATTTTAAAATTAGAGTTTTATTGAGAAAATATATACATAGATGGTTGAATATACAAAGAAATACAAAAAGAATAAGAAGACAAATCCCCTGTCACTTCAGAGTGCTCATCTCTTAGGGTTCATGCCCCAAAGCAGCTTCTTTCAGAGTTTTCTCATACAGCCTTTCAACAATGTTTTAAACATATAAAACTACATGTAGTCATCTTTTAAAAATGCAGTTGGGAGCACTCTGTAGAGGATTTCACACTTCTCAATTTACAGTCAATCTTGGTAATTATTCCATATTAGGACATACCGATCTAATTTATTCTTCTTCATGGATACACTGTATTTCATTGTGGAAATATACTGGGATTCTAAGTCTTCTGTTGATGGACTAGTTGTTTCTAGTCTCCATGGCCGCCAAAGTCAGCATCAATATCATTTTACTTAGGCCTGAGTATGTGCAAAAATTCCACTGGTGCCCCTAGACCAGCAAGTTTGCAGCCTACGAGCAAATTATTTTGCTAAGGACATTTTGACCTGCGATGAGATCAGCTGGTTGCTATATATTCTCTTAATTGTATATTATCAAGATTTTGTTGAGTGAACAATGGAAAAACAGCAACATCTTTTTTTTAAAGATTTAATTAATTTATTTATTTGAGAGAGAGAAAGAGAGAGCGTGAGAGAGGGGAGGGGCAGAGGCCGAGGGAGAGGGAGAGAGAGAATCTCAAGCAGACTCCACGCTGAGCACGGAGGCAGATGCCAGGCTCCAACTCAGGACCCTGAGTTCATGACCTGAGCCGAAATCAAGAGCCAGCTACTCAACCTACTGAGCCACCCAGGTACCCCAAAACAGCAACATCTTAATTTGCTTCCTTTCTTTATGTGCAATTTGCACAGTTGAACCTTAGAAGTCGGTTATATAGTTCCAGGAAATGTTAATATGTGGGATGGACATTCTTTGACATTCAAGGTCATAGTATAACTTCTATGTATTTAGGTCTTTTATATTCCTCAGAAATTTAAAGTTTTCCTCATATAGCCCCTTTACATTTTTTTTTTTAGTTTATTTATCAACATTTTTGTTGTAATTGCTTTTCCAATTCTAAATGGGATGTTCTTTAATAGTTGTATTTTATAAATACCTGCAATATATGTTTAAGAAATGCTCTTTGGGGACGCCTGAGTGGCTCAGTTTGTTAAGTGGCTGACTCTTGATTTTGGCTCAGGTCATGATTTCAGGGTCATGGGATTGAGTCCCACATAGGGCTCTGTGCTCAGGGTGGAGTCTGCTTGAGATTCTCTCACTCCCTCTCTGCCTCTCCCCCTGCTCACACTCTCTTTCTAAATAAATAAGTAAAATACAGTCTTTAAAAAAAAAAGAAATGCTCTTTGAATGTTTTCTAATCTGCCATTTTCCTGAATGATTTTATTTTGAATGTTTATTGAATTGTTTATTTTGAATGGTTTTATTTGAATGATTTTCTTGAATGGAGGTTCTTTCTAAAGTCCTAAACAGTGTTTATTCATTTTACCACCATTATCATCCGTAATAGCAAGATTTAGAACAGGATTAACAATAATAATAATCAACTTTTCAGGCCATACATTAACCCTATTCTGAAATGTAAAGAGTCAGAGAAATTCACAATGAATGACTACACTGGAGAGGTGGGTCCGTAACTGACAATACAGAAAAATAATGTATTTATTCATTGACTCAACAAAACATTTATGGATTGTCCACTCTTTACTAGACATCTGGCTTTGGCCAAACATACAAAACCAGTCAAGATACAGGAAGAGAAAGGGAAAGCTAACCTTCACTGAGTGGGCCAACCACCTTATGCACATCTCACATAATTCTCCCAAAGCAATTTATTGGGTGTATATTATTAATCCTGCTTTTGTAAATATGAAATTGACACTCAGAGAGACTAATTCCCTTGCTCAGGATAATACTGTGACAGATTTGGAGTTGAAATCCAGATCTGTGTATTTCCCCAGTCCTCTCTTTCTCTTCTACCCCTCCCTACACCCTGTCATTCAGGGAAAGCCTTAGTCTTGCATTCTTAGATGGTACCTTGAGATAAGCACTGTCATGGGACCGTATGCAGAGGAATCAAATGCCACTTGTGGTTGGAAGAGATGCTGGTGAATAAATGGGCATTCGCCAGGAAACCAAGAGCTTGGAGGGAAAGGTACGCCAGAAACAGGGCATAGCGTATGTAAGTAAAAGAGGCAATGAGAAAACACTGAGCTTAGGCACCTATTTTAAATATGGCCACGGCTTGCCATACCTGAAATGTAGTGTGCTGAGACGGGACAAGTACGGTTGGAGCTGGAAGTGTGGCCAGAGGTTGGAGAAGCTAATACACAGCACGTGTGATATCACACAAATGGGCCCACATTTCTCTTCTGTTTTAACATTTTTCTTGAGATGTAATTCATATACCATAAAATCCATGCATTTGAAGCATATAACTGGGAATATACATCCAGAGGAAAGGGGTATGTGTCTATCTTGGGGGTAGGGATTCAGGAATTGTCAGAGCGTATGGGGCCATCCACATAGGGTGTGGAGGAGAGGAAAAAAGCTTTGAGGACAGACTAGAGAAAGGCTAAGTTTTATTAGGCAGGTGAGGAAGAGAAGTCCACAGACATTATAAGGATATTGTGAACAGAGAGATGGAGGAGAATGGAAGCTGTGCTTCACAGAAGCTCCAGTGAAGAAGGTTTAATGGAACAGTGGCCTCAAGTGACCCAGAGAAGACAAACACAACGAAGACTGGACACAGTGGCCAGGAAGTCTTGCTAGAGCTTGAGGAACATGGATCCACAGGTAGGGTGACAGATTAGAGTGGGGAGGGTCATGACAGGGAGGTGAGGTTGTAGAGTCAGTGGATAAAGAACCATCCTTCTGAGAGACTTCTCAACTCCATGTCGAAATCCAGAATCTCTACGTTGCTTCTGTGTCCATGAGCTGGGACAAACCGGAGGCACTTAAAACAGTCCTTGTCTCTTCCCTGGCACAATCTAGATCATATACAAAACTTGGGCTCCCCTCCAGGTCGGCGTTCACATTAGCCATCTGTGCTCTTTCCTGGAGCCCAGGATGAGAACAGAAAACATTCTGGAGACCCACAGCAGACAGCCACAGTTAAAAAGTCAGCTCAAAGCTTGTAGCAAGATCTCCAGTTGATTCTGGGCTATATTAACTCGGATAGTTCTACTGAGCTCTCTTAACTAGTTGGGTCATGTTGTATCTGGAACCTAACCTATGATGAAGGCCCATGACTAGTTCTAGGATGATCTGTAGACTTACTCAGACAAGGACTCTTTTATTGATGGGTTCATCAGTACTTCTAGGTCAAGAAGAGCTGAGCCCTGGGCCTGTAGGGCTTTTGTCATGGTTTGGGTGATGTGTCTATTCTTTGGCGATTATACTTGGAGTACATAGCAATGCCCCTTTCCTTACTAATGACCCAGAATCAGTATAGTTGGATGAGGCCCAATCCTAGAACCCTGGATTTTTCCTGTAGCCAGAGTTCAAAGAATGGTGCTTCAACCCCAGTCAGTGTGGAACAGGCCTAGTCACCCTGGGAAAACTTGAAGTCTTCTGTGGACTTGCGGTAGGAATGGTCTTATTATGTTGTAGTGAGACCCAGCAGCAGGTCACATATGTCAAGACTTCTTTATGGCTGAGCTCTTTGACTAGGAGATTCTCAGTATCCTGGCCAAGCCTTGGTGGCTGAGATCATAAGTAGATACTTCATTTCCTCAAGTCTGACTTCTCATCTTACATACAACTGAGGCCACATGGGACCATCTGCAAATGCATAATCTCAGAAGTACTCCTCCTTTCCTCTGGAGAAAAGTTGACATACCACTATTCTGCATTCCTATGGCTTTTGGTCACTCTGGTGTTGACCGAATACATTCTTATTTTCCAGACTTTAATGCAAATCCTATAATCTGATTTCAGCCCTCCTGTACAAAGTGTCTATGCTTTTCAGCAGAAAAACTCACATTCAATTACAGACGCTCTTTAAACAATTACAATAAACCTTTTCTCCATATACATTGATTCTTTTTAAACTAAAGATAATAAATAAGATATTTCAAAAAGTTTGGTTTGGCAAAAAAAAAAAAATCAGCGCTATAGCTTTAATACAACTTCACACTCTGAGTTGCCTCCTTCCTTTGCTTATATCGTTTCCTGTATGTAAATAGCCTCACATAGTCTCATTTATCACAGTTACTGCTCCTCTGGGGAGCTCCTGTTTCCTGCCACCTTAGCCTCCTACTTGTACAAAAACACTGAAACAGGGACCTGAACCGCCACACAGAACAACTCATTGAAAGAAGAGCAATCAATCACATGTGTAAATAATCTATTGGTAATCAGAGTTGTTTATGCAAGGGAATCTTCTCGAGGGAAAGGATAAAAGATTTGCATAAAATAGCACTGTAAGAAACTCCCCGTACTCAGGCCTATCTCTATGCAAGTGATGACTGGAATTCTTGGAAGTGCTTTCTGGCTGTGAGGCAAAACCAGGTGGTAGTAACTGCTTCACCATGTGGCACTGAGGGCAAAGTCTTGGGGACCAGCATGAATTAATCACAGGCTTTTAGGATGTCATCACTTTCCCTGGGTCTGGCTTTGGCGAATTCCAAAGCAAACGCTGGGAGAGAAAAACCATTTTGGTTTCAGCATCTTCTTTTTAAAATGCCAGCATTGCAATTGCAGGTTCCCTTTGATGTCAGGAGCCTCGAGTCTTTGTACAACAGGAATCCCCTGCACCTGGCAGATGCGTTCAGTGTCTTACATAAAAGGGGCACTGAGCGACAGACCTATCTGAGATAAAGTCTCAACCAGTGAGGCAGCTGGCAAATGCGCAGGGCCTCCTCTGTTGAGAAGCTGGCCCAAAATTCCTCCTTTGAAGGCGTTTTGCTTGAAACATTCCCCGACTAGAGGTCCATTTACTGTTCTTTGGTCAGCCTTTAAAAGAGACATACTTCTGGGCGCCAGGGTGGCTCGGTGGGTTAAGCGTCTGCCTCTGGCTCAGGTCATGATCCCACGGTCCTGGGATCCAGTCCCACGTTGGGCTCCCTGCTCAGCGGGGAGTCTGCTTCTCCCTCTGCCCCTCCCCCCTGCTCAAGCTCACTCTCACGTGCTCTCTCTCTTGCAAAAATAAATAAATAAAATCTAAAAAAAGAAAAAAAGAGAGACGTACTTCCTACCTCAGACCAACATGGTAATGGTCTGGTGTTGAGACCCCTACTTGCTGAGTGAACTTGGGTTTGTAAGTTCGATTGTTGCTCTTCAATACATACCTCCAGGAAGATATGCTCAGGTAAACTAGTCTGTAGACAAACCAAGCAAATGACAAACTTAGGGAATTTACCCCAACGAAAACATTTAATAGAACTTAACAGAACTTGTATTACATTAAAATTGTGAAGAATAAATATGGTCAGATATTTTTGAAAATTGCTTCTGACTTTATCAAGCACTAGAGTCTTAGTTTTCTGAGACTTATGTGTTTAGTTTTAATTACTTTGTTCATATTTAACACACTTCTTTCAATAAAGTCTTTGATGCAGTTTACAAAAGCACATGCCATTATAAGAAGATAAAATACATACAATAAGAGGTGTTTAGGTTCTGAATGAAATGTGGTATATATACAATTGGACATTACTTAGCCATAAAAAAGAATGAAATCTTGCCATTTACAATGACATGGATGGAGCTAGAGAGTATAATGCTAAGCAAAATAAGTCAGAGAAAGACAAATACCATATGATTTCACTCATGTGGAATTTGAGAAACAAAACAAATGAACATAGGGGGGAAAAAGAGAGAGAGGCAAACCAAGAAACAGACTCTTAACTATGGAGAACAAATTGGTGGTTACTGGAGGGGAGGGAGAAAGGGGGAATGGTAAAGCAGGTGATGGGGATTAAGGAGGGCACCTGTTGTGATGAGCACTGGGTGTTGTATGTAACTGATGCATCACTAAACCTGAAACTAATACTACGCTGTACATGAGCTACCTGGAATTTAAGTAAAAACTTGAAACTACAAAAAAAAAAAGAAATAATGTCTACATAAATTTCTTTCTTCTTCCACTGGAATTCCTAGGAAATAAAGAAGGTGCAAAGCCTCTAGCACTGGAAACAAGGAGTTTGATCACTGGGTGCAGTCATGGAACTTTTACATGCATCATAGCTCACATTTAAAGCCCCGAAACAACACATGACTGGAAAGGAAGGAAGAAGACTATTTGCAGTCACCCCATCTGTGGGGTTCTGCCTCAGAGACCTGGTCCCAAGGGGTCAAGCAGAAAGCCTGGGCACCAACCCCAAGTGAGAGGATTTGCTTTCTGAGATGCTTAAGTCTTTCCTTACACAACCATCCCCCTGCTCTAGCCACCCAGTTGGAACTTCCACATTATTAAGGATGTTGCTCCTTGGGTGGAAATGTTTATATGGTGATTCACTGCGTTTTGGGATTGAACTCAACAGTAGAGATAACGGAGACAAGTAGGAGCAGTAGAACACCTCCGTCTGGGGACTGCCACTGTGCATGAATTTTCTCCAGCAGAGATGAATAGGAGCATACTCTGCCTATATGCAGCACACTGGGTGATCTCAGCTGAGGACAGCTCATCCCGGTTCAACAGAGACATACAAGTTAGAATCCTGATAGCCAGGAGATCTTCAGCCTAAGGTGGCACACAACAACCTGTCACTCAGCTTAAGATCTTGCAGGTGAGAAAAAGGGGATTAAATACTCCCCACCTGTTGGCAAAGAATCCTGGGTTATTTTCTTGTTTGATTACGATTCTCATGAAATAATGAGAAGACACTGGGATTAAAAGAGAGAAATGATTTTCCTACACGATTCACCATCCACAACAGAAGAAAATGTGTATATATACACATTCTCTGTATATTTTTTTTTTAAAAAGATTTTATTATTTATTTATTTGATAGAGAGAGAGTGAGTTGAGTTGCGAGCTGGGGGAGAGGCAGAGAGAGTGGGAGAGAGACTCTCAAGCAGACTCTCTGCTGAGTTTGGAGCCTGATGCGGGGCTCAATCTTAGAACCCTGAGATCATGACCTGAGCCTAAATTGAATTGGGCGCTTAACCAACTGAGCCACTGATGCACCCCTATATTTTCTTTTTTTAAATTATTTTTATTATTTTTTTAACTTTTTTAAAGATTTTATTTATTTATTTGACAGAGAGAGACACAGCGAGAGAGGGAACACAAGCAGGGGGAGTGGGAGAGGGAGAAGCAGGCTTTCTGCGGAGCAGGGAGCCCGATGTGGGGCTCGATCCCACAACCCTGGGATCATGACCTGAGCCGAAGGCAGATGCTTAACGACTGAGCCACCCAGGCGCCTCACCCCTATATATTCTTTCTATGTATTCTAATTCCATATATTCTATATAAACGTTCTCTCTCTCTCTCTCTCTCTATATATATATATATATACACAGATTTACATATATATTCTATACACTGAATAAAATACATAAGAAATTATGAAGCATTTGAGATAGAGATAAACATATGGAAGAGATAAAAAGTTGAACAAAATATAAAAGTAATGTAAGGATGCCAAAGACTCTTAACAGAATTAGAATCTGTACTATAAACAGTGAAGAAAAAAGTTGTCAAAAGGAAAAAACAATGACCCAGAGGCCAAACTACAAAGGCTTTCTAGGAAAGTAGAATGAATATACACAGTAGAATACGATGAGAGAGGATAACAGACACCAAGAAAGGAAAATCCCACTTCTGACTCATCAGCATTCTGTGGAATAAAAACTAGAAAAAATGGAGCAGAAAAAAAATGGTCATGTGGAAGAAAACTTTTCTGAGGTTATAAAGAAAATATGGGTTTTCTGAATACACTGAATTCTCTTGTGACTAGAAATCTGCATGCATATATATCCTGCCCAAATGTTTTAATTTCAGTGACAAAGAATAATTACCTAAAATCACCCTTGCAGGAAGAAAGGAAAATTACAAAGGGAAATATTAAAAAAAATCTTCCAGAGATTTCAGAACATCTGTTCCAACACTGTACATTTAAAGACGATGCAGGGATTCTTTTGGATTTTCTTGGGGAAGGATATAGAGATTCAAAATTTATATATCCAGCCTGTAAGAAGGTATCAGAAAGGCTTGCTTGGTTGTCCAAGACCCATGTGCTTTCCTTGGAAAACTTACTGGTAGAGTAAAAAATAAATCAAAGGCAAGTATTTAGGAATGGGGAAATCATATTACAAAAGGCCTATGGTTAACAGCTTTGCCAGAAACATACTTAGATATAGATACTAAATAGTTTTATAAATAAAGAGTCAAATTGTTTGTGAAGAAAAAAATATTAAATTAGAAATTACTTGACATTTAAATAGTAAGTTAATAGAAAATAATCATATTGGCATAAACAAATGGATGAAAGTATGTAAAACTTCCTCTAACAAGGGAGTAAAAGATTATTAAATTTTCCTGAATTTGACAAGAGAAAACAAAAGATGCATTTTTGGAAAATCTTAAAGGAGACCAGAAGTAAATTTGAAACAGGATATATACCTCCAAGTCACTGGGAGAAGCTAACAAAGGAAATGTTCTTAGAAAAAGCACAAAGGAGACAGTAAAAGCATACCAAAGGAGAAAGCATAAAATAAGATGACAGAATTAAGAACAAAAATACTATATATATATGTGTGTGTATATATATATGTGTGTGTGTGTGTGTGTATATATATATATATATCTATTAAAGCACTCAGGTTAAGAAAATTAATTCAATTATAGTCAACATAAAAGAAAATACTTAAAAAGATAAAGAAATAACCTAAGTGAAAGCTAAGCACAGGTTTTGCAACCCTTTTCCCTTGCCAAAAATTAACCAGTATGAAGAAAGTTATTGACCAAAGGTACAATCAGCAATAGAGAAATGATAGGAAAATGCTTCTATGTACTAAATAAGACACCATGAAAAGTAAAGCAAAACTTTGTAGAAAGCTTGTAGGTGAGGTACAGATTTACATAAATCCCCTCTTAGAATGCATCCAAATGAATGAAAAAGACTCCAATATAGAGAAAGAATCTTGGTTATTGATGAAACAACTAGGCTCACCCCTATAATGGACAGAAGAATATATGTAAAAAGCAACAAGGTATAAATCAAATTAGAGGAGGATATTAAGGGAAGGTGAAATCTCTCCCAATCCAGACAAAGATTTAGTGCCAGGGAGTTCTAAGAGATGGCTGGGACCCCTGCAAACATCCCTCAGCCTGGAGAGGGGGTGCCTGGTATGGGTGGTTTAGGGTTCATTTTCACAGCATAAAACAATCCAGAGAGGCAAAGCTGAAGAGGAAGCTGTGTAGTCTTGCCTTTTTAAATTTTCTCTGATTGGGCGGAGTGACTGGGAAGAGCAGTGGAACAGAGCAGAAGAAAAGTGGGGACATGACTTGGGAGTCAGCTTTGCACCTGCTGAGCCAAGTCCAATGAGCAGAAATAAGTGAGTTCTGACCACCTCCTCCCCAAACAAGATGTTTGCACTTTGTATTAGCTGGCCTCTTGCCCAGGTGACCTGCTTTTCCGAGAGGAGAAATAACCGAAATAGGAAGGGAGAATTTCCCCCAGGACACACACATATACACCATCAACTTGCCAGAGGAACCAACTGGTGGAGCAGAGAATAGAGCGTGTTGAATGGGAAAGGCTCAGAGGTCGTGTACAGAAAGTATCAATGCCTAATTCCAGGGGCTCCCACTGTCAGGGTCTTCACCTATTCCTGCTGCCTTTTTTGTAGGATCATCATGTCACTGCTACGAAAATTCCAGAAGGAACCGCCTAAAAACCACACTGCTTCTTGGTCCCTCCAAAGGGGCCAATAGGCAGAAGCTAGGGAGAGGTGGAATTCAGGAAAACAAAAAGAGAGACTCCAATAATCCAGAATTTTCCAAAGATGGTAGGTTCTCCTTGGGAGGAACTGAGGTCGCTATGGCCAGAGGTTTATAAGCAGAGGCTGGGCTACCATTTGATGGGGATTTCCAACACTCCTGAGCTTACTTTTTGCTGCAACTAGGAAGAAGGAAATACAGGAGGTAAATGTGGCAAAAGCACCTTGGGTACCTCTGCTTGCAGCTTGGACGGCTTCCCAGGAGCTGTTCCAGAGCTCTGCAATGCTGTTTTCACTGCGGGGTGTGAGGACACAGGCTCTAGCCTTACCCAGATGTTGTCGGGAGGAGCAAGCCTGCACTGCCCACGGTGCGCGGGTGGTCCCACCTCTCCTGGCTCTGGAAGTCTACTGTCCAAGGTAAATTAGCATCTGCTGAACCTTAAATAGAGGGCAGGACCCCGAAATGCCTTTGCCACCAACTTTTTCCATCAGCATTTAGGGCTAATGGGAAAGTGACTGTTTATTTTCTTTTGTTTTTACATTTCTGAATTAGCTTTACTGCTATGGAAAAGTAAGACAAATGGTCCCACAGTTATGGAGAGTGATGTGCAAAGACTGAAACGTGCCAAGTTTATGAACGGGAAATTGAAGCCAGCAGTGCTTCTCAGTGACCCGGATGCTCCCAGTCCACAAGGTCTCTCTGTATCTGAATCCCCTCAGTTTTCTCTTCTGTCCCATGAAAGCACATGTGAAGAGCAGAGCTACATTTTATCAAGAAGCCATTCTTCCCTTGTTTGTTGATATTACATCATAACCATCATGGTGGCCATCTGCATGTCCTTTTTATATTTTATCACTCATCGGAGGCAGGTCGTATCCTCACTGCAGGACCTCCTCCTACCTCTTCCCATTGCTGATTCTCTGGCAACGGCATGCATTGGCTGATTTCATGCCGGTATGGTGTCCTGGCCAGCACCTGTTCTGCATAGATGGTGCCCGTGTCATTAGTGTCATTAGGTCATTAGGTATTCTGAGTGTCTCTCCTGGTTGGCACCAGACCTCACTGCCTCTCCTCTTGCCCTTCATGCAGCCATTGTTCTCTGCCTGCTGTCCATCACCATATCATGAAGTGCTTCCTCTAGCTGAATTTGACAATGCTCCATAGAGCGCTGGACCTGTGGTTACCCTGCTCATGACATTTCCCCTTTGCCTTCCAAATGGTTTGGTCATTCACAGGCTGGCCTCAACCTGCCTTTTCTAGTCTCCGTTCCTGTGATTTCTTAACTCGACCCATTGCTTTAGGCAAACTGGAGTATTCCCAGTTTGTCTGCTTACCATTCTCTTCCTGGTTACTGCCTTGAGGTGGCCATCCTGACTTGTGCACTCACCTGAATTCTGCAGGGGAAGGAAGAACACCTAATCATTTCCAAATCCCCAAGCCACTGTGGAGGCTCAAATACATTGGTTTTTCTTCTTGACCTTTCTCCCCACAGTTTCCTCTGACCACTTGCAAAGCCAATGGCTCCCAAATATGATCTTTTGCAAAGACCTCTCCTAAACAGCAGACCTATTGTCTTCCTAAGCATCTCCTGTCAGATGACCCACAGGCAAACAAGCTTAACATCTGTGGGACATACACCAGGCATCTCCTTGTTCTGTCCCCACCTTGTGTGTGTTTTGATTTGCCTACATTCCTTACCCAAGTGGAAGGCATTGAAGCCAACATCCACATCTCCTCATCCACCCATTCTTCTTCTCTTTCACTCCCATTTCCCGCCAGTTGCCACATCCTGACAGGCTCCATCTTGACATCCTTTGTATTTCCCACTCCTCCTCAACCCTGAATCACATGATCCAAGTGGTCTTTTAATTTACTAAAATTATTCCACTTCTTAAAATGCTTCGGAGACTTCCAGTTGCACGTAACTGTTCTTCTCAAACTGAGTTTGAGTGCCCTAACCAAAATGGCTTTGGTGTCTCAAACACTAGCGAGGAATTCTTTCCCAACTGTGCATGTTTCTGTGGCTTGAGGAAAGCAGCTTCCAGCTAACATACCTCCCTGCTTAAACAGCCCCTCAGTGGTGACTCTTCATGCCACATTTAACTCAGGTGGCCTTGGTTCTCCTTCCTGGGTTACAGCACCGGGGCTACATTCAGAGTTAAACCTCAAGATGGTCATTTTCTAGTTGTATTCCCTGGGATCACTACCAGAGGGACCCTGCCCAGGGCTTCCTGGGGGACCTGTTCTTGCCATCACCTTTGATGAATATTCAGACCTACCACGAGGGTCCTCTCCCTCCTACCCCTGTCTCACTTATTTTGGCTGTTCTTGGCTCTTTGGATGTGAGAAAACTTCTTAACAGGACCTTTTATCTTCCTTGAGAAGATCGCATGCTCCCAGAGTTTGGAGATTTTCTATTCCTAGAATCTAACACTGCCCTAGCCTACCTAGAGCAGGTGCTTACTACATGCTATTTGGTTGGATGGATGAAGAGATCACTGCAGTGCAGATCTTTAAAGTCAGCCCCAGAGAACCTATCTCTCTTCAAGTTCCTTCTCAGGGAAGGAGAGAGCCTCTAGAAGCCACAGTGCTTTCCCTTCTTGCTCTAGCTCTGCCTTCAGGGAAAGGACAGTACAAACATCCATGAAGAGCACCAGGCTGAGAAGTCAGCTCTTGCTATCCTTGGCCTGTGCGATGTGGGAATGCATACAATTCCTCCCACTTAAGGGACCTAAACTTACCTAAAGTCCAATAGGACATCTGCCCTTTCTTTCTGGTCACTAAGTATACTCTCTTGAGAAAGACTTATTCACTCAATTGCCTTGATCAACCCACACCATGACTACCCCACTCTCCCAGACCCTAGACTTTTCTCTGTCCTGTGGTTTCCAGGATTAATGTTTTGTTTTTTTCCAGGGCCAGCTGCCCTCCCATGATATCAGCATTATAAGTCTTTGTGAAGTCCTTGAGTGACTCCAGGACTGGAGTTTACACAGATAATCAGAGGTAATTAATTCTTTGCTGTGGGAAATGAAACAAGTGAAAAAGCATTAGTTAGAGAATAACTTATTCTTCCTGGGAAAGAGAGGAGTGAAGGAACATCTTCATCAAAGGGGTGGTATTCGAACACAAAGGTAGGTGGGTAGCTGGAGAAAGCAGCAAAGAAGATGCAGAACTTCTAAATAGAAGGGAGAAGAGTACACAAAGGAACAAAAGTATCCCTAGCCTTCCTTCAATCCCAAATTATAGGTTGGTTTACATGCATTAATTCTTTCTCTCTTTCCAGAGATAATTTTATACCTTTATGTAAAACTATTTAAAGGCCTTTTATTTCTTCGAATTAAAAAGTCTAGAAGAAAAAGCTAAGAAGAGCGAGACAATTCAGACAGTGTTATCTTGGACAATTCAGAACCACTTAAATCACCTTCTGGAAAAGCCCATCCCAGACAGATCTTCCCGTGGCCCCCTTCTCTTTCCTTCTCTGCCACCACAGCTTCCGCTATCATTCCGAAACACGTGTACACACGCTGGGGGTGGTGGCGATGGTCAGCCTGCCAGCCGGCTGGACAGTGGCTCAATATTGGCAAAGGCTCCTAATGGGGACATGGCCTCTGACTTGGAATTCCCCTGTACGGAGGTCCTTGTGGGGTGACATCATGCACATTCTGTGTTGTGCTGTGTTTTGAGTGTGTGAGTGTGAACTTTCTTCATGTACAGGAAGCAAAGGAAGGAAAGTGAATTTGAGAGAACAATGGCAATCTTGAAAAATGGGTCAGACTTTAAACAAAAGTATGCAAGCTTCTTCCCTATTTCTACTTATTTGGAAAGAAGGCGGTCAAGCTGTCTTGGCGGGCTCCCTCGGATGGAGCCGCGGCCCGCCCCTGTGCCTTTC
This sequence comes from Callorhinus ursinus, assembly GCF_003265705.2. Taxonomy (NCBI): domain Eukaryota; kingdom Metazoa; phylum Chordata; class Mammalia; order Carnivora; family Otariidae; genus Callorhinus; species Callorhinus ursinus. The sequence goes on from NW_027397082.1 coordinate 29,864,398, forward strand.
ATGCGGAGCTCTGTGGAGAGGTTCGCTGAAATGAGCCCCTTGGAGCTCACAGGCCAACACGCCACAGGGAAGACAGAGAAAACTCTCCGTTTTTTAAAGTGCTTGTGTGATTAGGATAGTCCTTCTCAAATAATCTCAGTCTCAGTCCCTATATCAGTTAGTCCTCATGGAGTGTTTTGTTTCACATACGGGAAAACGCTCAGAAAGGTGTTCTTTGCCTAAACTCTCAGCACTAGTGAAGGGGGCAGGCAGAACCCTATTTCGGGTCATTTGGGACCAAGTACCATGATAGAGAGAGGACAAAGAAGAAAGAGAACGGGGCAGGGGGAAGGACCAGTGAGTACCGGCTTGAGGTCAAAGCCTGAGATTGTCCCCTACTGTGGTATTGACATGTTTGACAAGCATAAGTTGATCCCCCCATAAGGGACTTGGGAAGATAAAGAGAGTAATAGTAGTCATATGGTAAAAGTGTTAGGGTTTGTAGCAGTAATGAATCAACCAGAGAAGAAAATAGTCAGGTCGGGAGAAGTGAACCAGCTTCCCCAACATCCAACCTCAACAAATTTGTTTTTGATTCGGCCTTGTATTCTTTAGTCCAACTACTACATCATGTCAGAGTGTTCCTGTCTTGAAATGGTAATCTAATAATCTTCAAAACCCTGAGGGAGACAGAGCATCATTTGTTCACCCTCACCTTCTGCCCTTACTAAGTACAGTCTTTTGGAAAACTGTCTTTGGCTCCTTGGATTTCAGCACCGAGGCATCCTTGGCATGGTAAAGAAAGGATGCACGTTCTCCTCTGTCCTGCTCAGGCCCAACTCCAGGCAGCCACCTCTTGGCCTCAAGTTTTTCATCTTGGTGGGGTGAGCTGGACCCTTAACTTCCTTGACAAATCGTGACGGGCATGTGAACAGAAAGGCGGTCCCCTGGAAGCTGAAAATAATGTTCTTGGCCGCTCTTTCTTTCTCTTTCTATTTTAGTCCTCAGGGACATGGCTTTTTTTTTTTTTTTTTACTTCTATGGGATTTAGGAGATTTGAGGTTTTATTGGGAAAAGAAGAATTCTGTGTGGTTTTAGAAGGCCAGTCACTTTGAGTTACTCAAACCCTCATTTATCCAAATATAAAAGCTGAAGGACCACTTAGCAAGCGGGGCCCCTGCGATAAAGCTTTTGGCAAAGGTTTTATATCTGTTCTTTGCACTGTCCATATTTTTACCTAGCAAGTCTGATAGCCATCTGTCCCAGTTGGTCTGGCCCCTGCTAGCTTGTCTTCATAGGTGTGCATTTTGTGCATGAGTGTGCAGACACATGTGCACACTAGCGCGCGCGCGCGTGTGTGTGTGTGTGCGTGTGTGTGCGTGCACGCACGCGCGCATGGGGTCCCAGAGAGGGAGGAAAGGCTCCGGCTGTTTACTAAGCCTGTAGCAAATGAGGCTCAAGGATAATTAAGAGAAATCTCCCTTGGCAGAAAAGTGCCTTTTTGGGTCTGCTTCTCATTTTGGACAATTGGAAAAGGCAATCACTCAAGTTTTATTGATGCCAAAGAGTTTTTCACAGTCATCAATATGGGGCTACAAAAATGAAGTTGTTGACATCTTATTTCTGGGGATTTTTCTTTCAGATAATTGTGAGCCCTCAAGCATCATATATTCTGAAATAAGGCAGTTCCACTCCATAACTGAGCACTTTCAATGCACTGTATGCAATTGATCTTACAAACATCCTGTCAGATCCCAGATCCGTCACATCTGTATCTATCAAGCCATATACATTTCTCCTTCAGCTCAAAGACCGATCTCTCTGATTTTGATTCTATGCAAAGGAGCTTGAAATAAAGTTTAAAATGTATGTAAATGCTTTTAGCCAGTTATTAACATTATGCATATTTTTTGGATATGAAGGTCTAGGTTGTTGGAGGTAGACTTTGGCCTGGTCCCTCAAGCCCCATTTCTGCTGGGCCTTCTGGACAATTATGTTTTCCCTCTTGGAACGAGCGAGGCTGTGAGCACCAGTGAGGTGCTCCTGCAGGTCTGTGGGCACTCAGATACCCTCAAAGTTTCCCAGCAAGTGCTCACCTGCCCCAGTGGGGCTGGAAAAATCCCCCTTCCTCCCTATTTGCAGACTGGAAGCAGCGGGCCTGGTGCTCTTGGTGGCAGCCTTCTGGCTCTGGTGCGAGAAGGCCAGGCTGTGTGCCAAGTGCAGCCGAGACAAGTTTGGGAGGCCAGCTCAGCCAGCTGAGAGCTGCCTCTGTGAACACAGGGTAGACTTGGGCTCAGCACACAGTGGTGGCTCCTGCCCCCACGTGGGGGAAGCAAGGCTGATTTCATGAAGGGGGTGCTGTTTCCCCGAGGCCACTCTCCCTGGGGGTCAGCCTCAGGACCAGGTGCATAGGAAGCTGAGTCATGAGTGGCTGCCATCGTTGCTCTTGGCCCAGAGGAACATGGGGAAGCTCATTAGAACCGACTAAAGCCTGTACCATAAAAGTACAGGTATTTACTACCCCAGGAAGGAAATGGAGTGACCAATACAATAATATTAGCCACTGAGCAAGTCTGTTAAAGTCACACTTTTAGCTAGATCTTGTTTAAAATGAAAAGAGCAAGATGGAATAATGGGGTAAATCTAAGGGAATTGTCAGGCCGTGGTGATGATCTCACCTGCTTTCTATGGTTACTAGAACTGAAGCCAATTTCAGAAACTGGCCTCCCCTTTGCCAAATGACCCTCCTCAGCCATTGTATTTATAAGTGGATGCTCTTATCAGTCTCCACTGGAATCCGTGTGCACACTGAGTGCATAGCTACGTCTCCTTTTTATGGTTAGGGAGCTGAAGGTTAAACAAAATTCCCATGGCCACAAAAAATGTTAACCAGATCTGGAAAATTTTCTCAAACCACGTCCTCTATCACCCACCTAAATATGTGTCTCTCTCTCCAGATGTGTGTAATATTGCAATCATTTGCCTTGGTGGCAAAGTCAGAAATCTCGAAGCATCTTTGTGGCCCGGATCCCAGAGCTCCAGCCAGCACAGGGACATCCAGCGTGGCGGCTGGGCTGGGGTCTGGGGGAGTCTGGGTGGTCCGGCACATCCCTGCTGAATGTTTAAATGCTGACTTCACACGAGGGGCTGCCCTGACCTGTTGGGGTAGAGAAACTCCTCCCATGAACTGCTGATCAGAAAGGACATTTTAAAAGAAACCATTTGTGAACGGCTAATAGGACACATTGTTGTTCTGCTTGCTCGTAGGTCTGGATTTGTGCAGTGCAAAATGACCCTAAAAGAGCTTTAATATTCCTGCAAGATCTCAGACTGCTCATGAGATGGTTGCCCTTTGCCTCGCTCCTATCTTTCTGATAACGACTTACACAGGCCCATATCCACTGAAGTCACACCCCATACCAAAAAAATCTAGATGTATAAATTAATACGTTGACTACTGAAGGTCAACAAAGATTTTAATTTTTATATGAGCTTGCCACAAATGACAGGGCTGTGGACATGAGCTGGCTCCAAAGCAGTTGTCTTTAGGTTTTCTGGGCAGCGGCCTGTTGCAACAGTCCTGCCCGGCAGGCTTGCTCCATAGGGCACCATATGGACCCAGTTAAATCCCCTTTCTTTTGGATTTTGAAAATGAGACACACAGAGGGACACAGACATTGGAACAGAGCGTGCCAGATGACTCACAGAGAGAGAGTATAGGGGCAGCAGCCTGCAGGTAGCCAAGCCCGTGTGAGCAGAGGGGCATTTGAGTGGCAGCAACAAAAGAAGATACAGAGACAGAGGAAAGCCAAAACGCCCCGTATGGCACACAGGGACAGGGCACGGTGGGCGTCTGCCGCAGAGGAGTCAATGAAGCCTCACTGCAGCGGGGGCTGCGTTTTGGACATTTTTGGTTGGGTGGATACTGACTTTTTCTCCTCTCCTCTCGACATCCCCATTTAGGATTAGCTGACCTTGGCTAGGTAACTGGACACCCTCTCCACTCCTCAGGGCTCGGGAGATCCAGACCGACGCAGTGAGATTTCCCTAAGTGAGCCGTTGGTTGGAAATGAAATCATGAGCTTGCATAGGATTAGACGAAATCAGCAGCACTTGATGATCTATCAGATGTGGGAGAAGCATGCGCAGAAAAGGTAAACCCTGGTATCCAGCCTCCGTGCGACTGTGGCCACCGAGGACCGGGTGTAGACTGTAGGTGGAGAGGCAGGTCTGAATGTGTGGGAACCTCACATTCAACCTCAGTGTGGAAACAACGTGAACCTGAAGTCCCTTTGAAAACTTCTTTTCCTCCTCCAACTCCCTATTTTCTTCCCTTTCCCTCTTCTTCCTTCCCTTCTGTATGGAGTCACATGCATATAACGTTTTATCAACGTTTCCTGGGTGTTTTCACTTCAAGCCTCCTGGTCATCCCTCTAAGGAAATGTGTGTTATCACATTTCTGGCTCAGGGCAAGATGTCTTCAATATAATTACTTGGCGACTCCTTGGAGTGGAAAAAGTTCTGCCAGAACATTCTGAGTTCAGGGTGAGTGCCTGAGTCATTTCTGAGCTCTGATCCGTAAGCTCAAGGGTAGGAGATCACAGAAATTAGTAACTGGCATCTTTTCTGCAGTCAGTCTCCCTCTGAAGGTCAGTAGTGAGAAAGCATGCCTGGGGAACAGAGTTTCATAAAACAATATGAATAATGACCCACATAATATTCCTATGTGCCAGGCTCTTTGTTCTAAGCGCTTACATGTGTTAATCCAGTGGTTTGCACAACAAGCATGTGAAGAGATACTTTTCCTGTTTCCTGGATGTGGAAACTGAGGCACAAAGAGGTTAAGTAACTTGCACGAAGACACAGGATGAGCAAGGGATGTGCCCGGCGCTGTGTTTCCGAGTCTGTGCTCTCGTGTTCCTGCTACACCACTTGGCTTCACCGTGCATGTCTGCATCTTTCTGCAGTCTTCATCCATGACCCCTATGTGTGGCTCCCTCTAAAGTTCTCTCCATTCCATAGTCATTTTGACTTGCTTTTCCGGAAGGAAATCAACTGTGAAACAAATATCTAGACTGGCCTCCTAGCTTTTAGTGGGAAAAAAAAAAAAAGCGCGTCTTCCTATAGACTTAGCCAACGAGAGGAATCTACCCAGAGAAGCAGCTTGCCTGGGCTTGGAATATTATGAGATTGCCCCATCCTCCCTCTTGGTCTGCCGCCCCTTCCTGTGACTGTGGGGAGCATGTGCTTCAGAACTCTGCTGATGGTAAACTGAGGGCACCAAGGCTAACCTAAGGACTGTCCAAGACCTGAATCTGCCTTCAAAGCCACACTCAATTCTGTTCTGGACACTTTTAGTTTTAAGTACATTTTATTAAAACCAAGTTGCAAATCATGAATTAAGGTAAAGGGAATCATTCCGGACAGAGTGGGGTCTGCTGTCTGGCAGAGTGAGGGAATGGCTGAACTTGACCTCATAATCACCTAGGAAGGTGGTCACCTACAGTGCTGCCATACCCCTTTCAGGGGCATGGGTTTGCTAGCAGACACCGGGATGCTGCAGGTTCACGAGCCATCTGCACAGGAGCACTTAGAATACAGGTCCAGGGAGAAGATGTGGAATCACACCTTAGTCTTCATCGAGACTTTCCACTTGGAGAGGATTCAAGCTGAACCCAACCTCAGCCAACAGCACCACATCTTTAAGATGGGGATAATGGAAAGGCGCTTAGTGCCTCACAACATGACATGGAGTGGTTTCTTTGGCTGTCCATGAGAGGGCTGTTCTTGAGTGGTGACAGTGCCTTGGGTCTTTTGCTTCTAAATTATCCCAGCTACATTGCTCCATCTGTGGACAAAATGATCCCAAAGGGGCTTCTTCCCATCATCAGAGCCTGACTCACTCAATGTGGGGAATGCTAATAGAATGGAAGGCATGGGTCCATTCTCTTGCCCTCAAGATGCTGCATCTGACATCCTAACTTCCCTTACTGTCTGGATACCCCCAGGTGAATTCCTCCTACACAGCCCCTGCCTCCCACCAGGCACTTGACCCTCCTACTCTCCACCTGTGTCAGCTTCAGGCTGGCTCCCTACTCAGAATGACGTGTCTCTGCCTCTCCAAGCCCATCTGTTCTGTAGATCCAGTCTATGTCCTGGGACCTTTACACCCTGCCCACCCTTGTGGTGACTGATCACCAGGTTGGGTTTAATGGCAGACCAAGAAAATCAAAATGTAGAATAAGAATCATTTTTGTAGGTTTCGTGCATGTTCTTCATCTCCTTACTTCAGCACATGGTCTCACCAGGACCCTTGGGTCTCTGTGAGGTGGTACCTACTCTCTCATCCTCCTCCAGAGGACTCCATAGCCCTGGATGACTCAGCCTTTAGTGAAGATACTTCCCCCTTCCCTAGGAGCAAAGCTGAAACAAGGCCGTGCCATTTAAACAAGACTTTGCGGGAGTCAGGGCTAATGTAAGGAAGACAAATACGAACCATGGCATGGATCTGGGTGGTCAGGCTCCCCAGTTCTAGATGCTAGAGGATCTTTGCATTTAAGCTTCTCTTTTCCTTTAGATAGTGGGCTCTGTCTCTGTGCTTCCCAGCCAGAAGCCCACATGTAGTCATTGGCCCTCCCAAGTCCAGAAAGCAGAGTGAGCTTGGTGAGACGTAGCGGTCCCTTATCTGTCTGCCTTAGTAGAGACAGGAAGTTCCTATTTCCTTTCTGATAAATTCTTTCTCCTAATTCCTGACGTCAGGAATGCCTGCCGCCCCCAACCCCTTTAGGGGAAATCTCAAGTAACCACCTGGCTTTTCAGGCCTCCCCCTAATAACCATATTAAAACTTAATATAATAGGCTCAACATTTATTGCCTGAACACCAGCATCCACAAGCCCTGGGCCATATCACACAGGACAGAAGAGTAACAAGGTGTGGCCTGGTGAGGACAGTATCTGCATAGCCAAACCAGCAGGTCTCACACATTACCAGCTAGAGAGGACAAAGGCGGCCACATTTACATTTGTATCCCATAGACACCGAATTCCCTTACAATGGCACACTCCCCCTTCTCCTGCCCTCAGCAGCAAGAGTTCTAGCGGTGCCCCGGGAATTCTCCGCAGAGACATTCCCAGGACTTCCAAATGGGACCATACCCTTGACTTTGGTGTCAGGCCAGGCTGTCCTCACAGCTTGTCTGCTGTGGGTGTTGGGGACTCACATCTACCTACGGAATGAATTTATCTTAACCCTTCAGCCACTGCTGTTTTCAGCAAAAATACAGAAAGGACACTGTGCCTTCTCCTAAGGACCCAAGGGCTGGATCTCTGGTGGTTCAGGCTCACTGCCCTCAGTGTCCTCTGATGCTTGGATGCTGGGCCTCTTTGGATCCATCAGTAAGGGGTGTCTCAAAGGCAATACTCCTGAATTCTGAAAGATTATTGTTGTTCTTTTTTTTTTTTAACCCAAAGACATAATATTTTCCCCTTGGGCTCACACATACTGCCAATGTGTTGTGTGTAGATGGGATCTAATGTAAGATGGACATTATGACATTGCTCTCGAATGTCCATGCCTTGGTCCTCATTCATAATGTAATTCCCTTACCTTTTCTTTTTTTTTTTTTTTAAAGATTTTTTATTTATTTATTTGAGAGAGAGAAAGAGAGAGAGAGAGCACACGAGAGGGGGGAGGGTCCGAGGGAGAAGCAGACTCCCCGCCGAGCAGGGAGCCCGATGCGGGACTCGATCCCAGGACGCCAGGACCATGACCTGAGCCGAAGGCAGTCGCTGAACCAACTGAGCCACCCAGGCGCCCCTCCCTTACCTTTTCTTGACCTTAGTTGGGCATCTTCATCTACCACCCACATTTTTATATTTCTGAACCTCAGTGAAGGGGGCAAGTGGTTCATTTTCCCAGATCTTTCTCTCCCAGGACCCCCCGCCCACCCCTGTCCCTTTCTAAAATCATGGAAGTACCTAACATCCTAAGGAAAGGATCATAGTCTAATTCCACTGGCAAATCCACATAAGCCTTGACCTGCAAGTATGGCCAGAACACTATGTTCTGAATTGGAGACTCTTGACCAGGCCATTGCCTCAGTTTCCCCAATAACTAAGATAAAGGAATAGAATCCCATTTTAGGTTTGATTTGCACAGTGAGCATGGCTGGAAGCCAATTCCACCAGCAGCCCATTTTAAAAGGAGAGCTGTCTGGGAGCATAGCAGTCGGCAATCTCATCAAAGGAAGAAGTAAAAGATAAAAGTGTGGTATCTTTTTAATAAATGAGGAAAACACCTGGAGAGGAGTGGTGAGCTCTCCTGGCATATCCCCACGTAGGCAGGTTCTGATGGCAGCCTGTTGCTATTCTCGGCTTACTTGTAAAATCTGACATGGTCTGATTGTATTTCTTTCCTTTTCTATGCAGGTCGAATCAAATCCTACAATTATATTTGAGACGGAACCAAAGTGGGATAACCAACCAGGAGTGTGTGCCTTTGCTTGTGGCAGAAAATCCCTAAGAAGGTGGGCACTCTCAGAATGGCAGTGGGGCCCCTTTGCGCATGCTCAGAGGCACATCCTAGGCCAAGGTGGGGCTTCACCTTCACTGCCTTCTGTCTGGGGAGGACTTCAGGTGGTTGTTCAGATCCTAGTGCTTGGAAGAGTCTCAGACGTTCTTGGTAGCTTCCGTCGTGAAGGGGTTACCTCAAGCTGGAAGAATAGGTCCTGTCTGCTTTTTCTCTCCAGGTACAGTGGCGCATTATTATTATTGTTATTATTATTTTTAAAGATTTTGTTTATTTATTTGACAGAGACACAGCAAGAGAGGGAACGCAAGCAGGGGGAGTGCGAGAGGGAGAAGCAGGCTTCCCACTGAGCAGGGAGCCCGATGCGGGGCTCGATCCCAGGACCCTGGGATCATGACCTGAGCCGAAGGCAGACGCTTAACGACTGAGCCACCCAGGCACCACTCTTTAACACTTTTTTTAAGGAAACGATAATATCATCAGTAACAAATAATGACAGTTACATGTCTTCCTTTCTGTTCCTTACCCTGTTTGTTTCTTTGCCTTATTGCACTGGCAATACCTTCTATTACAATGTTGAATAGAAGGGTGATAGAAGATATTATTGTCTTATTTGTGATCTTAAAGAGAAAACTTTCATCATTTCACCATTAAGTATAATGTTTGGAGAGAGTATGTATCCTTTAGTTTTGGGAAGTTTCCCTCTATTTCTGGTTTACTACAACTTTTTTTTTTCCATCAAGAAGGGACAATAATTTTTTTTAAGATTTTATTTTATTTTTTTAAAGATTTTATTTATTTATTTTGACAGAGAGAGAGAGAGAAATAGCGAGAGAGGGAACACAAGCAGGGGGAAAGGTTGAGGGAGAAGCAGGCTTCCCACCGAGCAGGGAGCCTGATATGGGGCTCGATCCCAGGACCCATGACCTGAGCTGAAGGCAGAGGCTTAAAGACTGAGCCACCCAGGCGCCCCTATTATTTTTTTTTAACCTCTATTCTCCACAGCTTGTCTGTATCTATTTTAATTTGTTCTAGGGTTTAACTTCAGTCCTTTTAAACCTCTTCTGGGTAATTTTATGTTCTAACTGTGAGTCGCTAATAAATAGTATAGGAAATGAGGAATCAAAACAAAAACCTTGATAGAAGCATTTCTTAGTCATCAAATCTTGGAGCATTAGGGAAATACAAATGAGATTTCTTTTCAGACTTTCAACTAGCCAGGGGGTATATTTGAAGACTTCAAAATCTTTTAAAAAATAAATTATGGCTCCCCTCCCCCATTAAGCAAGATTGAGAACATAATGGGCTGAGGAATTTCCAGAGTAGTCACGGGCCCTCTCAGGGGACTTATGGACAGTGGGTTTTAAAAACGTGTCTTTGAAGTAATTTTTCACGGACGTTTCATTTCCAGCGGGTAGACTGCACATGGGTCAAAATAAGCATTCTAACTTAAAAACAACAAAAAGGAGACGGGACTGAGTTTTGCCCGGAGCTAAAGAGGAGGTGTTGTCCTGCGGCTGCAGCAGCTGCGAACACACAGCAGAGCAGGAGTCAGGGCTACCAGGGACTTTCTCAGAGAACACTCGGGGTTTGACCAGAGAGAACACATATCCATAGCCTCCCGCATTTTTCTCTCTTCTCCACAGCCCTCACCCCCTCCTCTCCCATCCACCAGGCCCCGCAAGGCTATGGCAGGTGAGACAGCAAGAGCTGCCACGCAGAATGCAGGACATGGAGGGAAAGCCACTTGTCAGACTCTCTTCCTCTGCAGAAAGCTGGGGACCCATCATGGGCCGAATTGTGCACCCCAGTTCACATGTCAAAGCCCTGTCCCCAGTACCTCAGAATGTGACTGTATTGGGAGAAAGGACATTTAAAGAGGTGATGAAGGTTAAACGGGGTCATCAGGGTGGACCCTGGTTCCAGAGGACTGGGAGAGCCACCAGGGATGCGAAGGCACAGAGGAAAGGCCGGGTGAGGACACCGAGAGGAGACACCGTGTGCAAGCCAAGGAGTAGCCCTCGGGACAAACCAGGCTTGCCGACACTTTGATCTTGGATTTCCAGCCTCTCGAACCGTGAGGAACGAATGTCTGGTTAAGGCCCCCAGCCTGTGTACTTTGTTGGGGCAGCCCTAGCTGACGGAAATAGAGGGCCGCTCTCTCCTCCTGGCCTGGCTGTCCCCTCACACCCAGAGCCACAGGAGGAGCCTGGGGATCCAGTGCAACACAAGAAGGAAGGACAGAGAGGGGGTCCCTAATCCAACACTCTCCTCAGAATCTTCTCTGCCTACAGTGGGTGCCTGGACAGAATGAGGAACAAGCCCGTCTTCGCTGGGAACATAAAGGCCTCCGGGGTGCCAGGAATGCTCAGCCTGAGAGGTCCTATGGCTGGGAACAGACTGAGGTTAATTAACATTTGGCCCGTGGATCCCATGAGACGGAAAACTTTTGTGTCCGTGAGAGGTATTACATGGTAGAAGGGAGAAGCTTAACCCTGAATTCTATCCCCAGACCCGTCACTTTCTCAGTCTACACTCACCTGGCTCCAGGTTCCTTACGTACAGAGCTTAGGTTACTAGTAGGTCAGCCCTTCTCACACTGAAATGGGATGTGAATCACACAAGCTTGTGTTAAAATGTAGATTTGAGTAGGTCTCGGTGGGGCCCATGGACGTGCATTTCCAACCAGCTCCCGGGAGACACTGATGCTGCTAGGGGTTCACATCTGAGTAGCAACATGGCGTCTCCATGCTCATTCTAAGCAGCGTCTGGGCCCCTCATCTTCCCCTCTGCTTCCCAAGCCTGTGCAGTTCCTGGTTGGTCCAGATGCTGGGACAGGAAGAGAGTGAGCCAAGCAAGAAGAGTATGGACAAGGCCAGACCCATCAGACCTAGACTAAGAGGCACCTCACTAGCTCTGAGACCTCAGACGAGAGCCTTAACCACTTAGAGACTCAGTTTTGTTTTCTGCAAAATGGGTCAATAGAAGTATCTCCTGTGGTTTTGTGAGCATTGATGAGATAGCACATATAAAATGCCTAGAACAGGACCAGAAGCATTAGAAAAACTCAACAAATGTTGGCCCCCTTCTTCTTCTCTTACCTAAACCCAAGAATCTCACAATCTGTGGGATGGTCCTGATTTGGTGGGGAAATTTCAAAGAACACTTTATATTTCACAAGATAGAACTAAAATTATTTTTAGTGCTTTGCTAACTTCAGACAAAAAAGGGAAAAATTGAAATCTCCAGGAGTCAAATGAGGATCTGATGGTCAGATGGCTTTGGGGCAGAGGTTGGGGGTCTCACACCAGTATAGGACAGGAGATGGGGTATTGGACTGTACTGAGGGGAGGTGGCTAGAACTGAGGCCCCTGCATGAAGTCTAGAGCCTCAAAGACCTAGCCCTTCCATTTAATAGAAACTAACACACTCAAGAATTCTGTAAAAAAAAATTGCTGTTTAGGGAAAGGGAGAGAGGAAAGTCATCCATGAAAAATTACATGCCAGGTCTGGGCAAACACAGACGTGCAATCCAAATTTGTACTACCAGCCTGGTGTGGGAATTCCAAGTAGAGAAATAAAAGAACTGTTCAGGACCATTAAAGTCCTACATTTTTAGCAGAAGGAAATGTGAAATTATTGCTGTAGGGAAACTTTCACAACCCAAGGGTCAGGGGAGTCCCACAGAAAAAAACAGCCTCACTGAAGATGAGCTGACAATGAGAATTGTAAACCAACCACACAAGAAAATGAACTACAATGAGACAGAGTCCACACATGAAACAGATTTAACATCTTCAAAAGTAGAAAGAGTACATTCATCTGAAAAGAACAATGGTATAAGTATATTTCAAAGTATTGAAGATGTAAAAGAATGATTGAGAACCACAATAAAAAGATTAGTCAGTGTGGAAAGTGATGAAGAAGTCCTTTAGGTGAAAAACACAAGGACCCAGTGGGCGGGATAATGCACAGATTAGGTACACAGCTGAAGAACTAATAAATTGGAAGGCAGTTCCGAGGAAGTAAAATAGAATGCAGCGCAGGAAGGAAAAGATATAAAAAGATCAGCTAAGAAATGTGGAGGAGAGATTGAACTGATTCCTCGAAATGTGAGTTTTAGCAGAAAATAAAGGAAAGGAAGGACCAGCGATATTTAAAGGATAACGGCTGAGAATCTTTCAGATTTCAAGAAAAACATACATTTTCATTTCTAGGAAGCACAGGAGTTCTGAAAAGAATGTATAAAAATAGAACCATACTAGATTAATTAAGACTGGAAAATATGAAAGAGACAGAAATTCTCCCCCCAAAGACAGATAACTGCAACAATTAATTCTTTACTGCAACAATTAATGCCAAACAAGGGAATAATGACATTTTCTGGAAAACAGAGACTATGGAAGTTTCTCCCTTAGAAAGTCATCAATAAGTTCACTACTAAAAGGCTATAATAAGGTGGACATTAAACTCAAGCTAGGAATCCGTTGCCAGGAATAATAATGACTAAAAAAATGGTGGCAAAAATATTGGGAAATCTTAAAGACCTGAGAAAGAAGAAATTGACTGAGAAAGAAGAAAAGAGAAATTTTGGAAGGCTTAAGGATAAGGTGCAATTAAAATACTAAAAAGCAATAACATGGTAGATGGAAGAGTAGAGTCAGAAGTGATGTGTTCCAACATCCTTGTATTGTTCAGGAGGAAGGTAAAAATAGTGATTAATTTTATATTTATTAATTTAAGTACATAAAATAAAAATATGAGGGTAACTACAAAAATGGAAATAGAATGCAAACTTCAAAACCATTAGAAGGAAAACCAAGAAAACCTAATCCATTTGAGAGGCTAGGAATAAGAAGTAAAGAAACAGTGAATAAAAAACCTGGTAAAGAAAAAACACCAATTAAGATGGTAACAATAAGTGCAAATAGGAGTAGTTGCAATATAAACTATAATTTGTATTATAAATTGAGGGATTTTTATGTTTGATTGTAACAAAGAAATAAAATAAGACTTAGCCCTAAACTCCCATCTAAAATAAAATGGCAAATGGCATTTGTCCTTCCTTGACTGACTTCTTCCATTCAGCATTATACACTCTAGGTCCATCCATATTGTTGCAGGTGGCAAGATTTCATTCTTTCTGTTTTTTCATGGCTGAGTAATATTCCTATATATGTTTTAGGTCTTCAGGTCTTTTAGATCTTTAGGTCATTTAGGTCTTTCATCCATTTTGAGTTTGTTTTTGATTTCCCTCATGTGGAATTTAAGAAAAAAACCCAAATGCACAAAGGAAAAAAAAGAGACAAACAAAAAGACAGACTCTTAAATATAGAGAAAAAACTGGTAGTTGCCAGAGAGGCAAGTGGAGGGATGGGGGGAATCGACGGATTATGAGAACACTTATTTTGATGGGCATTGACAAATGTATAGAATTGTTGAATCATTATATTGCATACCTGAAACTAATATAATGCTGTATGTTAATTATACCTGAATAAAAAAGATACAATGGCAGAGAAAAAATTAAAAGAAAAAGATGGAAAAATATACCCTGGAAATACTAACCAACAAAAAGTGATTATAGCAATATTAACATTAAATAAAAGGTAAAGCATTTTAGAAATTACGCCATTTATTATGTAATAATAAAAATCTGTATTTTTCAGTAAGATATAATTATTCTCAGCTTGAAGGTCACTAACACCCATAGTCTCAAAATCTGTAAGTCAAAACTCAAAGGATTACAATCAGAAAAAATAAATTTATAGCCACAAGGGGAGAAACTAATGCGTCAACCAGCAAAGTAATAGTAAGGATAAATAATATCAGAAAGGTGGTTAGTAAGTTTGATCTAATGGATATTTATATAAATTCTGCATCTAACAATGAAAGAATACATGTTATTACTTTTAAAAATTATGAGCATGTTTTTCTTTCTTGAAAATCTAGTTTTAAAGTCATCACTTATAAGTGCCATTAATTACAGTAAGAGCAATATGACTCAGCCTGTCCTGAGAGTAAAGTCTCTCCACTTATTTGGGGGAAAGGATGTGGACCATAGCACATGTGAGGTGAGCGTCACATATGAGATATATATATGAGTTAAGACAATAAGAGTTACGTAGAGTCAAAATCGTAGGGCATGAATCGCAGGGGGACTGTTTTTAGTTCTGTGACTTTGGGCAAATCACTTAGCCTCTGAGTCTCATCTATTCTCATCTGGGTAATGGGTCTAATAACAGCACCCAAGACTTAGTGCTGCAGTGAGGGTCAAATAAGACACTGTATTTTAAGTGTCCAGCTTCATGTCTGTCTGCTTCTAAGCGTGTAATTAATTAGCTGTTTTCATATTCATTGTTATTACTCTAATGCCCTTCGCTTCTGTATCAAATCATTGAATATGTTACATTATTGTATACTGAAAAATCCTGTTTTCGGTTTATCAACAGTCTTCTTTCAAGAACTTGGACTCTGAGTTAAATATTTGTGTCCTAAACATCTTTTTGTTTTGAGGTATTTCTTGACATGTTATGGCAAAATTAATGTACCATTATTTACATAAGAGAAGTGAAGATCCTCAAAAAAAGGTAGATTCAGTTATTTTAGAGGGACTATGTTAACAAAACAATGACTTTTCAAAAATTTATTATAAGGACTCCGCACAGTGGCGAGCAGATGTTGAAATTGTTACAAAGGCCAATAGTAACCATGAAGTGTTTTTAATCATAACTCAGAGTTTGGAGAGCATCTTATCTTATCCACAGCATCACAAACACAACACGGCAGCGCAATTAGAACTAAGGGAAGAATTTTTTGGAAAAGTGTCTTCCTTTCTTAACATCAAAGTTCTCATGCAAAACCTGGCTATGCAGACCTATGTCCTCCGGATGGATAAAAACTCATTAGATACAAACTGTGGGAATTCCTTCTGAAATGCATCCATTTTGCCTTTCAGGGGCCAGCATTAACGGTGACCTGATGCTTTTGTTCCAGTGCTGATGGGATCTCAGTCTAGAAGGTCCACTTTCAAAGCACATCCTGGTGGGACAGATTTTCCCGGAGGCCCCACATTCGCTAACATGAAGCTGTGGGGTTCTTGCCAGGACTGAGAGCTGAGTGAGGGGCTTGGAACAGAAGGAAAGGGACCTGTCTATGCCTCTGGGGGAGCTGGTGTCCAAATGTCTGTTATCGGTGTAAATAAGGTTTCATTCAGAGCTGTCCCGTGCCAAATGTCTTAAATGCCAGGGATGGTGAGCGAGGCAGGGGTCTCTGCTACCTTGGACTTTGGGAAGCATTTCAAGGCTTAAGGGAAAGAGTGGTACCACCTGCCCCTCTCCAGTGGGGCCCCTAGCTCTCTTCAAAGATGTGCCCTCCCCACTCTTGGAGTCTTTTAATCATTGGTCAGTTTCTGGTTCAGAATGGTGCCACTTGTCAAAATTCCCTTTGTAAATTCTGGTGGTGGTGTTTCAGTTTGCAATCTAATACCCTTTGTTAATTTAAAAAACTTCAACTGTGACATCCTGTTACATGTGAATTGGGGTAATAGTTTCCAGTTTTTTCTTTTATTAAACTGATAGAAATGTCCAATCAGAAATGTATAGAGGCTACTGGTCTAGTCTTTTTTGCTGCTTACCTGAGTTATCCATCTTAGGAGAATTCTGGCCTTGCTAACCCTAAGGTGCTTTGCCTCACAAATTGCAACAGAAAAGCAGGGTTCAGGTTTTGAGGCAAAAATCCATCATTTGGCAGCCTGGCTTCCAAAAGAAAGTTCCAAATAATTCTCCTTCCAGACTCAGACATTCCAGGTCCCGTCACAGCTTAAAACGTGCTTTTTCTGTTTGGTCAGTCTGAGTTAAATTACTCTGGGCATTTTTGAATTTCATGAACAGGAAAAAAATAAACTTTTTCAACTGGAAAAATAAATGGAAGCCATTCTTTTTGGCGGCAGATAACTCCAAAAGATGTGACCTTTCAGAGTTCATACTGCCCAAATGGGTTCTTTCCTTGGAGGACTAGAATCTGCATGAGTTCAATCAAGTAATGTGAAGGAGAAAATGTTAAGTGATGGAGGAAGAAAAAATATTTGTAAGACAAGTGAACTTTGGAGCCAATTATTCTCCTCGATTTCCTGTAACTCGCTCTATGCCTGAGTTTCAGTGTTGTTCAGAATGTTTTATGTCATTTTAATAACCAAAGTAGTTTCACTGAATAAATATAATGATTTGATTTAGAAACAGTGATTATAGTGGCTAGAAAAATAAGTTTCTATAGAAAATGGGATAATTTTATAGTTGCTGGGAAGACGGATTTGTGTCGAATATTGTGTAAACAAATCCAAATGGCACTTTTTCCCTTGGTGGATTTTTTTCGTAATCAACCTACCAGCTTCTGGAAATGGACCATTATGCAGATTTATAAAATACAACTAGATCTTTTCACCTTGGGATGTTTATCATTCTTTTCCTTGGAAATAGAATCCTGAAATGAAAATCTCAGTGGCAATGCTCCATGAAGAGTAAGACCATAAATGCTTCACTTGGCAAAAGAGAATAAAAAAAGTTGAGAGCTACTCAGAGAAATATTAACTCAATTTTGTGGCTGAGATATTATGAATTCTCTCAAGGACTATATTTCACTGATCCTTTATTATAGCATTGCTATGGACATTGATACTTTTATTACTCCTCCCTGGCTCATCGGTGAGTGTAAGGGGTTTTCATGAGGAGCAGAGATTGCTTCTCTGCCTCTGATGGGCACTCCCCTTTCCTGGGTGAGACAGACAAGCACATTGATAGCCATGGCACAGAGGTGAGGCGCCTCGTGGGCTACAGAGGGGCTATTACTGGCCAAACTTTTAAAGTCATCTTGGAAGCTTACAAAATACTCTCACATTCTACAAATATTTATTGAGTGCCTGCTATAAGCTAGTCACTCTACATTCATCATTTCATTTTAATTTGCAATGCTTTACCCCACATCGTAAAGAGAAACTCTACAAAGATTAATACTCAAAAATGGTTTCATGATAGCTCTTATCTTTACTGGCACCATGCATGAGAAATCCACACAAAGCAAGAGGTCAGATGTCAAAGGTCCAGGAAACACCAAGAAAAACACTGAAAAAAAAGAAGAAGAAAAGAAAACTTAAGAGCAACAATTTTAAAAAACAAACAAAATAAGCCCAAAGCATAGCACAGAACCCTTGGGCCCAAGAAACTATTTTGCAACTTAAAGGAAAAGCAAAGCAGAGCATCTTGAGAAAATCCCACATTTCTGAGGCTGAACCACAGCTGGAATGCAGAGAACAACTTCCATCCCCTGGAGAGGCTGCAGCAGGGGAACAGGGGTCTGCAAGGGCCAGGTGAGAGGACCCCAGGCTCTACAACCGGGGGATATCGAGAGCCCTATGGGGAAGCCAGGAGAACACCAGAGACCCCATCAGCCATCATCAGAAAAGCAAGAATAGAGCTGGAAACCAGACTCCAAAACAAAAATATTAAGTCAACAAGTCAATAGAGGTTGATCTAGAATCATCCTGGGCAAATACAGTGGTAGGGATTAGCTGAGCCTGTAGAATGAAGGGAAACCCTGGGGGCTGACACCCTTCCAAACCCACCAGGGCCACACTGCCCTCTGGGAGTTTCTGTTTTTGTCCTTACGTTTAATAGTCAAGAGAATTACCTTATGTGCATTCCTGAATACTACACATTTTGACACTTGACTCTATTAATGTTTTAATATATGTTTCCCAGTTTCCTGTCGCCCAGAACTTGGTCAGCCATGGGTTTCCTTGTCTAAAATCAAAAAAGAAGAGTGACCAACTGTGTTTTGCAAATCATTTTTTTTGGTCACTGTCAAACCCCCCCTCCCCGAAACACTTGCATGGATATAGCTGTAATGAGGGGGACTATGGAGTAATGGATTTGTTGGCGTTATTGTTAATCTAGAAACTCTGAGGGAACCCCTTGCCCGCTCCAACTTTTATTCAAATGTCTGTAAATTCCTCACTGATGAACTGAAATCTTCCCAGGCTCTGAATTACTGCAAATTCTTCTCCACCCTTCCCAGCCTCCCACTGTTTAGCACAGGGACTCCACAGTCCTCTGCTCAAAACTGGTTGGTGCCTGGGTCTCCCGGGATGAAATGAAACCCGCGCAGAGACGTAGACCTACTATGTGGATGCAGTTCCCCTGCTGAACCTCTGCTTCGGTTTCTTGGTTTCTTTGTATATTCTTATCATCTCTGATCTACAGACCATGTGATTTAGACCCCAAATTCTCATCAGTCAGTCCAGCAGAACCCTCTGCTTCGCAGCGGAGGAAACAAAATTTCCCCCAATCTCTGTGCATCTGTCTGCTCAGAAAAGTTTGGCCAATCGGCTGGCTAAGCTCTGTTTTGGAGTCATCTGCCCACAAGATTCCTGCTCATGCATGCCTCACTTCCTCAGCCCCTTCAGGTCTTAAACTTCTCAGTGAGCTCTTCCCTAGTGACCTTCTCCGAAAGTCCGCACCTCCTCCAACACGGAACTCCCCTTATCTCACTTCACTGCTTTAATTTTCCCTTTAGTACCTGTTTCCATCCAATTTACAAAAACAAATCTTTGACTTATGTATCTTTTTCATTGTTTGACTCCCCCCTCCCCGGGGGGGGGGGTTCTGGTAAATGGATAACAATGACAACAAATGTCTCCACAAGGCAGGGGACTCGCATGCACAGTTTGCCTGAGGCCTATGTACCCCCCTCCCCACCGCTATGGCCCATTGCCCATCGCAAGGATGTCTGTGTTTAACAACAGGCTTGCAAATGAGTATTTCATAATTTGCTCTTGCAGACTGGTTTGAGCGAGCTCCAGCACACCACTGGCTTTCCCCACACTGGGAAATCCCATGAGGGTGTCCCATGAAGGCAGTGGTTTGTGTGTGCTTTGTTAACTGCTGTAACTTCAAGGCTCTCAATAGTGCTTGGCGCATAGTAGAAGCTTCATAAACAACTGTAGAATGAATGAGTATAAATGCATTCTTTTATCATGGGGATCATTGTATTTAAAGAACAATGCATTCTGTCATTTTTACTTAAGCTTATAATAAGAACTATGTCCATGTCATTACATGTTATTTTATAATATTTTAATGGTGCTATGGTGCTTGATATTTAGAGTGTAATCTGTCATACTACTGTTTGAAATTTGGGCAAATTTAATCTCATTTAAAAGATAACACTATTATAGGGTGCCTGGGTGGCTCAGATGGTTAAGCGTCTGCCTTTGGCTCAGGTCATGATCCCAGGGTCCTGGGATCGAGTCCCGCTTCAGGCTCCCTGCTAGGCGGGGAGCCTGCTTCTCCCTCTGCCTCTGCCTCTGCCTCTCTTTTCTTTCTCTGACTGTCATGAATAAATAAATAAAACATTTAAAAAAATAAAAATAAAAAATAACACATTATAAATATCCTTGAAGATAAATACATATTCAAATTAACTGCGTGAAAGGTAGTAGTGTATTGTTTAAGGTTAATAAAATTATACTATAAGTAGTATGGGAAATAAGTTTGTGAGGATTTCAAATGCTATTCTGAAACTAACATGATGTAAGAATGTTTGACTAAATTTATTTGATATTAGAATATATGTTTTAAAAATGTAATGTGACCCAGAATAACAGACAAAGAATCCCAAACACTGACTCTCTTTAAATATAATTTTAATATATAGAATAACGATTACAAACAATGAAGAATGTACATTTAAAAAAAGTGAGTTGGGGGTAAGTTGTTACAATATGGAGAAAAAGTCATTTAGATTTATATACTTCATATCATACAGTAAAAAAAGCCAATTTGGATAAAATAATAAAAAATAGAATAAAATTACAAAATGCATTTTATTTCAAGACTGTAGGAATAAAAATTTTCTAAGGATTAAAGTAATAGAAAAAACTATAAAGACATTATATCTTTAAAAATTTTAGGATATAAGGATTTTTAAAGGTTCTGTTCCACAAACACTAGCAAAGTTAAAATTAAAAGCGTTGTGACAAGTATGAACAGACAAAATCTCTTAAAATCGTCTCCGAATCTGTAAAAACTCTAAGTCATAAATAGATAAAAGGTTAAAGAATATAACAAGAAGTCTCATTTAAGGCAAAGTGCAAATGGTGAACACACATTAGGAAAAATAAACATCAACTCAACCTGTTGCTTACTTAAAGCAACTCAAAGTACAATTTTATTAGAAGAGATTGTATGCTTAGTTTAAGGCTCTTTTCATTTATTGCACCACCTGGATTGATTCTGTTTCTGTTCTTCCATATTTTATTGAAACAACGGTGGGTTGATCCCAGTGTGGATCTCAGTTTGTCCATTCCCAATCCAGTAATGGAGATGCCAAAGGAATATGAGAAGCTTGCCAAGGTAACCAACAGAACCTAGAGCCGATATGTAATTGCATTGTCCTGAGAGATATTAGAATAACATTTTCTTGTTCTTTCTAAAGAAAAGCAAAGCCTCAAAGAGTCAACAAGCCAGAAACAAATGCACTTCGAGCCCAAGTGCATTGCTTTGACGTTGCTTCATTTTTGGTCCCTTCATGAAGTTTAAACATGTAGGCGCATCTATGTATTTCATGTACACTGTGACCCCACTGGTGCAATTTTATTATGAAAACAATTGTCATTGGGAATGTATCCAGCTTCAGTGGTGGCTCTAAGGCATTGAATCATGGACGGCCAGGTGGCAGGAAGAGATGACAGGTGCTGTCTGATCCAAACCTTTGTGGAAGCCCTGTCTACCTACCTACTGGGCTAGGCACCCAAGGTAGTTCCTTGGAAATTCTGTTTCCATATCATGTCCATGGCCTTCACAAAGATATGGTTATAATGGTTCTGAGACCAGCTGATGAGAATCAAAGCACTGAGGGATGAAAGGAACAGTAATAGTTATTTTAGGAGTAAGCTATAATTTTTGAGAAGGGGAACATAAGGTGAATTTTACGTTCTCTCTGGCATTCTGCAATGGCGGCCCTTTCCAAATGGTGACACAAGCTTCCTTATTGGGGAATAACTAAACACTGGTGTATGGTAGAGAGCATAGACCTGAAGTTGGTCAGGCCAGGACTGAAAATTTGACTGTACATGTGCCTGGACAAGTCATTTCACTTCCAGGACCCCAGCCTCCTGATCTTCAGGTGGGGACACTGGGGAAAAAGGCACACATCATAAGAAAGGTGAGGTAACCCAGGTGCTGGGAGATGAAGGGACTATCCTAAGGTCACAGAAACTGAAATTCAGAGAGAGGAGCCAACTGTCTGTCTTCTGATTTCTAGTCTAGTCCTGTAGACATGTCACAGGCCAAGGCAATGTGTGCGCTCCTGCTTTTTGGCTGGCTGGACCATTCCTGGGCTGTGTTTGGGCTGACACGTTCATGAAATGCCCCTGAGTACTTCTTCCAGAAATGGGATTTGGAAAATCGTGACATCCCAGTTGCAGGCAAAAGCAGAGAGCCCCCAGTCTTGCAACCAGCTCTAGGCAGGTCCAGTTACCAAGTTTTCTGAATCTCCATCACACACACACATATGTAAAATAGACATTAGAATGTTGCATTCACAGCATTTGATGAAAGTAAAGTTGAGGCACATAGGAGCTGCGGCATCCATCATGTATGCCTTTCTCTACTCTGGATCGAGACTACTGAACCGTTACCCATCACCACACTAAGCTCCCGAGACTCAGGGGTGGATGTTCTGGATGCTTTGTTCAATCTGCAGAAACAAGCCCAGGATCACTGCATAGGCAGCTGAAGTGAATGTGGGTAAAAGAGCATTTGTATAGCAGTTCTTAACCTGGATACCCTTTGGCACAGAGACAGAAGCCAATTTGCCAAGGTCATCAGTCTGCCGGGGCCCAACTCCTTCAGAGTGGAGGTTCCCAGATCCTACGGGAAGGATCTAACCCTTCCTGCAGAAGCCGGGAGAGCATGCTAAGTGTCCACAGGAACCCAGAGAGAAAATGGAAATATTCCAGTTTCCCTAAAGAGAGTTAAGAAGCGAAGGTAGAAAGACATTACTTGTCACATTCCAGATCTGCCTGGAAAGGTCTGTGCAGAGTCTCCCAAATCAGTGTCTGCTGCCTGTTCCAAGACCTAAAGAGATGAGTGGCCCACAAGTGCCCATTCGTCCAATCAACACATTTACTGAGCACGAGTGCTGTGCCCGATGCTGTCCTGGGCCCCGGAAGAGAAGCAGTGGGTAAGACAGACTCGGTCCCTTCTCTAATGAGCCCGACGTCCTGTGACTCTGTACCTACCCCCACAATGTTCTGGGTGCAGGGACAAGAATTCCAGACCTATTAAACAAACCTGGAGAGACAGATTCTTCTAGAAGGAGACTGAGGGGAAATGTTAGCCATTGGTCCGAGGAGACCATTTAAAGTGACCTAGTTTTCAATATTCTTTTTTTTTTTTTTACTATATCCACTTTTTTATTTTTAAATTTTATTTAAAAGCAATTAATTAACATATAATGTATTATTAGTTTCAGAGGTAGAGTTTAGTGATTCATCAGTTGCCTACAACTCCCAGTGCTCATTCCATCAAGTGCCCGTCACCCAGTTACCCCATCGGCCCACGCGCCTCCCTCCAGCAGCCCTCTGTTCCCTAGAGTTGAGTCTTTTACAGTTTTCAGTAATCTTTCCTTCCTCCTGTCAGGCCCACAAAGATAAGGGGGAACTTTCCAATACTGAGCATCAGTTTAGGGGTGCAGAGCTCGGGGACCGGAAGGCCGTGGTTGGCCTCGGTCCTCAGTCCCACCCAGCCCCGGGGGCATCTGCAGGGCTGTAGCACCCCCATCGCCTGTGTCGGAGGGCTGCTGCCAGCCAGACCATCTCGTCCCAGAGCTCAAAGCTGCTTCCCTGCAGCCTCTGCCCCTGTTCTCATTCTCCTCTCCGTGCCTGGGGTGGCTTTGGCCCAATTCTGTGCATCCCAGGCTCTTCCTGAAGCACCCACTGGGTCCTCAAAGATAGAAATGAGGGAAATGTGCGTGAAACAAAACATCGGCGAACGCGGAGGTGTGTCCCCATTTCGGGGACTTTGGCTTAGCTAAGGAAAGAATGTTTGCGCGGGTGTTTGTCAGTCGTTTGCTCCCCATGACTCGGAGTGTGTCTGCTTTGTCGGGGGTCCTCAGCCTCAGGGAGCCCCTGGCCATGAGGGGCCATGCTGCATCCTTTGTCTGTTCAGCTGTCCACTTCTAAGTTTACACTGTTTAAATACATTTTCTCCATGACTGCCTGCATGCTCCCAAAGACACACATTGTTCCTCTTGTTGTCAGGTGAGGGAAACGGCTCCAACAGAAGGACCTCAGGGCCCAGTGACATATCTGGTAAGAGACAGAGGCAGAGACCTGCCTCTCAGAGCCTGGTCTTCCCCCGTGTGTCCTCGGGCTTCTAAGTGTGACTTCCCCTCCCCAGTCCAGGAATCCACTCCGGAAAGGGGAGCAAAGCACTCGCTGGTGATTGAGCAAATTCCTTGATAAAAATGGCCTCCAGTTTGGACCTTCTGCCCCCATCCCATTTTGAGCCCTTCTGCGGGGCCGAAGGAGGGGAGCTTGTGCTTGTCCTCCTAGTTTCCTGTGGCTCCGAGCTTCTCAGGTCCTGGGTGTTTGCTGCCTCCCACTGTCTCACCAAGGGACCTGGTGACCCGCTCATGAGCCCATTGTGTCCTGGGCCGGTTGCCAGGCGCTCGCTCTGCACAGGACTGTGCCACGTCCCCATTTTCCTGGAATTCAAGGAGTAAGAATACAACCAACTCCTTATTCACTCCTCAATTATTTCCAGCTTCATTCTTCAGGTTCCCCCCATGGCATGGTTTTCCCAGGAACTATGAAGCAATGAAACTATTAACACATTCAAACACGGTGCACAGACTGTTTATCAAGCAAACAAGCACAGAGATTTGCAGATCCTGCAAATTTGGCCAGTGAATATTTCAGCGTGGGGAGGAGGGAAAGGGAACGGCCACGGGGAGGGTCAGGTTTCCCCTTGAAACGCTGACCCACTGGCCGGAGGGCCGGGGTGCAACTTGCGTCGGCACACACAAGCGCACACGGTGTGAGATCGTCTGTGTCCTGCTGTCTTTGTAGGACTTTTCTGAGAACTAGAAAGATTCTGATTTCTTTTTAGATAATGTATGAAGTCCTTTTAAGTACACCCATTCCCTTGGGGGAAAGATTTTCAAGCAACAACTGAACTCTTGTTGATGGAGTTTTTGGATATTAGGGGTATTAGTTCAGCATGATTTGATTTATGGATTGGGTTGAGGAGAGCAGGAACGGAGGCTCAGCTTGATTCGGGAGAGAGACAGACAGACAGGCAGACTCGGGCTGAGAGATGCCAGGGTTCGGGTCCTTGCTCACAGGCCTTCCCCAGGCCTCGTCGCCGGCTGAGCACGGGCCCGGCTGGCTTGCCCTGAGAGGTGGCCCCTTTTGTGCCCCCTGCTTCCCCTGCCTCCTCTCTCCCCCTGGCATTTGACGCTCTCGGCGTCTCACTCCAAGCTCAAACCCAGGCGTCCTGGATCTCCGAGTCCTGTGTTCCATTACATCTCCCCTGGGAGTCACTTGTCGAGAACGGGGGAGCTCAAGGACCAAGCTGGCTCAGGCCATTGCGCCCATGCCTGCTTATTCCCCCAACCCGCTGCCATCACCCTGGGGTGTGAATGCTGCCATACCTCGGAGCCCAGGGAGGGGGGGCTCGACTGGCCACTCGGAGCCTGGAAGGGGCTGCGGTGGGATGGGCTTTTTTTCCATCAGCTCGTCCAGCCGTGTCCAGCCCTTAGTGACGCTGCTTTTGGTCCACAGCTCATAGGCCACAGCAGGGTAAAAGATGTGCGCAGGCGCTGGGGAGTTTTTACCACCCTCAGCTAGGAGAAAGCAAAGGGCTCCCCCAAGGTAGAAAAGAGAGGGCAGACTCGGCAATGTGATTAGGAGGCTTCTGGTCTCACCCACCATCTGCAGTCATTCCCACCTGGGCCCCCAAGTGGCTGGGTGGGCCATGGTGGCACCTGAAGACTGGAAACACCCGTTTCCTCTGTGCATCTCCTCAGTGCTGCGGCTTGGGGGACTGAAACACCTAGCCTTGCATTAGAGGCAGGTCCAGATGGCCTGTGCATTGTTCCCGGGCCCTCGGGCTACACGCAGCTTTAGCTGCCGCTTTTCCTCATTTGGGAGAATGAAAACCTGGGCTTGGAACGTCTCTGAGCCTTCTAATTGGGCCACCAGCTGATTTGCCCCAGCCTTTTCTCTTTTAACCAACTTGACCTTCTAACATGAGTGGGGAAAAGGCCTATTTGCTTAAGCTTGTATTTTCCATAGTTATACAGTAAAATCCCATTTTTATAAGCATAGTTTAGCTCACAGCATAATGAGGCACCAGTCAGCCATCCAAAACAGCCAGTCAGGCTTCCTTCCAGTTTGAGACAGGATGCTGGAGGAGACGGACAGCCTGGAGAGAGAGACACTGTCTCCATCCCGCACAGAAGGGGTGGGGGGGGACGTGTGTGGTTCATACAACACGGATGAACTTTGAGGGCCTTCTACTGAGTGAAATAAGCCAGTTACCAAAGGGTAAATATTGTGTAATTTCACTGATCTGGGATACTTAGAGCAGTTAAAATCATAGAGACAGAAAATGAAATGGTGGTTGCCAGGGGCTGGGGTGGGGGGTTATGGGGAACTGGTGTTTAAGGACAGGGTTTTGGTTTTGCCAGATGGAAGGAGGTCTGGAGCTGGATGGTGCTGAGGGCTGCACAACGGCGGGAATGCACTCACCACTACCGACCTGTACATTTAAAAATGGTTAAGATGGTAAATTTTATGTTGTGTGTATTTTACCACAATTTAAAAACCAGAAGGGGACTCAGTACAGGCAGACCGCATTTTAGTGAGGCATATGGAAAATGCCGCTAGACTTTCTGAATCTCTAGCTTGTAGCCTAGGAGGAATCGAGTGCTTTTGTCTGCTTCCCAGCGGTGATGCCGACACTGTCCCTTCTCATTCAGCAGGAGTATTGATTCAAGATTCTGGGTTAAAAAAAAAAAAAGATTCCGGCATAAAATCGAGGGCAAGCATCCTAGGACAGGAATCCGAGGTTGGCTAGATTGTTCAATGTCTTTGCCTTCGCATGAGCTGCCGATCATTCCACACTCGTATCACTTATGCTTTGCGTTTCTCCTGTGTTCGTTCTGTCCTTCGTCATTCAGCAGGCTTTTCCTGGGGACAGTTTTGGGGCCAGGGCTAGGGAAATGCCTTGGTCCCAGGCCACAAGTACATATAGACGTGCACTCACCCCATTAGAGGCTGTAAACATTCTGACTTTGAGCTTTTAATCTGTTCAGGGAAGACAAATAGGAATTTGCTAGATGAGGCTGAAGAGCAGAAAGCCGGTGCCCACATCCGTCCCGCCAGGAGAGCTGCAGATGAAAAGTGTTGGTACTTCGTCTGCAGCCCCAGCCCCACTCTGCGGGGTAGCCCGGCTGAGCCCCCAGCAGGGTCCTGGGCACCCCCCCATACCGGGTGCCAATTCGGAGAGAGCACCCAGAAATCTTCCAGGTACACACCGAGGGAGGGGCACGCTGGAAGTCAGGAACACATGGTTAGCATAAAACCTTACTAATTCACTGCTAACAATGACTTAGTTCAGCTATTTGGAACCAGAAAAGCCCCAGGCGAGCTCTCCTTTGGAACTGGCATCTGCTCAAGCGGAAGAATTGCGTCTTTGAGAAAAGAAAAGGCACGTGAAGTACGTCCGGGAGGCACAGCTGCCTCCCTCCGTCTCCCTCCGCCGGGCTGCAAGTCCCGGAGACTAAGCAGCCCTGGGATTATCCTGCCGGTACCATCCTGCCCACTTGTGGGATGAGCGGCGCCAAAGTAGAGCTGTGTAGCCACCGCGCAGCCAAAATAGGAAACGCACATTTTCTTATAGCAGCAGGCAACAGTGTTTTTGTTGGTTTTTGTCAAACAGACTTTAAACGCTTCACCTTTGGAAAACTCACAGAACAGAAACATGTATATTCTGTGTGAACCTCACCTTCCCTGCACACGGAGGCCAGCTCCAGAAGTCCGAAAGCCCAGACCGACTTTTGGCAGAAATCTTGGTTCAGAGCAGGAAAGTTGTAAGAGTTTATATTCTTCTCTCTAGACCAAAGGCTCTTGTGGGGTGGCTGTTTATTTTTCTGGCTCACAGAGCAGAGCCTCCAATATAATATAAAATAGGTAGTATAATAAAAATACTTTATAAATCAGAAACTTTGTCGGGTTAGAACTATGCTCTGTCAGCTCTGAAATAAACATGCAGGAACCCTCGCTGACTTCATTTCCTCTCGGTTTCTTCATCCGTGAGTCTGTCCCGCGTTTGTTTTCGTTAATTCCCCCGGCCGCGCCCGCACCAGGCTGGTCCCGCTGCAACTACGAATGAACCTCGCCCTGCCCGGCAATGTGGCGTGGAGGGGCGTGTTTTCCTTCCTTCTCCTGGTGGGACGGAGGGGACGGGGCTGAGCAGCGGACGGCACAACTGGCTGATCGAGCACCTATCAATCACCCTGACGCAGAAAGGTCTAGTTCTCACAATGGCGCTGTACCCAGTAAATCTGGTAAACTTTTCCTTTAGAAGATGGTGTCGTGCATTATAAACAGTTATCCGCGATTAAGGGACACCTAGCATGTCAAGCTTTCAGGGTCACCAACCTGCCATTTGGTGGGAGCACGATGAAACCCACGAAGGAAAGCAATGTGCTTAGAGTCACTGAGCTGGAAGGGTGATGGGGTCTGGACTCCCCCACTGGAAAGAGAACCTTGAAACAAGTACTCCAATCCCCCAGGCACTGCGGGAGCCCCTCCCCTGCAACGCAGGCTGCAGGCTCGCCTTCCTCGGGGCTTCGCGCTCCCCAGCAGAGCACAGAGACGCCTTTGTTCCACAGACATCCTGGTCAGAAACTCCTCTTTACATGATCTCAAATCTGGCCCCTCCCCCCCCCCCCCCGTCTTCGGCTGCCAATCACTGGTTCTATTTCTGGTGCCTGAATCGAAATAGAGTTAAGTGCATTCTTTTTTCCATGCGATGGCTCTTCAAGAATCCCAAGGCTTCTTAGAATCTTCTCCCAAGTCTTTACTTTTCCAGGTTAACCACATTTCTTTGGTACTTCCTCAAACTTTCCGGATACTTCTCCTCTCTTTTCTTCTTCTGATGTGTTTGAAGTAGTCAGTCAGGACTCCTAAAACATTGTGCCTTGAATGGGTCGCGATGGTCACAGCGATCTGACGGGTATCGTTAATGATGTGCTGCACCATCTGGCTCGTGTTGTGTGTACTCATCGAACTTACACATTCTCAGGTCCCACTTTGATCACTGGTTTTGTAAACAAAAACCATTATTTGTATTTATTCATTCAAGGATCGATTTCTTGACGTTCTCAGTCCTAAAAGGATTTAAGGAGACTGCTAAAAATATGATGCGGCCGTATATAAAAGTATTAGTTAAGAAACTAGCAAAGGAATAGCATGCATAGGGAAAGTAGAGAAGCCCAAAAGTTATATCGGCAGGTAAAACGCATTCCAGGAGAACCTGTAACGCAGCCAGAGATAGGCCACATATTGGGCTTTAAGTTTCCTAGCAACACGAGGAAAGATGGTAACATAATCATGTATGTGTCAGAGTGCACATAAAGGAAACTTAAGTCAGTGGCTCAGGACAGTCACAGCTATTCCTGGGGCTGAGGCTTAAGAGGAATATTTCTCATTGACCCTGGTAGAGGTGACTGTGGGACACAACCCTTAACAACATTCCTAGAGCAAACACAGAACATTTCCTAAGGCTCTGGTTGCTTACATGTCCCTGAGCTGCTGCTGATCTTATGACATATCCCAACATAATGCATTTTGGCAATTGTTTTTTTTAATCATATTTTTATCCCTGCTACATTTTTAAAGTGTGGTTTGGGGAATTCTTACTAAAAAAGGAAGATGGAGAAACATGGGAGCATCCATGTCACTCCATATCCTATAGAGTGCCTCTTGCTTTTCAAAGTTCTATGATTTTCAGCGCTTTTCTTACTGGATCACATCCTTGTAATATTCTCCCAGGACCCTGTTACTGTTATTTATTATTATTATTGTTATTTTAAATGAAACATGTTTCGAGGTGAGGGACACTTGCGGGAACCTTTCTGTTATGTTGTTTTAGCTCAGGGAAGGTCTAGCTAGAAACCTGGGGTTGTGCTGGTTGTGTTCTGTCCCTCCAGGGTAGAGAATGACTGCAATTCCCCCGAGGTCCTAGATTCCAGATGTCTCCATCCGGGTGCAAGGAGAGGGCAAGAACGGGGCTGTTTCCATGCCTCGGCCTGGGAGACTGTGGTGTGGGGAGAGAGAACAGCCTCTTTTTCTGGTCAGCAATGAGCTGGGAGCAGCTCTGCCCCTATGGTCTACTCAAAAGCTACCCAAACGCACATCACAGTGAGCTCAGTCATTCTTGGATTTTAGCCTCCAGTCAGTGAAACTGACTGCCTTCACGGTCTCCGTTCCTCTCCCACCCCTCCCAAAGAGCTCTGTGCCTGGCAGTCATCATCTTCATCATCGATCCATGGATACCCCTCGGCACTGCCTGTGAGAGGATCATGCCGAGGAAGAGGTTTGGTCTCGAGTTTGGAAATGCTTCTCTTTGTCACTCCAGCACCTGATTGCTTTGCTTCGCTTTGCATTTCTTCCGATGCTACCTGCATCTGCAAGGGTCAGATGAAACACTACCTTCCTTCTCAGTGCCAGCATCATACACCTAGGGAAGCATTTGTGTTCTCTCTCAGGCAAACTGCCCCAGTTGAGTTTCGTGAATCCCAACTCCAACTCTCAGTGAGTCTCTGGAACTTTTGCTATCTCTACAGTTCTCTGAATGCTTCACAGGTTGTTTGTTTAGTGTAGGTCGGTGAGTTCCTGTGAAGAGAGAGCAGTTCCAGTGACTACTCCAGGGAGAGAGAGAGAGAGGGAGGGAGGGAGGAAGAGAGGGACAGAGAGAGAGAGAGAGCGAGGTTGAGAGAGAGAGAGAGAGAGAGAGGATTTTGTTTCTGGGTTTTTGCCCCCATATGGTGAAGAAGTTCACAGAAAGTGTACCTAACATTCAAGGACAGGACTTGGGGTGTGCCCCTCCAAACAAATTCCCCAGTTTTCTAATAAAAATGGCCAAGAATTTAAATTCCACTTTGTAGATAAAGACACATAGGCACACATCATCATTCAGGCAATTTTCACAGCTCGGGGTGAGGGAAAACAATTCCAGGAGTGTCTGGGTCTGGTCTGGGAAGTGGAATCAGATTCCGTTTCTAGTCCTAAACTGGGTCCTTACAACTCCTAACTCACAACAATAAACAGTGACAGTTTCTGTTTTGCTTCCATTTAGTGATGACTCAAACCAAGAGTAAGAGGAGAGGAGAGGGCTTCTGTGCTCTGGTGGAACCAGCTGGAGATTTTGCCGCATGTGGGGTAGAAGCCCACTTGGGATCCGTCCCCAGGCCCAGCAGGACTGTGTGCCTGGTGGCCTCTCGGATCTGCCCCTCCTGCTTGGTGAATGCTGTTCCCGTCCCAAACAGGAACACGAATGCTATCAGAAGGTTCAGGGGCCTCATCCACCTAAAACATGATGCATGTACTAAACATGCAAACACCATTATTCCTGGAGTTGTAATCACAGCACACATGTCGTGTCCTGCTTCATCATCACATGGCTGTGTGATGTCAGCATTACTATTAACAGTAGCATGGCCCCACTTTCCAGATGATGAGACTGAGGTCTGAAGGGCATCAGGGGCCTTTGCAGCAAGGGCCTTGAACCAGGTGCCCGAGACCCCCGTGGCATCAGTTGCTTATGGAATCACCTTTGGTGCCTCCTCTCCTCACTCCAGGAGCAGCTGGACCACTGACACCAAGTGTGACCCACGTCACTCCTTCTCCTTGGTGCGTGGCAGACCTTTGCCTCCATCGTGAGTGCAGTTAGAACCCTTGGGGCTCCCAGACGCGCTCTGTGAGTCCTGGTAGCCGTCCACCTGGAGGAATGGGGGAGAGCGGGAATGTTTGAGAAGATGACACATTCTTTGTTGTTTTTGGCACTCCGGGTGCGAACGCATTTCAGCTGAGTAAGCACGAGCCACTGGATTCGAAGCGCACCATGGACTTCAGCTCACACTGTGTGGAATTGTTAAGGGTTATTGAGTGTTCTCTTCATGGCCCCTTAAGTTCTCTGAAATAAATCTCTGTCCTTGGCAAACACACTGAGGGCTTTTCAGTCTCCATGCCCCATTGAAATGTCAAAGTATGGCAGGAAGGCATGGCTTCTCTCTTGTTTCGGGGGCTTGATAGAGCAAACCAATGATGTATGCAAACCAGCTGGAAGCTTCACCAGGATTTCTGTGAAAATACGTAGATTTCCACCAAGTATAGCCTTTAGATGTTGGTGTGAAAACTGGCCTGGTTTGCAGGTCTAAGCATCTTAACAGATGTGTGGGACCCTTGGGTGTCCCCAAATAGCAGACTGAGTTTAAGGACTCCTCTCTGTGTGGAAGGGCCACCCAGAATTCCTCAGGGAGCTCAGCTGCACAGAGCATTCATTGCAGGGGATGAGCTGGTGTGGGGATCGCATGCTTGCCTTCTTTCTTCCCTCACAGCCTTTAGAGCTGGGCAACACCTTGATGGGAATTTAACCAGATCTTTCTTTCTTTCTTTTTTTTGGGGGGGCGTTATTTATTTACCTAATTGACAGAGAGAAAGAGAGAGAGAAACAGAAACAGTGACAGAGAGCATGAGTGGGGAGGAGAGGGAGAAGCAGGCTCCCCACCAAGCAGGGAGTCCAACGTGGGGCTCGATCCCAGGACCCTGGGATCATGACCCAAGCCAAAGGCAGACGCCAACCAACTGAGCCCTTAACCAGATCTTTCTAATTGCTGTTTTATAGATGACAGAAGCTGAGACCTGGAATGTACTTCTTTCTAAGGATCCAGAATGTGGGCTAAACTAAGAATCAGTGTGGGAGACATCCAGACAAGGGAGGGCCACTTCAAATGGATGTTGTGCCATGGGAGTGAGCACAGAGGGCAAGTGTCAGGAACTGTGACTTCAGAAGGGGGTGGTGACATCAGAATGCACATGGATGTTGTCCAGCAGAACTCAGAGTTGAGTGAGCAAAGGGCCACCCCGCATGTAATGACTAAGAGGGGAGAGACATCTGAGAGCGAATGGGGATGGCATCTACTGTGCTTGGGTATCATCTGAGCCAGAGTGGATAGCAGATGAAGGCCTGCAGGGGAATCTGATGGAATGAGGGGCATTTGGAGAGGTGGGCATGTTATCTGACTAGGCTTAAAGAAGTGGCTTTTAATGGAGGGTGCATTTGGCAGTATTTGTTTCAGTTGTCCTACCTGGGGTGGTGTTGCTACTGACATCTCTTGGGGAAGAGGCCAGGGATACCCCTTAACACCCTACCATATTAAGGGCTCAACAAAGAATCAACCAGACCAGAATGTCAATAGTGCAGAGATTAAGAAAGCCAGGTTTCTTCAAGAAGCAAGAGTTTGTGAATGTTTAAATCAGTACACCATGCCAGTTTTCATTTGTATCTATCAATTCTACCACTTGATTTGAGATTTATTCTCTCATGTCTCCATGAGACAAATGAGTCTACAGACTCATTTCCTAGCTAAAATAATAATATCATGGCATAAGAGGACAACGGTTTAGAAGTATACAGGCACATTCTGCCTTAGTTTAGGCCCCAACTCCTCCTCTAAAGCTGGAGGCAAGCTCTTCCTCCTTGGAACTCCCTAGGGTTCTACCTTGTCCTTCTAGGGACTTTGAAACTTGATCTGAACCTGATTAATTCACCTCCCACCCTTCATGGTAGCCAGCTGAATGTTTTGTCTCTGGAAAATACTTAATGAATGTTTGCGATCCGCCCAAGGTCACTGAGATCGAACTGAAGCTGAATTTCCAGGCATTCACTGCACGTTTATTTTTTGGTTTGGGAAGAGGGGTCATCTGTACTTTCAGAGCCCGTCTCCATTGGAAGAACCCATGGGAGGAGGACAGAGCACCATTAATAATAGTCTTATTCTTTTGGTTATTTGACTCCCTGAGGCTCCAGCAATTTCTCACATTTATGACCTTGAGGCTCCACTGGAGATAGAAAGTGGCATACTCTTCACCCACCTAGTCTCTCACCCCCTGCCCCCATACGAATGTTTTGTGTGCTTCCTGAGCACTCACTAAGTGATTCTGAATAAGTGGGTCTCTCTAACACTGTCCTGAGTGACCCTGTGAGGTGTGAAGAGTAAGAAACCATCGCTTTCTTGACAAATTCTCACTTAAGTGGAGAGGACAGGTGGGCCCATAAGTCATCGTGATAGACAGATGAAATGCCTTAGTAGAAGCATACACAGGGTCTGCGAAGGTAGAGGGAAAGAAGACTCACTGGCCCTGGTGAGAAGGGAGGAGACAGAGACTGGGGCAGGGACACATTTGAACTGGCCTTCAAGGAGGATGGAATGACATGCCTCGGAGGGGCTTCTTTCTTTGCCTAAAGGAACAAATGGCCAAGAAGAGCAGCCATGGCATCCACACTGCTGCCAAGGCAACCAGCTGTTTCTTCCCACGACATTGACATGATGGATAGGCCACCGATCTAGAGGGTGAAAGCAATGGATAAGATGAATATCCAGCTCCTTGAACCACAAGACTTCCCAGAATCTGGACGTGACCCAGCTGCCCCATCACCTACCCCCACCCTTTCCCCCAGTCTCAGCCGCCCCTTCTAATTCCTGGTTATGGCAGAATGTTCTTGATTCCTCGGGCCACCATGTATTGTGTCCTTTCCTTGTTTGGAAAGCATCCTTCGTGGGTGATTTTTCTACCTGTGAAAGTCTCACTTACCTTCAGCTGTAATGTCAAAGGTCACTTTCGCCTTGAAGTATTTCCACGGTGCCTGGGTAGAAATCATTGCTTTTGTCATAGATCTTCCCATTCGGGTTTTGTATCACCTGAGGGCCAAGGACGTTTGAGTCTGTCTGTCTCTCATGTGCTGCTTGGGGCCACGCATGATATTTTTAACATACATTTGTATATTTGTACCACCCTCTCTACCCAGTGGCAACTTTAATGAGTATGTAGTAGGTGCTAAATAAATGTTTGCTGCTGACAAAGATGAAAAGTAGTACAAAATTTTCATTATGGTTTTCGGGAACAAGTGGGTGCCTACAAAAGGGGCTCATGGGCTTCAGAGAAATCTTGACTCTTTTCAAACTCCACTGGCGTTCACCCTTCTGCTGATGTTCCTAAATACATAGACTGCCATGGTACCGAGGGGATATTAAAGTTCAAAGAGACATAGAAATCAGGTTGAAGAGAGTAAGTGATCAGACTCTTAAGGGAATAAGAGCATTTCCTCATTTTTGGACTGGAGTAGAAATGTCTATAATCCAGACACTTAAAACTTGTCTGGGTGAATAGGTGGGGGAGGTGTCACAGAACAGCGTGGAGCTGGGCCCTCGGGGATAAACCTGATGTGATCGTAAAGGTCACATCCAGCCCCAGAGCTTCGGATTCCATGATAGCACATCTGCTTTTGATTGCATGGGTTCTGAGCGCTGGGCTTAGGGCAGGACGCCATCTGAAGGAGGAAATACTAAGCCTGTCTGCAGGTCTGGATGTTCCCACAACGGGAGACCAGCTAAGCCCTGTGGCCGCAGGAAGGACACTGGAGCTTTGTCTCTGAGGCCCCACACATGTAGAGATTTGCAGCCCACGCTGGCCTCTCGGAACGAATGAAATGGAGCATGCAGGATGTGAAGCCCGGGAAAGGGGTCCCAACAGGAGCTAGAGATGACAGTTTTAAACTTGGAATAACAAGGTTGATAGGAAAGGGTCGGAATAGGGATCAGACCCACCCTACAATTCCGATAACACCAGTCACCGGCCCCCGGAGTGACCTCAGGGCGTTTGCTGGTTCCCTGTTGGTAAAGTGGGGGTTTGCTGCGTGCAGAGCATAGGGCTGTGACCAGGACTCCCCTTCAATCACATTTGGCTATTATTTTCTAACTTTGGTTCGCTCCATCTGGGGAGACAAAGTGACGCTACATGCTTTGAGTTTGGAAGGAGGGAAAGAAAACCCCACCACTGACTGTTGTTTAGAAGATGGAGGCCTTAGGAGCTGCACGGGCTCCCTGCAGGGCGCAGATGTGAGGGGCCCTCTCCTCCAGCAAGTGCACTTGCTCCCCAGCGCGAGCCTGCCAGGGCCACGGCGTCCTGCGAGCGGAGGCGGCCAAAGCTGCACAAACACATGTGGCGGAACCGACACAAGGCGGCCGTTGCGGCCCCCAGGGGGTCCCCAGGCTGCATGGGACACAGATTCGTCGGAACGCCGCAGAGGCCAGGGCTATGTAAACAGGAGATCAAAACCACAGCCTCACTGGCCCTTCAGTGTGATGAATGTTCATCCTCCATGTGCAACGGCAGTCAGACCACCACCACCTCTTCCTAGTCTGGGGTTTAAGAGGACTCGGGAGGAGACTCCCCCGTGTGGGTCCGGTGGCTTGTCTTTTAGCTGGCTGGTCTCCCCAGCGGCTGGGCCCACCTTCTGGAGGCAGACAGCCCCCTGCATTTTCAAAGCCCAGCCTGCCTGCGTGACCCCTCCCAAGCAAGGGGGCCCAAGGAGCAGGCTGCTTGGAGGCTTTCATCATTCAAAGCCAGCTCGGGGACCCTTCCCCCACGGCGTGGGAATGAGGGGCCCGCCTACTGCAAATTGTGCCCATCGTCCCAGGACCACCGAGGACCACATCTGTGAGCTTGGGAAAGGGGAATTTAATGGGAAGGGGAGCAGTGCGGCCAGGTGTGCTCAGGGTCATAAAACCCAGCAATTTTCAGCAGCTCTTCCTTCTAGGGTTTGCGACCCATCTCAGGCTCAGTGAGACCAAAGCCCGTTTGCCTGGGCTCTTGCTGGTTCGGCCCCTCACTGCCTTATCTTGGGCATCTTCTCTTAAAAGCAAGAAAAATACGAAGAGAAAACCTTTCCTGTTAAATGTCCCAAAACGTGTGGCTACTCTGGGTTCTGCTTTAGCATGAAACTGACAAGTTGTCATGACTCAAACCGTCACCCTGGACAGACAGACAGGCAAATAGATCAATCCATTGATAATCTACTGGGTGAAAAGATCTTTGGGGTGATTGAAACAGCTCTCAGATCGAACCATCTTCTATTTCATTATGAGGACTGCAAGTGTTATCAGCTCTTTTTGACCACTTATCATTCTGTCTTTTCTGTCAGAAGTGCCAAATGAATGTTCAAACCTTGCTCATGTTTGTTATTTCATTTAGGAAGTATTAGCGATAAAGCCATTTGTCTGAGAATGTTTGACTTCCTTTGTTTTTGTTGCCTGGCCCCTACATTTTAGTGGTTGGGGCCAGAGGTGATTATCGACAGCATGCCCCAGAGAAAGTGCTCAGACTGGCTCCACTAAGGATCCAGGAGGGGGTTGCTGAGGGTAGTCCTAGGAGCCCAGTGCAGGTCCAGCTAAGAGTCATGGGTGAGGGCAGGGGGTTCAAACTGGTCTGGGAGGATCTCAGAGATGTGTGTGCATGTGTGTATGTGTGTATGTGTGTGTGCATGAGTGTGCCTGTGTCTATGTGTGTGTATGAGTGTGTGCATGTGTGTGTGTCTGCATGAGTGTGTGTGTATGCATACATGTGCATGTTTGTGCACACGTGTGTGTGGCAGGGTTGGGGATGATGTTGATGACAAAGCTGGTCACTAGGGACTCACGATGGCATGCGAACATTTGTTTGGGGGCTCATCTGTGGTCTGTGTGAGGTGTCTGCTTCAGATACCCAGCAATGGCATGAGTTACCATAAATTACAGCGCTGTTGGGGGCAGGGATCTTGGCAAGGTAGCTCCTCTGGAGGTTCCAAGGCTCCAAAGGCCTTTCTTCCTGTTCTGGGTTTTTCTCTGGTGACTCATCAGGCAGCACTATGAACTAGAATGCATGGCACAAGGTTTGACATATAGGCCTGAGGCACAGGCACTCGGCAAACTCAGATCTCAGCTGGGCAAGGGGTTTGGAGAACACAGGACCCAAATAGGCCATGTTGGCCCTTCTGTTGGGTGCATTTTGGGCAAGTCCTCCCGTCTGTATTCAACTTCCTCATCTGTTAGCTTTCAGACACCTGGTTCTCAGGGTGTGATTGCAATAAACTAAATAAAATAATTCATGGGACACATTTTTAAAGAGTAACAAACACTATTCTCTATGGGGATTTGTTGAGTGTAAACAATGCACACACACTGGAATCAGGCCATCCCCAGAGAAGACATACCTGAATGGGCAAACTTTGGGCATTTGGGAATTACACCACGTGATAACATTCACTCCTGGATGTTTTAATCTAATGCCGACTCTGTGCTCTGCCTAGTGCATGAAGGATACAAATATGAAGGCAGCGCCTCGTTCCTGGGCTCTAGGGTTTTGTAGTTTTGCAGAGCAAATGGACAGGTGTCTTGGTGTCCCAGAAAGCACAGGACTCACGGGCTGTCACTGTGTTAGGGAGTTGTTATGGACTGAACCGTGTTCCCCCAGATTCATTTGTCGAGGTCCCAGTACCTCCGAATATGACTATATGTGGAGATAGGGTACTTATAGAGGTGATTTAGGTAAAACGGGCTCTAATCCAATGACTGGTGTCCTTATAAGAAGAGATAAGTACACAGACACACACAGAGGGAAGACAGTGTGAGAACACAGGAAGAAGCCGGCCATCTACAACTCGGGGAGAGGGAGGCCTCAGAAGGAACCAGCCCTGCCGGCACCTGGATCTCGGACTTCCAGCCTCCAGAGCGTGTGTTGCTTAAGCCACCTGGGGTGTGGTACTTTGTGACAGCAAGCTTAGCTAACTACTACAAAAGTGCAATCCCAGCCGGCGGGAGCATGTAGGGAATGGAAGGAGAGAACATACAAGAACAAGGGCGCTTTATCCATATGGCCACAGCTGCGTGCAATGGATGGCTCCGTTGTGTGGGTATCGTTCTCAGAAAAGCTTTACCCAGAGCCACGGGCCCCTGAGAGGTACAGCATAAAGGGAGACAAACAATTCTCAAACTCTGATCTCCCACTGCTCAGCGTTGCCCCATGGGATATACTTTCAGGTGACACATTGGTGGGCACCAAGCAGGACTTATGTCCTGGTGTCACAGGGAAACCGGTTGAGATGACAGAGATGCTTGGCACTAGCCAGGGGGAGGCACTGCCCCCGAGCCCCTGGGAACGTCTGGGAGCAGGAGTGAGTGAGACTTAGCCTGCTTCCTAGGGTGCCAAGAGGCTTCTAGAACAGAACGTGGGGAGGCGGGGAGGCACAAGTGTGAGCGGCTGGTGTTTGGCGGGGCAGGGGCACAGCGCCTGCAGCAAAGGTTGCTGGGAGGTGGGTGAAAGGATCCCCACGGCCAGATCTCCAGTCTTGGAAAGATAAGACATTTGGGTTCCATTGTGAAAATAATGAGTCCTCGTTAAAAAGAACACTCCAAGCAAGGGTGACATGACTGGGCTTGCACTCGGAGAGGGCTCTGGACTCAGTGCGGGGGACTCGGGGCTCACCCTACCAGAGGCGGGCTCATGCAGAGCCGCAGAGCGCAGGCCCTGAGCACCCAGCTGCTCCCCCAGCCCTTCTGTGTACCTCCCTCTCCTCCTGGGAAAGGCGAGCGGGCAGGAGCCGGCCGCCCCGCCTCAGGGCCGCTTCTGCGAAACTGAGATTTCCCGACCACCTGCAACTGACAGGGCAGGCCTGCCCTGCCCTCCGAAAGCTCTCGATCCCGTAGAAGCTAGAGGCGGAAGGGAGAGAACAGGGCCTCACCCATTCCTCGGGGATCTGGTGGGGCAAAGATCATAAAATAATTTTTGCCTTCAATTATTCCTTCTCCAGACAAGGCTTTCCCCATGGTGGGGAGAGGACCCTTGAGCACCTGTCTCCTCAAAATGCTGAACATTGGCCCTCCCTCCAGCCCTGTCCCCTGAGAGGCACTGTCCCAGGGGGCTCGGAACCTGACATCACTCACTTACTCCTTCGTGCTTCCTGAGCTTTGAGCTCCACCGGCCATTGGGAGGGCTCACAGATGGGAAGGCAGTCCAAGGTCACGTCTGAGCCTGGCAGTTAGTGGGGAGGGCATACCGGGAAGGTGACTGAAGAAGGGGCTTTAGGCCCGCAGAGAACAGACTGTCCCCAGGGAATCCTAGGGGGAAGATGGGAGAAGGGAGGCAGCATGCAGGCCAGCTGTGGGGACACAGTGGTCAGAAGACGGACCTGGAACACTCACAAGTGCGCTGGGGGGCAGGCCTCCAGACCCCCAGGAGTTCATGGTGGGTGAGGCCAGGCCCTTAGACGCCCCCAAGGGGGCCCTGCTCCTGAGGATGGCGGTACATCCCCGCCTCCCTAAGGCTCTCACCTCAGATGTATCCAGTGTCAGGGCTGCTGGGGGTCGGTTCCCATCAGTTCAAAGCCAGGTCACACCCTTGTCCCCGGACCTGGTGACTCCTGGGCACGATACCCAGACCCAAATGTCCCTGCTGCTCTCTCCTTGCCCAGTGTCAAGACCCAGCCAGGCCGAGACCGAGAGCAGAGAAGACCCCTGGCTTTGGCACTAGAGACCCGTCAACGGGCTTGAGGCGTTTCAGGAGGGAGGAGGGTGCGGAACGGATTCACACCTCCTCACAAGATCCAGTCTCCTCTGCACCTTTGTGACTCTCTCCAGGTTTCCACAAAAACAAAACAAAACAACACGACACCACCACACAGCAAAGGAGCCTTAGGCAGACCTCTTCTAAATATCAAGTCCATCTATTTATTTAATATAAATTTAAAAAAAAGATTTTGTTTCCAGGACTCACTCCTGACCCTCTGTTTACTGGGTGGCACTGCAGCTGGGACAATCCGAAGATGATAAACAGAGGTAGTGCTGAGGAAGGCGGAGTCATGCTGGAGCCAGCAGCCTCCAAGTCGGGGGGTTCAGGAAAGCAAAAGTCCTGTTCCAAGTTCTTGAGGTTTCCATCACGCGAAGCACCCATCAGCTTGTCCAGAGCCAGGAACCTATTATAATGTGTCCCTTGTTAGTTTTAGAATTTAAGATGATATTTTCCTATTTTAGTTAATGGCCTGAGAATGAGATTTTGGTCGTTTGCAATAAATTGCCTGATTTGGAAGTATTGGTGCAGAGGGACTCTATAATTCAGTCTTTTTTATAGCATAGGTTTTTTGTGTTTTTTTCTTCCCCCCTCTCCTCCTGGTCTGGAGAGTTCCTTTAATCAGGTAGTGGGAGTGATTAATGACCGCCTGTGCCTGCGTGCAGTCGGAGGCCTCCGCGTCCTCAGAAGGAGGAGACCAGGGATTGTGGCAACAGCACCGCTGTAGGAGAGGAAATCCCGGGGCCGCATTCTCCACCCAGAGAGTGCACGCTAGCAGCTGAAGCCCTGCCAAGTCCCACCCCAAGGCAAATAGCGATGGATATAGTAATTGATGGAATGTGCTCAGGGCTAGATCCTCAGATGTGCTGGCCCAATGCCCCCTTTCTGGCCCAGAAAAGCAAAGGGGCGGGAAGGTAGAGAACGTATTCCACAACATTTTTTTTTTTTTCTGCTCATTATTCCAAAAGGGAAATACTTAAAATCTTCAACCAACATTTTTAAGCGCTTATTATGTACCAGGCACGAAATGGCAAAAGGGGTCATATTTTATCACTGCTTCGGGGGAGTTCACAATTTAGTAGGAGAAGCCCATAAACAAATAATTACACCTAAAGATGGGAACAGTCACATCAGGGAGCTGTGTTGGACCCTACAGGAACTCGCCCAGCTGGGAAGGAGCGAGGGGTGTTCCCAGTGGAATAACGAGGTGCTGGAGGTGTGTGACATTCCGGTGCCCGGAGGGGGCGGGCTGGTGGGTGCGAGGCAGGCAGGGAGGGCGGCACAGGGGGGCAGGGATGGGACAGTAGGGTAGGCCCAGAACAGCGAGGGTGTCTATGCTCTCATAGAGTTGGGATTTGCTTCTGCGGGCAACGGGGAGCAATGGGCTATTCTCCCGCAGGGGACTTGAAATGGAATTGCTATTTTGCAGCTGCACACATCTCATTGCAAAGACTTGAAAGCCAAGCTCGGGTAGAGTCAAGATGGAACCCAAGATATATGGCTAATGGGTGGCAGTGCCTACTGTCCTGAGAGCAGCTCAACTCAGGGTGAATCTGGAGTTTCTCGGGCATGCTTTCATTCTTACTTCCTCCTCTCTCGTTTTCTTTTAAAAAGGTATACTTCCTTATTATGTTCCTCACAGGTATCCCGGGTGCAGTTTCCTTCCACAAATCACTGTTCAAAATCTGTCCCATCTTTACTCTGCCGGACACACTCTCTGATGGTATTTTCAAAAAGGCTCTAGCAACTGGACAAACAACAAACCAGGGAGGTTCTCCACGGAACTCACAATTTTCAAAGGATACAAAAAAAAAAAAAAAGAAAAGAAAAGAAAAGAAAAAGTCCCTCCAGACTTCCACTCTGTCTAGGATGTCTTCGCTGGCGCCATTCCTCCAAGGGGGTTTGGTCCTGCGCCGAAGCTGTCAGAAGCGCCCCTTGGTAGGATAGGCGGGGCGCCAGCGCCCTCGGCAGTGGAGGCGCAGACACGGAGCACCCCGACACCGGAAATGTGCCTCCCTGGGCTCAGGTCACAGCCTGGCTCTCTGCCCACCTGTCTCACCTTGATGACACAAGTCACAGGTCACTTGTACAAGGATCCAGGGGCAAGCCTCACTGCGGCCGCTCTAGCGGGAGAGGGCAAGTTCTTTCCCCTGCAGAAACTGGGGTCCTCTCAGTGACTGAGATGGTGAGAGCATTCCAGAAGCGCTTTTTCGGTTCCCTTAAAGCCAGCCGATGCTTCCTTTCGGTCACACCTCCCTCTGCCTGCCGGGCTCCCTGGCACATGATACTCATGCTCATTCCCAAGCTTTCCCAGGAGAACACCTTTCCCCATTACGTGTCATCCATCCTCAGGGTGTTGGCTCCACCCTCATCTCCAAGAAGTCTGTTCTCATAATGGAGCTGCATGTGTCTCGGGCCCTGTGTCGGGCCCCTTTGGGCTCTCCTGACCACAATTATCAACTAACCTTGACCTCATCATGGAAGGCTCCAAATTACAGAGATGCCCTTCCCAGAATGGGCTCCACGCTGTGGGTGACAGGGTTGACACCCGCCCTTGCCCGCCATGCCCAGTTCCCAGAGGTACTCCCGGCAGCAGACAGAACATGGTTTCTCTGGAGGGCCTGGCCCTCCATGAGGATGGCTGCCATCAGCTGTACTGAGGGGGGTGGTCTCCCTGAAGGGTCATGGCCACATCATGCTGTAAACGTACCGAGTGGAGCAGGGGACTGGGTGAGGTTTGGAATGAAATAGACCCAAGTTCAAAACCTTTTCTTCAGAACTCATGCAGATACCACTGCACCTTTGCCAGAACAGCTAAAATGAAAAGGACTGGTAATACTAAGTGCTGGGCAGACACAGAACTGCCCAAAGTTTCATCTGTCACTGGCGGCTAGCAGCGTAACCTGGTACAACCCCTTTGGAAAGCTGAGGCTATCTTCTAAACTGAAATATACATCATAGCAGGGCCTAGGAGCTTCACTCCTGTGCATGTCTCTGACAGAACAGAGCTTGTGGCCACATGTGCTCATGGAAACTCGGTTCATAGCAGCCCAAAGCCAGGGAGAACCCAAATGTCCAACAGCAGGAAAATGAATACAAGTCATCGTGTGTCTGCACAAGAAACCAACCACAGCAATAAAATGCAATAAATTATCGGGACATACATCAGCCTGGATAAACCTCACGATGTAACATACAGAATAAGTGTGACACAAAGTAGCGATTACTGCCTGATTCCATTTATAGGAAGTGTACAAGCAAGGAAAACTCACGTGGGGACTTACAATAGCCCCTCCATGGGGGTCTTGGTGGGAGGGGAACAGGGGGCTGGAGATCTGGGAAGTGGCTCCTGCTTCAGTTTCTTTCATTTCAAAATGGAATAATAAAATGTGACTTTGGGCTCTTAAGGAGTAAGTGAGGAGATGGATGTCAGGGCTGAGCGGAGTGAGAAGCCCGCCTACAAGGGCACAGGTGAGTGCTTATTGTCTTCTCTCCTCTGGTCCTCAGGAGAAAGAACCAGAGATAGAATATGGAGTCCAGAGATAATGTATAGGCCAGATTTCAGGAGGCGTGGGGCGGGGGGTTCCCACAGTTTCTTAGCCTGGAGACGCCCGAGGTCAACTGCACTGCTTTGCAGCCGGGGGAGCCCAGATACTCTTATCAGCACCATCCTCCCTGACCTGCCCCCAGGACCCCCCACCAGAGGCTAAGGTA
Organism: Callorhinus ursinus; assembly: GCF_003265705.2. Taxonomy (NCBI): domain Eukaryota; kingdom Metazoa; phylum Chordata; class Mammalia; order Carnivora; family Otariidae; genus Callorhinus; species Callorhinus ursinus. The sequence continues at coordinate 29,908,348 of NW_027397082.1, forward strand.
GCTCACATAGCAGCAAATGGCCCATGTCCAGGGAAGGACCCCGAATACTCTGGGCTCACTCTAGCAAGGAAGACGGAGCCTGGCTGGTCCCAGCGGCCATTTGCCCCCCTTGTAGCATCGTCACTGGCATGGACAACTCAGCTAGCACCCACACTGCACCCTGGATGCGGTGGCATAGGTGTGCTGGCACGTGAGCTGGCATCATTCACACTTACAGAGTTCCCAAGTGCCACTGTGGTACCCCATTATGAGAAAACCCATGACCTGAGGGGTAATTAGGGGCATCAGGGCATAGAGAATAAAGGTCACCTTTTTCCTATTTATCACTCCTGCTTTCTTGGTCCCCATCCCAGCCCCTCCAGCCCAACCTGTCCTCCCCTCCCCTTGCTCCTGGTTGATACAAAATGGAGAGCAGAGCCAGACACCAGACTCCATGGGAGCAATTCCACCATCAGCCTGAGTGTCACTGGATGTCCTGATGGCAGAAACCCTCCAGGCATTAGCTTGGCCACCAAACAACCCTTCTGCTAGCCTGTCAGCAGAAAACCCTTAGAAGACCCTACACATGTGTTGATGAGCCAGATGTCATGTTTGTCCCCAGAAAGCAGAAAGTGATGGTGTTTTTTATCTTATACCCATTTTATGTAGTTCCTTTTATTATTGGCAGGAAGCTGACTGATTTCTACCTGGTTAAGTGGCAACGTGTGTGTGTTCAATTTTCATATCCGTTGTATGTATGTATATATATATATATATATATATATATATATTCCACGTATTGATTTATGTTAACTCTCTGTACTCCCATATGCACTCATGTGTTTTTATTTTGCACTCATGTATTTTATTGAAAATATATTCAGCAAAGGGAAAAGAGAAAATTGTTATTTTTTGAGTATCTACTATGTACTAGGTGCTTTACATCAATGCAATTATTTCAATCTCGATAATAATAACTCTTTAAAACAGGGGTCTCAAACTTGAGTGGGTTTCAAGATCACCAGGAATGCTTACAAAAACACAGACCGTTGGGCCTCATCCCCAAGTGTCTGACTCAGAAGATCTGGTTTAGGGTCTGACCATCTGTGTTCCTAATGAGTTTCCAGGTGATGCAGCAGCTGCTGGCCCTAGGACCATGCTTTGAGATGCACAGATTTCTAATGTTAACCTCAATTTCAGATAAAGAATTTGAGGCTCAGAGATGTACAGTCATGTGACTAGGGAGTGACAGCCCTGAGATTCAGGCCCAATGACACTCTGCCACTCTACAAAGCATGGTTATTTTAGCATTTTTAAAATATAGGAGTTGATGAACCTGCAAAGCTGCAGGATTTTTGATGTCCGGTACAGTGTGTAGAGGGTGATAATCTTGCTGGACTATGTGGTTGGAATTGTCACAGCTAACTCTGCCCTCTGGGTGTCTGACAATATCCATCAGCTTTTGCCTTGTGAGAAATTGCCCCATAAGTTAGTGACTTAAATATTTGTTATTGCTTACAAGTCTATTGGTTGGTTGTGCGATTTTTTTTTAAGATTTTATGTATTTATTTTTTTATATTTATTTATATTTTTTAATTTATTTATAGTGTGAGCGGGGGCAGGGGCAGAGGGAGAGGGAGAGAGAGAGACTCTCCAGCAGGCTCTGTACTGAGCATGGAGCCCGGCGGGGCTGGATCCCACGACCCTGAGATCATGACCTGAGCTACAAAACCAAGAGTCAGATGCCCAACCAACCGAGCCACTCAGGGACCCCTTTCATGCAATTGAGCTGCTCAGGTGATGGAAGCTGGGCAGGCTCATGTCTGTTGTCAACTGACAGGTTGGGTGGGTCTACTGGTCTGAGTGGCCTCAGCTGCCTGCCTGGCAGTTGGCTTCATGTTGGCTTCACATTCATGTTTAGGAATAAGGGAGACTGAACCATGGTCCTCTCATAATCCAGCAGGAAATCCAGGCTTGTTCATATGGTTGCTGCAACTTCTAGAAGAACAGAATCTTGTACCATGTGATTGGGGCCCAGTGTGGAACGGAGGCACATCACCTGTGCCCTTGACCCAAGCATTAGACCAGTCAAGAAGCAAAGGGGGAAAATGCATCCCATCCCTCGATGGTGGATATGGGCAGAACTTGTGGCTATTTAAAAATGGACCCTACTGTGTGTTCTCTGCAAATCCTCTTTGAGGCTACGTCTTACCTGGTTCAAAAGAAACAAAAGAAGGAGTACAGCTCTGCCCTCACTTTTTGCTCCGTTTGTGGAGGTCAGGGAAACAAGCTGTCGCTACCAACAGCATGCCCCCAGGATTTCCCTTGAGAAATATGTTTTTCACTTTCCATTGAAAACTCTGAAAATGACATTTCCTTGGAACCAGTTCAAGCATAAATACGGGAGTTCAAATGGAATATCCAGTTTTCACAGCTGTATCTGTGCTAAATTAAAAAGGACAGAAAAACAAAGAGAAAGGAAAAAAAAATGACCCACGGCTTTTTGCAACAGCACGGAGGCACTGGGAAGGAATCTTTCCAATACCATGCTGCCTGCCCAGCGACTCCGTCATTTCCAGACTGGACTCCTTTAATTAATCATGGCTGGATTTCTGTACTTTTATTCTTGGACCGTTTTATTTTCTTGTTCTAGTGCCCACATGAGCATCCTCTGGCAATAAAACATCCAGCGAGAAGTTATAAAAACATGTCATCTTGGTTATAACATGTGGCTAATTGATTTTTGAGAATCGCTTAATTGTATGACTTTAGTTAACTAAACAACAATGCCTGTTTTCACACCCCTGATATTAGCTCATACTATTTCATGACCTGCCCCTGCTGAGACACACTCCATATTTCGGACCGTAAATCTGGCCTCTGCCGAGGCTTGCATATTTGTTCCAGCTTTGTTGTGGTGGTTTTACTGCATTGGTTGTTTTTTTTTTTTCCTTTCTTTTTTCAATTTATAGTGAGCAATAAACATGGAGAAAGTTTTAAGGGTAGAAAGTGTTTGTTTCCAATCCACGTGTGCTGAATTTTTAATTTTGTCCTTAAATAAAATAAGAAAAGGTGGCTTTCTTCACTCCCTGGCTCGCCATGTATCTCTGTAGGCTCCACATAAATGGTATGTGAGAGAAACATGAGCCTGTGGCCTTTTTTAAACAAAGGTCTCTGAAAGCCCTGCCCAGTTAGATTAATTGCCTGGAAGTTTCACAGAGGTCTATGTCAGTTACAAGGAGGTTTTAATGTGGAAAAGTCAGGATGATAGGCGAGTGGGAAGAGGGGCTAGCAGAAGCCGGAGGGGGGAAAATAACAGCTTTTGAGGCCAGCAGGGAAAAGCTGTTTGGTGGAAAATAAGAAAGTGGGGGGGGGGGAGACTGGGAGTACTTCCTCAGATCGTGGTCTGGGCTGCAAGGAAGAGGGGAAGGAGGAGATCGTACTCCCGCCTTACACCTCTGGAAACTGCCTGATTGACCCAAAGTCTGCCCACCACGTTATTATACAGCGTCAAGGTGCAAGATCCCTATAAAAAGTCACAACCTGGGATGTGGGAAATAACCTCGGTTTTTCATAGCTCAGCTGGAGGCTGCTGACTTTTTAATTTTCTTTCTTCTCATGAAGGAAGCCCAGAGTAATCATTAAATCTGTAATAGTAGCTTGAAACTTCCATGCTACTTACCATGTGATAGAGAATATTCTAAGTGCTTTGTGGATGCTAATTCCTTAAAGCCTCACGAGGACCCCATGATGCATGTACCATTATTGCTCCACTTCACAGACGAAACTACTGAGGCACACTGAGTTGAGTACCTTGCACAGTCACGCAGATGCTATGTGGTAGAGCTTGGCCTGGCTCTAGCTGCCACTTCAATGAGCTCTTTGCTGCCACTTCAATAAGCTCTTTGTCTCCTTGTTTGGGTGGTTCTCACATAAAGGTTTCAGCCAGTCCCTGGGTTCTGGGCCCATGCAGTCACCAGGGTGAGGGATCCACTGGGGCTGGTTCCCAAGGTGGGATGTATGGTTCTTATTTCCTTTTCTTGCCTTGTTGCCTCGGCTAGCAGTGCCAGGGTGATGCTGAGCAGCAGCGGTGAGAGGGGACATCCTTGCCTCATTCCCAATGTTGGGAGGAAAGCATTCAGTCTTTTGCCATCAAGTATGATGCTAGCTGTAGGTTTTTGTTGATACTTTCCGTCAAATTGAGGAAGTTCCCCTCTACTTCTACTTTTCTGAGAGGTTTTAGCATGAACGAGCCTTGAGCTCTGTCAAATACTTCAGCATCCATTGATATGATCGTGTGATTTTTTTCCCCTTCATTAATACGGTAGATTACACAGATTGATTACTCAATTTGGAACCAGCCTTGCATCCCCAGAATAAGCCCCACTTGATGATGGTACATATTCTTAACCGTATATATATATCACTGAATTCCACTTGTTAATACTTTGTTCAGGCTTTTTACAATGGCAAGAGAAGGAAAGGAAAACTGAAGTGGGGGTCTTCCTCTGAGCCAGGAGCAAACCTGGGATCGCCCAAAGTTTCCTCTGAGCCAGGAGCAAACCTGGATCTCTTCCCCACCAGGTCCTCCTGAGGAGCCCCACCATGTTGCTGTGCCCACAAGGTTGGACTGCGTGGTGAATGCGAACACAGAACGAGGGGCCGGGTATTCTCATCCGGGCCATTTCATTCCTACAAAACTAAACAAAAAAAAAGCCCGAGGCTTTATGTGGTTCTCAAGGGAAGGTATCTACCACGGGGCACTGGGACAGCTGTTCCATGCTAGATGCCAAGCAAGACTCACGGAAAAACCAAAGGAGTCCACTTTCCTTACCTTTAGTAGTGAGATAAAATTTCCCAGCAACGTTCACTGAATAGAAAATGAATACTTTGCAGGAGTGAAATCCCATCAGCTCTCAACATTTGCCCCTGCCCCCTTCAATCCCAGCAGGCCCACCGATGTGAGGGTCAAGTGTGCCCCAAGCCAGAGGCACTACTCCAGAAAGGCTTCCCTTCTGCCTCAGTCGGGGCATGCTTCCTGCCTTCTGGTGACAAAGGCCTTGCTGTGTACTTTTGGCTTAACTCTCTGTGCTGACCCCTGTATTGGTCACCTCCCTGCTACCTGGGGTGACCACATACTTTATCTTCTAAACGAAGAATGTGGCACTTTTGAAAGTAGTTGTCTGAAAACAACAGGCCTCAACTGGAATTATTTTGGGCAAACAGATATACAATCGACTTTCTAATACTTCTAGTACTAAGGAACCTGGGCTCTGGACTGTTTATGCAAGAGCTCATTCCCCACCATGGTGGGCACTCCAGTTCTGCCTGTACCCTGCTCTAGCGGACCATATCCCACCCTTCTCCCTTCTTCCAGAAGCCCCCACTGCTGGCTTGCTCCAGAATCTCCAACAATGAATTGAACCCCACCCACTGCAGAACCCCAAAGGCCCCTCAAGTCCTCCCTTCACAGATGGGACTGTGACGTGCTGGGGCCTTGCTGCTGGCTTTGGTGTTACATGGCCTCCTGTAATCATTTGGATTTTACTTCCAAGGATTCACTATGTCTTTACCTCTCCCCTGTGCAGATCCATTTGGCACCTACACACACAATCACTGCCTCTTGGAAACCCGCTGCTTCCTATTGATGATACTGGGGCTAGACTGAATGAGCCTCCACTGAGTTGAAAACTGAGGGTTCTCAGCAAACCAAAATGCAGCCTTACTCTTCAACCTTCTCTTTATACCTGTTGTGCCAAGATTTATATTTTAAAGGTTAGATCATGAGGCTCAGAGAGATTAAGGAGGCAAGTTCCCATAGCCTCTTGGAAGTAGCCTCAGGGGGAGGAAACCAGGTCTATCCAGGGAATAGCTTAGCCCTCACTGCAAAAGAATGGTCAGGAATGTCCTGGGCAGTGAAAGCAGGCGCTCAGACAGATATTTGTACACTCAGGCTTAATAGCAACACTCTTCACAATAGCCAGCAGATAGAAACCCTCCAAAAAAGGAGGTCCGGTAGGAGGTGAGACCAGGGGGTTGAGTGCAGCCAGATCATGCTCCAAGTGTGAGGGAAAGCCTCCAGTGACTGAGAGCAGGGGTGGGGTGTTGGGGAACGTTTTTAAATGGCCACCCTGCTGCTGCATTAGGAGCAGACTGAAGAGAGACAGGGGCATGAGTGAAGAGGGCATTTTGCAGGCTCATTCAAGAACACTCCTAGAGAGGGTGGCTCAGCTCTGCGGGGAACCATGGGAGCAAGGATAAACAGTCAAATCCTGGATATATTTTGGAGACGGAGCATACGGGGTTTTGCTGAGACTGGATGTGGGGAAATACCAAGGAGTTGGCAACCAGCTGCTCGATGGCCGCCTCAGCAGCTGGGGCTGGAGCTCACTGAGTCAAGATGCCCATCTTCCCGGGGAGGTGTCCCACTGACTGTCGGCATGTGTCGAGCTCAGAAGACATGTTCAGGCTGGGGTTATTAGCTTAAGAATCATCGTTGGTAGCCTTTAGTTTTTTTTCATTTATCTATCTATCTATCTATCATCTATCTATCTATCTATCTATCTATCTATCTATCTATCATCTATCTATCTATCTATCATCTATCTATCTATCTATCTATCTATCTATCTATCTATCTATCTATCTATCAACTATATCTATCTATTTATTTTCGAGAGAGAGAGAGAGAGGGGAGGGGCAGAGGGAGAGGGAGAAAGAGAATCCCAAGCAGGCTCCACACTGAGGACGAAGCCTGTGGGGGAGGCGGGGCTTAATCTCACAACCCTGAGATCATGGCCTGAGCCAAAATCAAGACTTGGGTGCTCAACTGACTGAGCCACCCAGGCGCCCCTGTTTCTGGCCTTTAAAGTCGTGATCTGTGTGGTGACCCAGGGGGTGAGTATAGATGGAATGTGGTTCCACAGGGGGGCATTTGGAACAACTTGACCTCAGGAGAGTCCCATCTTCTAAGACTCTGGAGCCTCCCCTGATGGATGTGGGGACCCTCAAACTCCCTGTTACCATAGGAGGCAACAGCACAGGGTCTCACTCTGGGATCAGCTTTTCCTAAGAACAGAATCCTTTGTCTTGTACGTGTCCCTTTGTACCCGCTGGTGTTTCTGCCCGAGCCCCTGCCCATCCTGTGCTGATGGGTTCGTGGGGTTCAGGGGGCTCGCTGGTTCGGCTCTGGCACCAAAGCGCTGTGTTCTAGGAATGCTGATCAAAGACGCGGGGCAGTTGGAAAACTCGTCGGGGATTGCCCCTATGCTCAGGGGAAACTCCTCTGGCCTATTTTCTTATTCCCTTGTTCACCAGAGGACAGCTTTGTTGGATTCTGTGTGGAAATTTTCATGTTGTGAGAAATGAACTTTCATGTTAAAAAGATTTAGCACATGAAGATCACAGACAGCCCCACACGGAAAAAAAAAAGACAACACACTCTGGGTTTTGTTTCTGAGGCCTCTGGGGCCATAGCATAAGCAGTAAAATCAGTGGAACCAGCTTTCCTGGCAGCTGCTTCAGACCTGGGGAAGGTTTTCTGGAAAACATGAGCTCGGTTTTCATGTGGTTAAAATTTCCCATATTGTGGCCCCAATTATATTTTCACCCACAATCTTTGTTGGCCCCGTGTCCAGCATTCACTCCCTGAAGGACTTTTGACAAATCCTCAGACCTCCCGGACTCCGGGGGAGGGGGGGAGGAAGGAGCTGTAGCGCGTGCTCTTTGAGGGGTGCTCCAGCTTCAGTGTGAATGCCCCCGTGGCCTGGTCAGCAGGCCTGATGGTCCCTCAGGCCCATCAGTTGAAATTAGTTCAGTTGCATCCTGCAAATACCCTTGGATGTTGCAAATACTCCTGCAAATACTGCTGGGCAGTGTCTCCTGGCATGGCAAGCCAGCCCACTGCTGCCCCCTTCTACCATTCTATCTCTTGCCCACCATCCTCTGTAAAAGGCCCAAAGAGCAAGTCAACCCAGAGGTGCTCAGGAAAATACCCCCAATCCGTGGGTCAGGAGCAATGCTCCTTTAAGGACAAGGGGAAAATGGATCCTCAAGCTTTGTTTACTTCTCCTCCCTTATGCACACTCCCCTCCCGCTCCAATTGTGCAGCAGGACGTGGGCTGGAGGAGCTGGGTTCTGGAACAGCTCTTCCTCCTGACAGCAGACCTGGTGCCTGACAACAGACCAGCTGTTGATTCTGGAAGGATGATGCAGGCAGGGCAGAGGGGTATGGAGGTAGCTGGTTGTCTCTCCAGACCACTGAAGTCAACTATGTGAAATGTTTTAAAAAATAAAAAGGACTCAGAAATGTAGACTGCTCCGCGCTCCAGGAACACACGGTAGCTGAGTGCATCTTGAAATGCTGTTCTGGGCCCCACCCTTCTCATGTGGAGCAATACAGAAACATGTCTTCTCTAATCTCGTCCTTGTCATCAGCAAAGTGGGCACAGTAACTGCTTATTTCATCGGAATGTGGCAAAGAACACTGAATTGAAATGATTACAAGGCATTAAGTTCATAAAGTGCTATGTAGAACAAATACAGAAAAAAATACAGAAGTACCTGTCCTTTTTTTCTGGAAAGTATATTATTTTTGTGGACTAAAGAAAGACTTCCAGTCTCAGTGAATACTTTTGGACAATGGGCTATTTGACGTGCGCTCCACATTGTGAAGTTCATTTACAAACTTCCCCTCCCAGGTTTGCAAACTGAAGAGGTTAGCTGAAACCTGTCTGCTAAACTGCAATATTTTAGCAGTTAAATGTCCCAACAGAGTGCATTGCTTTTTTTTTTTTTTTCATTTATGTGGAGATTTTGCTCAGATTTTCATTCCCTTTGACCTATGGGCCATTTAGCCCTTCTGGCTTTAATTACATCTGTCTCTGATTAATCCCTTGGTGTTCCTCACCTTCTCTGCTGTCTCTGGCAGAATAGGCTGCAAAGTACAAATGCCTTTTGGGATGTTTACTAATTTAACGGGTCCCAAATGTAGAGGAGAGACACTTTCAGGAGTTTAGTTCTGGAATTTTCACCTATCAGAATTTCCTAAGTTTTTCCCTGTGTCTTCAGTGAAGCCTTTGGGAAAGTGCTTTGTCATTTTATTTTTCTGCAATTAAATGTTTCTCTAGATTTCTTCTGTTTCCATCAACAAAAATGCTATCTTGCTCACAAACAATACAGATCATATGTTTAATTAGTAGGCCCTGAGTTTCAGCCTTAACTTCTCATGAGGGTTTTGGTTAATATCTGTCTGTGCCTCGTAATTCGGCATCGCTAGAGCCCTCTGGCTTCCTTGTAGCCTGAGTCGTGGCCCCCCCCACCTCCCTGCCACCCCAACCACTAAGCAGAGAGACAACAGGCGGGGCCCTAAGGGTGTGAGCAATAACACCCCTATCACAATTAGCACCTATCAGACCCAGTTTGTGGACTTGAAACATAATTTCTCACTAAACCAATTCAGGGCTTCTTGCAGAAATTGTTGGTTCCAGGTTTGGAACAGGAAATAAAAAAAGTAAGTTTTAATGTTTTTGCAACTTGAAGAACTCCCACTGGCCTGATTTGAGCACCAAAAGTAATAATACTGCAATGGATTGAAATTCAGTATTATGTTTAAAATGTTTATGCATTCTAATCACAATTTTTTAAAAAAGCAAAATGCTCGTTGGTCATATTTCAATATTGCTAGCTCACTACTTTATTATTCTGAAACTTTATCATTAAAGGAAAAGATGCAAACATTTATCCTGCATTTCCTATATACTAAAACCAAGTAGTTGCTTCCCTATAGAAGGTGCCGGTTAATGCAAGTAGAAGAAATGATAGAAAGAGAATTTTATGACTCAATGACCCCTACTGAATATTGGATTTAGGCAATGATCACCCATGGCTGCCAAAAACTTTCAGTGAGATTTTGGTGAGGAATGTTATAATAGCCAGATAAGAGTGACTATGCCTGAAACTACTAATCAATCCTAGTATCACACACACACAAAAAGGCGATCAGACATTCTATGTCTTCTGATATGATTTAACAGGAGGTACACAGGAAATATTCTTTCCAAACAGCTTGAACCAATATACAATTAAGTCTCAATTTACAGGAAGTCAGGGGACAGAGTAATGTGTTAAATGACCCCACAAGGATGTCAAATCTGGAATATGGGAAAATTTATAGGAATTGACCTGTTTTCTTAAATAAATAAATGGTAAGAAAAAATAAGAGGTTAAGTGTAAAATAAAAAAGTGGAGTGAGGAAGTAAGACTTACAGGATACTGTGTGGACATTTTTAGGATTCTATCTCATGGAAGTCAACAGTAAAAAGATTTTTGGAACAACTGGAGAAATTTTTTTGATATTTGAACACTGACTAGATATTTTATGGTATTCAGGAATTATTGATAATTTTGTTAAGTACGATAAAGACATGAGTTACTTATTAAGTACCTTTATCAATGAGAGACTAAAAACAGAAGTAGTTTTTGATAAAATATATCTGGAATTTGTTTGAGAATGTTCCAGTGTGCAATGGAAGTAGTGATAAAAAATGTGTGGGAAGAATATAGTGTGGCCATATCATTTATCATCAAAACTGGAACACTTGAGAGTAAAGTCAATGCTATTCATAATTGTTCAGGCATAAACAGGCATAAGCAGGCTCTGGTCTTGCATGCATGTCTGCTCAGGGATGTGGAATGCAGCGCTCTGTTCTGGACATTTACATTCAAGTTTCTCATGGGGAAGTCCAAGCGACAGTCCTCCCACAGAACAGCATGAGGTGCCTAGTTGTGGCCCAGATGGCATCTGATCGAAGGAGAGGGTGTGTATGGTTTATAGACTGCTCTCAGTTTGGTCTCAGCTGAAATAGAGATACCTTTGTCTTAGTGAGGAGGCCTAATTAAGAAGGCCAAATCAATAGCAATGACTTCTTGTTCACCTCAGGCTAATGGGAGTCTGATATTGGCCATTGGCCCTACACTGACAAATGATATCTCTTAGAATCCAGCAGAGGAAAGCAGCTCCTGGTCCTAATGAAGAGGCAGGAAGAACAGGGCAGCAGTGAAATGTCTCTAGGGCTTGTCTTTGATATGGAGAACCTCAAAGTACTATATTATTCATTCATTGTGTGTTCATTTCACAAATATTTATTGAACCTTCACTACATGCTGGGTTCTGAGCTAGGCTATAAGAAAAGTGACACAATTAGAGACTCAGTTCCTGTTCTCAAAGAACTTGTGGTCTGATGGGGCAGATAGACAAACACATAGACCATTTCCTGCCAGGAGTATGAACTTAGAAACATACACCTCATTAGTTCATCCAAACAATACTCTTGAGTATCTACAGAAAGAAGGTCGAGCATTATTTTAAACACAGAAGAAACAGTTTTGGGCAAGATGGTCACTCCCTTTCTCCTCAGGAAGATTAACATCAAGCTTGAGTAGCCAGAAAGATCTGCACAGGTTAGTGAATTCTGGGCTGCATCTTGGAGGAGAAGGAGAAGATGACCAGAGGGACAGAATGAGGGCCATGCATTCAAGCAGAGAGAAGCACAGGCCAAGGGACAGAGGCAGAGAAAAGCCAGTGCAAATGTCAGAGGAGGAAAAACTAAATTCTCACCCCTGGGTGGTTTCTAGCCTTTCAGCTAACAGCCAAATGTGCTAATTGATTGCTTTATGAGCTGATTATCCATGGACACCAGCTTCTTTCATTGAGCTATGCATACAGGCCCAGTTTCCGTTTCTACTGAAACTCCTGTCTAACTCTTGTGCCTCCCACAGTCTGGGAAAGGGGTTGGGAAGATTAAAACATGCCTAGACAGTGCCGGGCTTCCCACCAAGCTGGCCCAAGCCCTTTAGTTGGCATTGTCTCCAGGGATATTTTTCTAGGCTCTTGTTGAGCATCAGGGAAATCTAAACATCTTTATAGGAAAAGAATTTTTACTAATGAAATAAGAATTCTTGTCAATAGCACAATCTTAGACACCAGAGTTCATCCACAACTATCAAGGGACTCTGCAGATGGGCTTCCAATTTTAAAAACATTGTTTAAAGCATAGATATTAGAGCTTGGAATGAGTTGGAAGGGAGGCCTTGGGTTTTATGGCGAAGTCTGTAGGTCTCTAGGGGTGACAGGCACTAAGTAAGTGGCCCCACTAGAATCCATCACTTCCACCACGTTACTCCTTCTATGACCTGTTTTTCTACTATTTGTTCCCCAAGCTCCTTCCCAGGGGCTATCTGCCAACCTGGAAATGGTAAATCCAGTGGCATAATGATGATATTTCAACCTATGGCAAGAACGTAGAAAGAGAATGTATTACCATATGCATGAATTTATATCTTCAGGTCCAGGTTTTCATATCTTGTAAGTGTACAAAAAATTATAGGTTCCCTATTGTCACTGAGGAAACATAAGGAATGCGACCAGTTCTAGTTTCTGTTCTGACATATAAGAAAAGTCATCACTCCCATCCTCACCACAAGCAAAAAGCTGAAGAAAAAAAGGGATCTTCTTAGATCCATTAGAGAATTTGAGATCACAGGGCCAAATGATGCTCCCAAAGTTGGAGAAAGAGGTGAATACAGAAAATCACAGCTTACTGGGAGCTGGGGATAGGGGATCCTATATAAGAAGAGGTTTACAGCTGTAAGAGCTGCAAGGCCCAGACTTTATTCAAGAAGAAGTTTCTAGGGAAACCCAAAGATAATAGTGGAGATAAAACACAAGGACACTAGAGGAAAGTGAAGCCTTAGACAGCTACCCCTACAGCAAAGAGTAAAACACAGCATAACTCCTCATCAGAGAAAAATAAGCCCTCACACTGGCAGCCACAATTTCTATGATACAATACATAATATCTGGCTTTCAAGAAAAAATTACAAGGCACACTAAAAGGCAAGAAGGAACACAGCAGGAAGTGACAACACAAGCAACAGAACCAGACTCAAGTATAGCACGGATTTAAGGAATTGTCAGAGCATGAATTTAAAATAACAATGATTAATATGCTTAGGGCTTTAATGGAAAAAGTGGACAACATGCAAGCATGGATGGGTAACGTAATCGAGCAGACAGAAACTTTAAGATAGAATCCACAGGAAATTCTAGAAATCAATACACTCCAACAGAAAGAAGAATGCCTTTGATGGGCTCAGTAGGAGGCTGGACACGGTCAAGGAAAGAATCGGTGAGCTTGAAATATGTCAGTAGAAACTTCCCAAACTGGAAGGCAAAGGGAGACAAGAATGATAATAAAAAAGGAATGAAATATCCAAGACCTGTGAGGCAAGTACAGCAGGCCCAGCATATACATATTGAGGACACCAGAAGGAGAAGAAAGAAAGGAGCAAAGAAATAGTTAAAGTAACAGCAGCTGAAAAATTTTCAAAAGTAATGACAGATTCCAAACCACAGATCCAGGAAGTTCAGAGAACCCCAAGCAGGATAAATACCAAAAATGTATACTCTAGCATATCATATTCAAAGACAGAGAAAATCTTGAAAGAAACCAGAAGGAAAAACACATTATCTCTAGAGGAACAAGGATCAAAATGATATCAGACTTCTTTTAAGAAACCACTCTTGTTTTTCTTCAGAATGAGATATTCAAAGTGTTAAAAAAAAATCAGCCTGGAATTCTGAATCCGACAAAATTTCCTTCAAAAGTGAAGGAGATTCAACAGTCTTACACAATTCACAGCACTCACCATAGCACATACCCAGACCTGTACCTTTGAAACAAATAATAGAGTATATGTTAAAAAAAAAAGGGGGGGGGG